>NC_086319.1:418625587-418949882 GCF_036172605.1 Pelobates fuscus
ACCTGCAGCACAGTGCCACTCTACACAACCCATCAACCTGCAGCACAGTGCCACTCTACACAACCCATCAACCTGCAGCACAGTGCCACTCTACACAACCCATCAACCTGCAGCACAGTGCCACTCTACACAACCAGTCAACCTGCAGCACAGTGCCACTCTACACAACCCACCAACCTGCAGCACAGTGCCACTCTACACAACCCACCAACCTGCAGCACAGTGCCACTCTACACAACCCACCAACCTGCAGCACAGTGCCACTCTACACAACCCACCAACCTGCAGCACAGTGCCACTCTACACAACCAGTCAACCTGCAGCACAGTGCCACTCTACACAACCCATCAACCTGCAGCACAGTGCCACTCTACACAACCAGTCAACCTGCAGCACAGTGCCACTCTACACAACCAATCAACCTGCAGCACAGTGCCACTCTACACAACCCATCAACCTGCAGCACAGTGCCACTCTACACAACCCATCAACCTGCAGCACAGTGCCACTCTACACAACCCATCAACCTGCAGCACAGTGCCACTCTACACAACCAATCAACCTGCAGCACAGTGTTACTATAGAAAATGGCATCACACTGCAGAAATAATGTTAATTAGCAGCACAGGGATTCGTTGTGAAGCTGTGATTAGATGAATTGATCTGGAAGAAATAAACAGGGGGTTTAGGATGGGGGAGGTAGATCCCTAGAGCATGGGCCATCTAGTCTGTTCGATCTGCCCTCCCCCGAGGGACCCGTGGAGCTTCCTTACCTTAATATCAAAATTGCAGTCGAACCTCTGGATCAAAGCAAAGAATATGGTTTTATTGTCCATCACTGGCGGGGGCTGGATAGGGGTGCAGGCATTGGCGGGCTCAGCTCCGACTAGATACCCCTGGAGAAATCACACGCATTTATAGTAACATCACCGGAATTATAGACTAAACTGAGAATGATGGAAAATCAACCAAGGGATTTCAAATGAAAATAACCAAAGTGGGAATATGGCTAACTATTCCATCACAATGATTTACAATTAAAACATGCAACTTCCTCAGTTCCCAGAGATCCCATGTTAAAAACATCACCAGTGTCACTAGACTCATTACTCACCCTCAGCCCATCTAAGGGCAAAGAAAATCCAAACATCGCAGGGAGATCATCAAAAATCTGTGGAAGGGAACTATTGCGATCCATGTACTAAGGAGAGAGGAGAATTAATTACATAATGTTTAGAAATCTCAAATATAAAAATTGTGTGAGACGCTCTCTTATCCCATTAGTAGGACGTCACTGACCCTATAACTTATAGGAATCCCTGTGTGTGAGATGCTCTCTTATCCCATCAGAGGGGGTCGTCACTAACCCTATAACTTATAGGAATCCCTGTGTGTGAGATGCTCTCTTATCCCATCAGAGGGGGTCGTCACTGACCCTATAACTTATAGGAATCCCTGTGTGTGAGACGCTCTCTTATCCCATCAGAGGGGGCGTCACTGACCCTATAACTTATAGGAATCCCTGTGTGTGAGATTCTCTCTTATCCCATCAGAGGGGGCGTCACTGACCCTATAACTTATAGGAATCCCTGTGTGTGAGACGCTCTCTTATCCCATCAGAGGGGGCGTCACTGACCCTATAACTTATAGGAATCCCTGTATGTGGGACGCTCTCTTATCCCATCAGAGGGGGTGTAACTGACCCTATAACTTATAGGAATCCCTGTATGTGGGACGCTCTCTTATCCCATCAGAGGGGACTTCACTGACCCTATAACTTATAGGAATCCCTGTGTGTGGGACGCTCTCTTATCCCATCAGAGGGGGCGTCACTGACCCTATAACTTATAGGAATCCCTGTGTGTGAGACGCTCTCTTATCCCATCAGAGGGGGCGTCACTGACCCTATAACTTATTGGAATCCCTGTGTGTGAGACGCTCTCTTATCCCATCAGAGGGGGCGTCACTGACCCTATAACTTATAGGAATCCCTTTGTGTGAGATGCTCTCTTATCCCATCAGAGGGGGCGTCACTGACCCTATAACTTATAGGAATCCCTGTGTGTGAGACGCTCTCTTATCCCATCAGAGGGGGTGTAACTGACCCTATAACTTATAGGAATCCCTGTGTGTGAGACACTCTTATCCCATCAGAGGGGGCGTCACTGACCCTATAACTTATAGGAATCCCTGTATGTGGGACGCTCTCTTATCCCATCAGAGGGGACTTCACTGACCCTATAACTTATAGGAATCCCTGTGTGTGGGACGCTCTCTTATCCCATCAGAGGGGGCGTCACTGACCCTATAACTTATAGGAATCCCTGTGTGTGAGACGCTCTCTTATCCCATCAGAGGGGGCGTCACTGACCCTATAACTTATTGGAATCCCTGTGTGTGAGACGCTCTCTTATCCCATCAGAGGGGGCGTCACTGACCCTATAACTTATAGGAATCCCTGTGTGTGAGACGCTCTCTTATCCCATCAGAGGGGGCGTCACTGACCCTATAACTTATAGGAATCCCTGTGTGTGAGACGCTCTCTTATCCCATCAGAGGGGGTGTAACTGACCCTATAACTTATAGGAATCCCTGTGTGTGAGACGCTCTCTTATCCCATCAGAGGGGACGACACGGTCCCTATAACTTATAGGAATCCCTGTGTGTGAGAGGCTCTCTTCTCCCATCACAGAGGGGGCGTCACTGACCCTATAACTTATAGGAATCCCTGTGTGTGAGACGCTCTCTTATCCCATCAGTGGGGGCGTCACTGACCCTATAACTTATAGGAATCCCTGTGTGTGAGACGCTCTCTTATCCCATCAGAGGGGACGACACTGTCCCTATAACTTATAGGAATCCCTGTGTGTGAGACGCTCTCTTATCCCATCAGTGGGGGCGTCACTGACCCTATAACTTATAGGAATCCCTGTGTGTGAGAGGCTCTCTTATCCCATCAGAGGGGGTGTAACTGATTGTAAAGTGTGAATTATCAGCAATTTATTGTAAATGGTCATTTGTTTTCCAAAATTTGAAAAGTGACGAAAGTCAGCAATGTTTTTGTTTGACTATAAACGTGAAGTTCGCTTTGTACAATCCTATATACATGGTATCTTACCGCACAGATGAATGAATTTGTTACTGGAAGGCTGCAGACAGTAATTACGATGAAGGTCAGTGTTTTCAGGCGAAGTCCTGACAGGAATACAGACTCCATCTTTGCCACAATCTGTTTAAGATAAAGTGAGATTTATACGGACTATGTGATTGTTAAGCCATGGATGATAGTTTGCTTCGAGACTAACCAGAGGTTATACATGGCGACACAGTCAGTCCAACCCTAACATTCCACCTATTGCTCGACTACATCACCCAGAATCATTCAATAGCTGGCAAAGAATTATGGGTAATTGAGCCCAAGTGCTGCTGATAGTCGTTTCACATCCCTTGTTTATACGGACCTTCCCACTCCCATGCCCCGTAACTTCCTACGTAATTAGGATCAAGCATGGCGCACAGCGTCATTCCACCGGATATTGTGTTAACTGGACGACAGAATGAACCCTACAGCTTATAATAGGAGGAGCTCGGTTACCCCGATCTAAAAGTGCAATTTGTCACATCTCCTCCAGTCCAGGTTTGGTGAATCGGTTGCACAGCTGCGGTGAGCTCACTCTGTTGCAGACAGAGTCAGTGATTTCATCGTTCTAAAATCTCACAAGCCACAGAGTTACCACATGTAGGGTTTAAAGAAAACGAAATCTCTAATAAACACCAATCTTCACAATTTACGCAAACCTCCACAGGTTCTTATCTGAGTACAGAGTCTAAAACTGCTTGCTCAGGTAAAGTGTGATTAAATAACTCTTGGGCCTCACTGGGGGGTTCCCACTTCCTGCCCCCATCTACGTATAAAGTGACGCATGTCCCAGGCATGCAGCCCCACGTTCCATGGGTGTGAATGCAAACAGTGTAAGGTCACACTGCCTTATCACACAATGGGCGTGCTCGGGCAACAAAGCTCCCAGCTCCAACAATTTCCCAATCTTAGGAGGAGGGAGAGTGACGTGTGGGGTTTATACATTAAATCGTTGCAGTGAATAAAACGAAGAGGGTGAAAATACTCTTAAATTTCCATAAACCGCGCTGTGCATTTAGCTTATTATTTCACCAGGCTCCATGCGAATATACTCACTAAATCAGAAAATGTGGAAATCTGCTTAAAGAACTGCACAATTCGAGGATAAATGAAATCGACAAACTGGGGGGGGGGGGGGCCTAAACTTCACAATTCCGGAGTCAGTTCAACACAGCCAAGACATTTAAACCAAACTGGAAACTTCGAACAAATAACGGATTGGGAGCGTCTCCTGCTGTAGTCACTACTATTTGTAACGATCATTTTACAATTCAGTTCACGGAATTAAACAGTTTAGTGGGTAAACCTTCAACACGTGAGCTCTGTAACGTGTGATTTAGTAGAATACACAGTGACAGCGCTGTAACCTGGGGAATCAATGACAGAAATAGGATGCCTTCCAATATAAATACACAGACTGAGCTAAAGAGCTTACTCTCTAAGCACACAGCGTCTGCAGATTTACAGACATGTTATCCACTAAACCATGAACTGGCAGGGACTCTCTATTTCATGTTAAAATAGCTCAACTGAAAATATAGCTGGTTTGAGAGAATCTTTTAATTCGGATATTATGATCTAGAATCGGAAAATCACTTTGAATTTCTAACAAATCCCGAGAAAAAAATAATCTTCACAGCTGGAATAATGAATTCTCAGTGCCAGGCTGTTCGGCAGAGGCTGTGAATGTTTAACCCTTTAAGGACCCATGACACGTGTGACACGTCATGATTCCCTTTTATTCCAGAAGTTTGGTCCTTAAGGGGTTAAAGCTGCCATATTGCACTTTACATGGTGTGTGTTAGGGTTGTATAAGGTAATGTTTATTGAACAATATATCATGCCCAGAATTCTGAACAGGGAAGACCTATACCAGCAGTACGCACAGATCTGATATATGGTTATGGATTTATAAACATCTGAGCTGTGTATTTATTATTATATCATATTAGGGCATTTACAGATACATTGCTAATTAAAGCACTGGGAGGATTGTACATTGTTTATAATGCATTGTTATTAATTAAATAAAAAACAAAACTGGGTGTTAAACACTGAGAGGGGATAGAAAGAGTTAATGAACCTCATCTATAATCTCATCTATCAAATTCAGATAAAATAATCTCTCTCTTATGATTTACACAAGAGCTAAAAACCAGATTAACCACAGGTTATTTTTGATTTATAGCTTCTGCTGTTGACCTAACAAATTCTGCTTTTGACCGAACAGACACATGCGCAAAAGTTTGACCTGCTGATTCCTAGTTAAGAATCACGCAAGATAAAGCATGATTGACCACGGGACATATGTAGTTCTTGTGCAAGATCAGTTATTTCTGCTTTTAGCCTAAACCTGTATCCTGTGTAACCATTTATTGCATATTTTGTATGTGAAAGTTCATATCCAATACTGTATAAATATGACAAGCATTCTATAATACATTTGAAGATCCTTGGAAAGCCAATTGTGAGGACGTGTCACTATTTGCTCCATCGTTCTTCCCTGAATTCAGCCGGCAACGGAGACCAGAGAACGCCTAAGTTGGACCGAGTTACTTAGGATAGAAGCTGCCTTTCAGCTTGGTGGCAGAGGTGGGATGTAGCCAAACCATTGATTACGGGTGAGTAGTAATTCCTTGTGTCTATTTTGACGCCCTGAATCTATGATCCCCGTGGTTGGTAAGACTACATCCATTTAGGAAAGGCTAGTTTATATACATGGTCCAGATTTTAGTCTAGTAAGGGAACTAGACCGGTCTAGTAAGGGAACTAGACTGTGGTAATTTAAGGTGCCTGCCTATAAAGAGATATAGGTAATTTATTAGTATATAAGTGAATATACTAGAGTTAGAGATAAAGTGTACACAAGTAATGAAACTTGCCTTCTCTGCCCCCTAGTTGTCATTTTTCCCCCCCCCAACGTTATTGGGTTGTGGGAAATTGTTTAGTTAGACAGTAATAGACAGGATTTAGTATATATGTGAATATACTAGGATAAAAGAAAAAGTGTACACAGATAAATAGGTTCACCTTGTCCACCCTCTAATTTTCGTTAGTTAAGTCTGGTGGTGGTTGTGTGTGTGAATAAGTGTTTGAAAGAGGTGTCCTAGGAATGGGAAATAACATGTAAGGATATGAAGTAGTTAACTTTTCTTGTTTATATGTATTTTATGCTTAGATAAGGTTTATAATCATTAGTGCTGACTGTACGGATATGAAATAGTTAAACTCGTTTTGCTTTATTCTTTATGTCACATAGAAGTATAAGCTAATTACTCTGTTTTATTGTAAGTTATTTTACATGGGATCTGTGTGCCTGGTATGATTTTTGTTTGTAAATAATAGAGAAACATTTACATTTTCAGTGGTCTAACACAGGCTTCATTTTGTGCTGTAAGCTAACCTTTTTATTGCTACAGATGTCTACTGCATATGTTTTGTGTCTTCTATGTCTCACATTATATGTGTTATTTTAACCCCTTAAGGACCAAACTTCTGGAATAAAAGGGAATCATGACATGTCACACATGTCATGTGTCCTTAAGGGGTTAAAGGTTTCTACCTGTGTTACTAAGGCTCTTGGAGACTGACCGGTCTAAGGTTTGCCATGCCTTTTAAACATGGTTTAGTATAAATTTTTAAGTCTCTGAGAGTTCTGAAAGATTCGGGTGAAACCATGTCTGTGTAATCTGGTCCAGATGTTTTGTTCAATTTCTAGAAGATTTAAGTTGATGCAGAAGCATCTCAGATTAGTTAATGGAAGTTTTATACAAATAGTTGAGTTATGAGCGCGCTATATAAATGGATCCTTTTCTTTATATACAATACTATAGTAGAGTAAAGTAATGAAGTTAATTAAGAAAATGTATACATAAGAATCCCTAAAATGAATCTAATCTAATATTGGTATACCATAAAAATATGTTCTGATTACAGCTGTTAACTGTTTATTCTGTGTAAATGGTGACTGTGATAACGTGTGAAGTGTGAAGCTTAACTGGAAAGTGATTTAATTTATATGTTGCTTTAAATTATAATTGAATCAGTTTGTCTCAGTCTAGTGATACTGATAAGAATGCCAGCCAAATAACATAGCAAATTACGGTTTTATTAGCTGTTGAATATTAGTGTTTTGGCCAAGAGTAGTTCTATGAGCTCAGAGAGGCTCTGTGTTGTGGTCTGATATAGCTATATGGGAATGGAGATTTAGAGGTGTTAGTTTAAGACTGTTTTCATATTGTGTCTACCCGTGTTTCCTAGGAGGGACACAGAGTGTGTAGTTGCGTGCAATGAATGTGTTTTCTGTATTGGCATTTCTGCTGGGTACCCATTATGTGTTTCTACTACGTCTGTTTTGTGAGATGACGTGTAATATTACATTGGATGCTGTGTGTTGTGTTTTATGTATTTTATTATCCATGGTGTAGGAGTTTAACTAGCAGAGTGATTTGCATATCATTAACGCAAGCATTTAGTGTTTTTACAAAAGGTGAAATGCTGTCCAGCCGGCTAGAATGAAACAATTGTATGCTATCGCTCCTGGAGTAAGAAAAGCGCTTGTTACATCCCACTTGAAAGGGGCCCCGCAAACTTCTGCTGTTCAAATCGTGGGTCCACGTTTGCATTTGCAAATTGATTAATCCTGAAAGTCATTCTTTTACTTATAAAAAGGATTGAATGGACAAGATGTCTCTCCCTCATAAAGGAGTTCTAATAGGGGAGTATTGTCCAGCTCAGAGTTAAAGTATATTGCATTGTTTGTGTCAAAGTAAGATTCATCTAGTATGCCTCATTGATTATGGGGTAATAATAACATGGTATTTTTAATAGAGATTAGACAATTTCTGAAATGTATAAGTGAGGTAATTTTAATCTCCTAAATTTCTGTATTATATTTGTATGGGTAAATGGAAAGCATTTTGCAGATCCAGAAGAGGATTAATAAATAATATAATAATCTCACTAGGTGCCAAATTATGCAAAGAGGCTATCCAAAGTACGCACTAACGGGTTAAGCTTGTTTTCTTGATAAGCGTATAACATTCAGTTTTGTGGTTAGACTTTTGATACTCAATTTGAAATATGTCCCAACTACATCCTTGCACGGCACCAGGACAGGTCTTAGTGTTTTCAATATATTATAACAATGGAAAAGTACCTAACCGCATTACGCTCATGACACAGACTGTCAGCATTGCAAGCCCTATATGAAGGCTATGCTTTCATTGTCGATATATATACCCCTAGACAACCTTGCTTTATATGCACAATTTAACTATCCATTCAACCTTTAAAAGCTTATTAATATTATAACTGTGTGGTACACAGGGCCGGATTAAGAGCCCAGTGGGCCTGGTGCTGACAATTATGATGGGCCTAATTACGGAATCTTATCGACCAAAAACACTAAAACAGTCATACCTCCCAAGCGTCATGTATCTGATGGAGATGGTGTTGGAGGGAAACTCATAGGATGCAGCTATAAGAAAACACATACTCTATGCTAATCTCTCTAATTTATGTTTTCATCTTTCAAGTAAATCCATACCCCCTAACAGCAGTGTCCAGTGAAGCAGGAAATCAATAGGCGCGGTAAAAGGGTGTGCCACTGGTGCGAATCACGTGACCAGACCTGCCAAAAGGGGTGAAAATGCCCAAAAAGGGGGCATGTTTGTCCAAAGAATTGGAAGGCCAGCCTGGCATGAATGCATGTCAGGCTGCCTGCCAATCCTACAGGCTGTCCAACTAAGGGCATACTATGCAGGCAGCACCCAGGGCCGGACTGGGGATACAAAGCAGCCCTGGAAAAAAAAATCTATGCCAGCCCCATAAGTCATTGCGCCATATATTGTTGCATGTAATATGTAAGGCTATGTCTTGCCACCCCAGATAATAGAGTTATGTTATATATATATATATATATATATATATATATATATATATATATATATATATATATATATATATATATATATATATATATTGCTTTTTCTAATATAATATATTGGTCCTTTCAGAGTAAAACATTTAATTATACAGTAAGCATACTCACATGCAGACACAGACAATCTCACTGACACACAGAAGCTCATTGATACACAGCCTCATAGACAAGCAATTTCACTAATATACATAAGCTCATTGACATAAAAACCCAAGCTCACTCACTAGCAGGCACACACACACGCAAGCAAGCAAGCTCACTAGCAGGCGCACACACGCACAGCTTAATGTAGTGTTTCTGGTGTCTATAGCCTGTCCCTGCAGGCTTTTGAATGTAAACACTGACTTTGCAGAGAAAAGGCAGTGTTTACATTGCTTCCTAGTGACACCTTTAGTGACAGACACTCAGACGGTCACTAGAGGCGCTTCCTGTGTCGGTGCGGATTGGCTGAGATCATCAAGCTTGATGATCTCAGTCATAGAGGCAGAGACCAGCACGACGTTGGAAAAAAAAAAGGTGAGTAAAACATTATTTTTAAAAACACACACTGACACACACACACACACACACCCCATGACAGACACACACACACACACACACACACACACACACCAAGACAGACACACACACACACACACACACACCAAGACAGACACACACACACACACACACACACACACCAAGACAGACACACACACACACACACACACCAAGACAGACACACACACACACACACACACACACACCAAGACAGACACACAGCATGATACAGACACACAGCATGACACAGACAGACACACACACACAGCATGACACAGACAGACACACACACCGCATGACACAGACAGACCCACACACAGCATGACACAGACAGACACACCGCATGACACAGACAGACACACCGCATGACACAGACAGACACACCGCATGACACAGACAGACACACCGCATGACACAGACAGACACACCGCATGACACAGACACACACACACACACACACAGCATGACACAGACACACACACACAGCATGACACAGACACACACACACAGCATGACACAGACACACACCATGACAGACACACACCATGATACAGACACACCGTGACACAAACAGACACACACAGCATGACACAGACAGACACAGCATGACACAGACAGACAAAGCATGACACAGACAGACACACAGCATGACACAGACACACACACCATGATACAGACACACCGTGACACAGACGACACAGACAGACACACACACACACACACAGACAGACACACAGCATGACACAGGCAGACACACACAGCATGACACACACACACACACACTGACATACATACTTTTTGGTACCTGTGGGTGGGCAGACTGATCGCTGTGCTGGCGGCCGCAGGGGAAGCTCTTCTGGGCCGGCGGCCGCTGGGGGAGCAGGCTGTTCTGGGGGAGCAGGCTGTTCTGTCTCTGCTCCCCCTCCCTCGCGCGCAGCTTAATGAGACCGGAGCCGGAATATGATGTCATATTCCGGCTCCGGTCTCTTTCTAGCCCGCGAGGGAGGGGGAGCAGAGACAGAACAGCCTGCTCCCCCAGAACAGCCTGCTCCCCCAGCGGCCGCCGGCCCAGAAGAGCTTCCCCTGCGGCCGCCAATCAAGTTCTCCCTGCGGCCGCAGGTCACCCCGGCCCCAGGTGCCGACGGCCCACCGGGACATTTCCCGGTATCCCGGTGGGCCAGTCCGGCCCTGGCAGCACCTTGAGCTTGACATAAATGCATCTAATGATGCGCTCACTCCATGCTTTCTAAGGACTGTACCCTAGCACTCGCTGGTCCACTAGTCTCCTTACCTTCTTACTAGCAGGCAGAAGTTCCTGGTATATAGTCTGAGACAGAGAAAATGTGTATGCAGTGAGTGTAGAATAAAGAGGACATGCCACAGTGTTAGAGAGACCAACATTTGCATTATCTAAACTAATTTTATTGTCAGCCAGTCCACGCAGGTTTTGTTCCCATGCATCCCTCTTAACCCCTTAAGGACACATGACATGTGTGACATGTCATGATTCCCTTTTATTCCAGAAGTTTGGTCCTTAAGGGGTTAAGCTTCCAAACTTAAAGGGACACTATAGTCACCAGAACAACTACAGCTTATTGTATTTGTTCTGGTAAGTAGAATCATTCCATTCAAGCTTTTTGCAGTAAACACTGTCTTTTCAGAGAAAATAACTCCACTGGCCGCTCCTTAGATGGCTGCTAGAGGTGCTTCCTGGGGCAGTACTGCCTAGTGTGCAGCTCTGCCATTCAGTGTCTCCACCCTCTGCATGCAGACACTGAACTTTCCTCATAGAGATGCATTGATTCAATTTATCTTTATGAGGAGATGCTGATTGGCCAGGGCTATGTTGGACTTGTGCTAGCTCTGCCCCTGATCTGCCTAGTTTACAGTCTCAGCCAATCCTATGGGGAAGTATTGTAATTTGCTCAGACCGCCACTTCTGATGATGTCAGCAGACAGTCTGTTCACAGAGCCAGCAGCTGCAGACTTGAATACAAGTCATATTTTATTATATTTAGGGAGGCAAGAAGGGACCAGGGTGGTGGTTTTAACATACTAGGGTCAGAAATACATGATTGTGTTCCTGACCCTATAGTGCTCCTTTAAGCAAGAGTATGTGAAGAGTAGTTAAGGTTGCCACCTTTCTTGGAAGAAAAATACCAGCCTTAATCATTTGTATAATTAATTAGTTAAGCATGACATCACGTGATGTAAATCACAAGGATTGACATCAGAGAAAATTCTGTAAAATCACCAACAAACTACTCACAGTTTGATTCTGCTGTATAGATGAATTGCTCCCAGTGTCTCCCTGTCTCCCAGTGTCTCAGTCACGCAAGTCACCCAGTGTCTCAGTGTCCCTATGTATCACAGTGTCAGTGTCCCCATGTCGCCCAGTCCCCTAGTTTCCAAGTGTCTGTGTACCCATTTCTCCCAGTGTCCCAATGTCTCAGTGTGTCCCCAGGTCACTAGGATACTGGGGACACAGTGAGACCCGGGGACACTGAGAGACCCGGGGACACTTAGAGACCCGGGGACACTAGAGACCCGGGGACACTAGAGACCCGGGGACACTAGAGACCCGGGGACACTAGAGACCCGGGGACACTAGAGACCCGGGGACACTAGAGACCCGGGGACACTTAGAGACCCGGGGACACTAGAGACCCGGGGACACTAGAGACCCGGGGACACTAGAGACCCGGGGACACTAGAGACCCGGGGACACTAGAGACCCGGGGACACTTAGAGACCCGGGGACACTAGAGACCCGGGGACACTAGAGACCCGGGGACACTAGAGACCCGGGGACACTAGAGACCCGGGGACACTAGAGACCCGGGGACACTAGAGACCCGGGGACACTAGAGACCCGGGGACACTAGAGACCCGGGGACACTAGAGACCCGGGGACACTAGAGACCCGGGGACACTAGAGACCCGGGGACACTAGAGACCCGGGGACACTAGAGACCCGGGGACACTAGAGACCCGGGGACACTAGAGACCCGGGGACACTAGAGACCCGGGGACACTAGAGACCCGGGGACACTAGAGACCCGGGGACACTAGAGACCCGGGGACACTAGAGACCCGGGGACACTAGAGACCCGGGGACACTAGAGACCCGGGGACACTAGAGACCCGGGGACACTAGAGACCCGGGGACACTAGAGACCCGGGGACACTAGAGACCCGGGGACACTAGAGACCCGGGGACACTAGAGACCCGGGGACACTAGAGACCCGGGGACACTAGAGACCCGGGGACACTAGAGACCCGGGGACACTAGAGACCCGGGGACACTAGAGACCCGGGGACACTAGAGACCCGGGGACACTAGAGACCCGGGGACACTAGAGACCCGGGGACACTAGAGACCCGGGGACACTAGAGACCCGGGGACACTAGAGACCCGGGGACACTAGAGACCCGGGGACACTAGAGACCCGGGGACACAGAGACATGGGGACACAGAGACATGGGGACACAGAGACATGGGGACACTGGGAGACAGGGGGACACAGAGACATTTAGGGAAACTGGGAGAAATGGGGACACTGAGACACTAGGGACTGAGACACTAGGGACACAGAACTGGGAGACATGGGGACACTAAGACACTAGGGACACAGAGACATGGGAACACAGACACTGGGAGACTAGGGGACACTGGCTGGGAGACAGACACTTGGGGACACTGGGAGACATGGGGACAGTTGTGGACATAGACATGAGGACACTGGGACATAAAGGGACACATGGGGTCACTAGGCACACAGAGACATGGGACACTGGCTGGGATACACTGGGAGACATGGGGACATAGTGTCTCTGTGTCCCAATGTCTCAGTGTCTCCCAATGTCCCTATGTCTTACAGCATCCCCATGTGTCTCAGCATTCCCATGTGTCCCGGTGTCCCCTAGTGTCTCAGTGTCCCCATGTTTTCCAGTGTCCCCAAGTGTCTCAGTGTTCCTAGGTTTCCCAGTGTCTGTGTCCTAGTGTCTCAGTGTCCCCCAGTGTCTGTGTCCCCTAGTGTCTCAATATGTCCCCTAGTGTCTCAGGGTCCCCTAGTGTCAGTGTCCCCATGTGTCCGTGTCCCCATGTGTCTCAGTGTCCCCTAGTGTCTTAGTGCCCCCATATGTCCCCTAGTGTCTCAGTGTCCCCTAGTGTCTCAGTGTCCCCATGTGTCCTCTAGTGTCTCAGTGTCTCCATGTGTCCCTGCTGCCTTTCCCCCCATCCCTCACTTACCTGAGCTGCTGTCTGGACTCTGTGCTGTGTTGCTGCTCCCACCAAGATCAGTGAGTAGTAGAGAGGCAGGGAGGGATATGCTGTAACTTCCTATCCCTGCCTCTCTCCACACACAGTAACCCCTACTGGCCGGTGCTGGTATTGCAGAGTAATCTATTTATTTTCTCATTTATTCTGAGAAAAATACCTGCATTTGTATTGCTGGTATTACTGCAATACCGGCAGGGCCAGGCAGCCTCAAATACCGGCTGTGCCAGTAAAATACCAGTGAGGTGTCAAACCTAAGAGTGGTGTGGTAAAAAAAAAAAAAAAAAAAAGATTTTTTTTTTTTTATTTTTTTTTTTAAATGGGCCTATTCCATGGGCCTGGGCCTGGAGCTGCAGCTCCACCAGCCCCTATGTTAATCCGGCCCTGGTGGTACACAAAGAGGGGAATGAGTTAGGTAATCCCATCCTGCATATGGAATAAAGACAGAGGTAGAGGATTTGGTCCAAGGGTCTAACTTTTGTAGAGGTAGCAACTTCAGCATTGGTGGAACACACTGTTCTAATTGTGGATAGCAGGGTCACTGTAAAAATGAGTGCCCAAACCCACCCCCACAGATTCCTCAATACCAACCACAGCTTCCAACCTATACCCACACCCAACAAGCCCAGCCTAATACACAGATGGTTCATGTTTTTAATATTTTATATAGTTTTAGGTGTTTATCCAAGAGTATTGAATTATTCGGGATTATTAAAGTAATTAATTTTGAGTACCAAATCAAGGTTCAAGTTTAGGAACAGAGTTTTACTGGGAATTATCCCTATATGTATATGTTAGTGTTTTAATATTCATCCTGACAAGCATTTCTATAGAGTGAGTGCTTCTCTCATCCATACAAAGGCATTCCAAAGGGGTATTATGTAAAACTTCATAGAAGACAGATTGCATAAAATATCAGCAAATATAAGAGAAGTACATGTTACACAAATTAAGGGTTTAACCTTAATCTCTGATTTAAGTTTTAGCCTAGGTAATTAATTAATGTTGTATTGATCCTTGTGTTTGTATCATTGTAGAGACCGTCCTGGAGTGTTTGTGCCGCCTGATTTCTGGGACTACACACCAATCTCTCTGGCTGACCATGCAATAAGTATTCTGCAATTACATCTGTTTGGCCATTATCCATGCAGGCCGAAGAAACTGAGATACTTATTTATGAGGACATAAACTTTGCACACAAGAACCTGGAAAGTCCTGAAGGTGCAGTGCTGTCTAATACCGCTGGTTCTGTAATAACCCTTTCAACCATTGGGGTGTTGCACAGAGCATTGTGGGGAAAATCCAGCAAACAAAAGAAGAACTATGAAGAACTATGAAGAACTATGTGTCAGCCATATTGCTACCCTTAGCCATTTTATGGAACAAAATGCCTGGTGTCTAAACTGATTTCTTTATACTCTGTGAAAGACTTATTCTATTTTTCTGAACTATGCTGGACTATTGAACTATTGAATTATTTTTATTTTTGTAGAGTTAGCCGGAGAGAGAGGAAGTGTTAGCTGACCCAGGGAGGAATGTACTATGTGTGTTTTTGATATATGTTGAGTGTGCCAAGGATGGATTCCCATGTTTTGAGGAACTGCGTGAGGTTTTGACTGGACCTTTGGAACAGGGAAATGGTTAAAAGATATAGGACGCAAGGTCCTGGTTGTGCTTATTGTCAGAATTTCAAGCTTGACTATAAATTTATCTCATGAATTAATATGTAAGAAGTGTTTCCCAATTCCTCCCGATACCCGAGCTATTTAATCACAGGTGCGGGTATTACAAGTCATAAGTGGTGTCAAATGTGAGGGGATGACAGGTCTAACACGATCGCGGCCCCACTCAGGTTTACCCCAGATGTGCTTTTTCCTCAAATATGAGTTTTTGCAACTGGGTTTTTTGCCTGGCCCCAGATCATCGGGTGGACTGGTAATCCTACACCCCGATCCTGGGACGGGGGATAGGTATTATTCCCACTTTGACTATATGCGCCCACTTCCGTGGACAAAGGAGGAAGACAACTATTGGGAATACTATACTTTGCCCATATTTACCTAGGGCTTATGATACAGATGACCGGCTGGTTAGTCTGTTTAAAATTATTGGGGCTCAGATGGATGGAACACCGGGACAGATTGGGGTTATAAGCCACAGAATGCATTAGATAAAAAGGATAAGAATGGGAAGTCCCTCTTGAATAGAATGACCCTAACAAAGCCAGGTACATGTACCCCTACAGGGCAAACTGGGAACTCCATGAAATGTACCTTAAATATTGAAAACCCCAGTCCCGGAGATCAAGGTATTTATTTCCCTCCTCCCAGCTAAAGTTATCACGCCCTTGCACATCTTTGGCGATTCTCTTTCTGTGTCTAAAGCAATACCTGTCTCCAGTCGAAGGAAGAGGGGAGTGCCCATTGGTAGCCTTGATCCACACATTTATTTAGACACTATAGGTATCCCACGGGGTGTCCCCAAAGAGTTTAAAGCAAGAGATTAAGTTGCAGCTGGATTTGAATCCATATTTCCTATAATTACTGCCAATAAAAATGTTGATTGCATTAATTACATATATTATAACCAGCAAAGGTTTATTAATTATACTAGAGATGCCCTGCTGAACAATTACAAGCTACTTCACAGATGACTTTCCAAAATAGAATGGCCCTGGACATGATTCTAGCAGAAAAGGGGGGAGTTTGTAGATACATTGCCTCAGCAGTATGTTGCACCTATATACCCCAGAATACTGGCCCCAATGGAAAAGTAACATTAGCAATACAGAAATTAGAAGATTCAGCAAAAGAAATAAAAAGTAACTCTGATATAGATAATTACTGGGGTGATTGGTTTAATTTTTCCTCTATCCTTAATTCATTCAGAACCATAGGTATGATCTTAGTTATGGGGGCATCTATATTTCTCTTCTTTTATGTACTCACCAGAGTGATATTATGCTGCATCCACAAACACACACCCCCCGTCACGTCTAATACCTCCACCAACAGTTTACGCAGACTACTTACAATTTTTTTTACAATATTTGTTATAAAAACATTGGGTGTTGTTACATTGTTTATAAACACGGGGGTTTGATACATTGTTTATAAACACTGGGGGGATTGATACTGGGGTGTTATTACATTGTTTAGAAACACGGGGTGTTGTTACATTGCTTAGAAACACGGGGTGTTGTTACATTGCTTAGAAACACTGGGGGGATTGATACTGGGGTGTTGTTACATTGTTTATAAACATGGGGTGTTGTAACATTGCTTATAAACACTGGGGGGATTGATACTGGGGTGTTGTTACATTGTTTAGAAACATGGGGTGTTGTTACATTGTTTATAAACACTGGGGGGATTGATACTGGGGTGTTGTTACATTGTTTAGAAACATGGGGTGTTACATTGTTTATAAACACTGGGGGGATTGATACTGGGGTGTTGTTACATTGCTTATAAACACTGGGGGGATTGATACTGGGGTGTTGTTACATTGTTTATAAACACTGGGGGGATTGATACTGGGGTGTTGTTACATTGTTTATAAACACTGGGGGGATTGATACTGGGGTGTTGTTACATTGTTTATAAACACTGGGGGGATTGATACTGGGGTGTTGTTACATTGTTTATAAACACTGGGGGGATTGATACTGGGGTGTTGTTACATTGTTTATAAACACTGGGGGGATTGATACTGGGGTGTTGTTACATTGTTTATAAACACTGGGGGATTGATACTGGGGTGTTGTTACATTGTTTATAAACACTGGGGGGATTGATACTGGGGTGTTGTTACATTGTTTATAAACACTGGGGGGATTGATACTGGGGTGTTGTTACATTGTTTATAAACACTGGGGGGATTGATACTGGGGTGTTGTTACATTGTTTATAAACATGGGGTGTTACATTGTTTATAAACACTGGGGGGATTGATACTGGGGTGTTGTTACATTGTTTATAAACACTGGGGGGATTGATACTGGGGTGTTGTTACATTGTTTATAAACATGGGGTGTTGTTACATTGTTTAGAAACATGGGGTGTTGTTACATTGTTTAGAAACATGGGGTGTTGTTACATTGTTTATAAACATGGGGTGTTGTTACATTGTTTAGAAACATGGGGTGTTGTTACATTGTTTAGAAACATGGGGTGTTGTTACATTGTTTATAAACACTGGGGGGATTGATACTGGGGTGTTGTTACATTGTTTATAAACACTGGGGGGATTGATACTGGGGTGTTGTTACATTGTTTATAAACACTGGGGGGATTGATACTGGGGTGTTGTTACATTGTTTATAAACACTGGGGGGATTGATACTGGGGTGTTGTTACATTGTTTATAAACACTGGGGGGATTGATACTGGGGTGTTGTTACATTGTTTAGAAACATGGGGTGTTACATTGTTTATAAACACTGGGGGGATTGATACTGGGGTGTTGTTACATTGTTTATAAACACTGGGGGGATTGATACTGGGGTGTTGTTACATTGTTTATAAACACTGGGGGGATTGATACTGGGGTGTTGTTACATTGTTTAGAAACACTGGGGGGATTGATACTGGGGTGTTGTTACATTGTTTAGAAACATGGGGTGTTGTTACATTGTTTAGAAACATGGGGTGTTGTTACATTGTTTAGAAACATGGGGTGTTACATTGTTTATAAACACTGGGGGGATTGATACTGGGGTGTTGTTACATTGCTTATAAACACTGGGGGGATTGATACTGGGGTGTTGTTACATTGCTTATAAACACTGGGGGGATTGATACTGGGGTGTTGTTACATTGTTTATAAACACTGGGGGGATTGATACTGGGGTGTTGTTACATTGCTTATAAACATGGGGTGTTGTTACATTGCTTATAAACATGGGGTGTTGTTACATTGCTTATAAACATGGGGTGTTGTTACATTGCTTATAAACACTGGGGGGATTGATACTGGGGTGTTGTTACATTGTTTATAAACATGGGGTGTTGTTACATTGTTTAGAAACATGGGGTGTTGTTACATTGTTTATAAACACTGGGGGGATTGATACTGGGGTGTTGTTACATTGTTTATAAACACTGGGGGGATTGATACTGGGGTGTTGTTACATTGCTTATAAACACTGGGGGGATTGATACTGGGGTGTTGTTACATTGCTTATAAACACTGGGGGGATTGATACTGGGGTGTTGTTACATTGTTTATAAACACTGGGGGGATTGATACTGGGGTGTTGTTACATTGTTTATAAACATGGGGTGTTACATTGTTTATAAACACTGGGGGGATTGATACTGGGGTGTTGTTACATTGTTTATAAACACTGGGGGGATTGATACTGGGGTGTTGTTACATTGTTTATAAACATGGGGTGTTACATTGTTTATAAACACTGGGGGGATTGATACTGGGGTGTTGTTACATTGTTTATAAACACTGGGGGGATTGATACTGGGGTGTTGTTACATTGTTTATAAACATGGGGTGTTACATTGTTTATAAACACTGGGGGGATTGATACTGGGGTGTTGTTACATTGCTTATAAACACTGGGGGGATTGATACTGGGGTGTTGTTACATTGTTTATAAACATGGGGTGTTGTTACATTGTTTATAAACATGGGGTGTTGTTACATTGCTTATAAACATGGGGTGTTGTTACATTGCTTATAAACATGGGGTGTTGTTACATTGCTTATAAACATGGGGTGTTGTTACATTGCTTATAAACATGGGGTGTTGTTACATTGCTTATAAACATGGGGTGTTGTTACATTGTTTAGAAACATGGGGTGTTGTTACATTGTTTAGAAACACTGGGGGGATTGATACTGGGGTGTTGTTACATTGTTTATAAACACTGGGGGGATTGATACTGGGGTGTTGTTACATTGTTTATAAACATGGGGTGTTACATTGTTTATAAACACTGGGGGGATTGATACTGGGGTGTTGTTACATTGTTTATAAACACTGGGGGGATTGATACTGGGGTGTTGTTACATTGTTTATAAACACTGGGGGGATTGATACTGGGGTGTTGTTACATTGCTTATAAACACTGGGGGGATTGATACTGGGGTGTTGTTACATTGTTTATAAACACTGGGGGGATTGATACTGGGGTGTTGTTACATTGTTTAGAAACATGGGGTGTTGTTACATTGTTTAGAAACATGGGGTGTTGTTACATTGTTTAGAAACATGGGGTGTTGTTACATTGTTTATAAACACTGGGGGGATTGATACTGGGGTGTTGTTACATTGTTTATAAACACTGGGGGGATTGATACTGGGGTGTTGTTACATTGCTTATAAACACTGGGGGGATTGATACTGGGGTGTTGTTACATTGTTTATAAACACTGGGGGGATTGATACTGGGGTGTTGTTACATTGTTTATAAACACTGGGGGGATTGATACTGGGGTGTTGTTACATTGTTTATAAACACTGGGGGGATTGATACTGGGGTGTTGTTACATTGTTTATAAACACTGGGGGGATTGATACTGGGGTGTTGTTACATTGTTTATAAACACTGGGGGGATTGATACTGGGGTGTTGTTACATTGCTTATAAACACTGGGGGGATTGATACTGGGGTGTTGTTACATTGTTTATAAACACTGGGGGGATTGATACTGGGGTGTTGTTACATTGTTTAGAAACATGGGGTGTTGTTACATTGTTTAGAAACATGGGGTGTTGTTACATTGTTTAGAAACATGGGGTGTTGTTACATTGTTTAGAAACACTGGGGGGATTGATACTGGGGTGTTGTTACATTGTTTATAAACACTGGGGGGATTGATACTGGGGTGTTGTTACATTGTTTATAAACACTGGGGGGATTGATACTGGGGTGTTGTTACATTGTTTATAAACACTGGGGGGATTGATACTGGGGTGTTGTTACATTGCTTATAAACACTGGGGGGATTGATACTGGGGTGTTGTTACATTGCTTATAAACACTGGGGGGATTGATACTGGGGTGTTGTTACATTGTTTATAAACATGGGGTGTTACATTGTTTACCAAAACGTTGCAGGTTGATACATTGTTTATAAACCCTGGGGGGATCGTTACATTGTTTATAGAAACGTTGAGCTATTTTGATTCTTTGGTAATACCCCAGACTGTAACTGTCTCTTACCTGGATTTGCTGATTCCGGTCTCACTGTTTACATTTTCCTGTCTCTCTCTCAGTCTTCCTGTGGCTGTCAGTGTGAGTACTGACCAGGCTCCTCCCTGCCTGTCTCTTCCTGCAGTTCATATCCGGCTGTCTCATATCCCAGCCCATTCTGTGAAAGCTGTTTCCAGTCTGTGTCTCACTCTGTATGATTCCCCCCATTTCCCTTCCTAGCTGTACCCCTATATTATATATAGTGTGGGTGATCCCAGGACAGGCTGCACATGGGAACACCCCAGATTGCAGGGTTAGGAAGATTTAGGGTTTATTGTTATTACAGATGGGATGTTCTTGCCTTCTGATGTTGTGGACTGTAACCCCTATCACTTTTACAGCAACCATAACCCCTAACTCTAACAGACTACACAATATTATATAACTGCTCACATTACAACCTCTTTATTGTTCGTACTGTAAATAAATGCTCATATATTGCAGAGCCACAAGAGTTAACCCCAGAATGTTTACCAATCCATTTAAAGGAACATGGCGGGCGCCATGACAACCTTATCAAAATGATGTTGGTGCCAGGAGCCCCCAGGTGCTTCCTTAGGGGTTAAACCGTTCAGGAACAAGTTGGCTCTGGAGCGCCGTTTCTCCCTGTAATCACTCACATTGGCTGTAGCTAATTCTGATCTTGGAAACACGGTCCATAGAATGAGGAGCTACTAATTGGTTTGCAGCATCTGATGACCACTCTATGCCAATCATCGGCCCCCCTGCCCAGTGGCAATCTGTACTTTCAGAATCAGAATTCGAAAAAATGGATGTGGATGGTTACAGCGACAACTTAGAGGTTAAAACATTCTTGAATTGCTTAACCCTTAACAGTAAGGAAGCACCAACCGGCTCCTGGAAGCATAAAACCTTCATCTTTATGAAGTTGCTATGGTGCCCAGAGTGTTCCTTTAACTTGAATTTGTTAATAGAAAGACATCCATCCGGGAATGCGAAAATGTCAAATGAACACTCCACTGGAAAACTGTTATTCTTTTTGTATTTTTTTGTTTGTTTTTACAATTTAGTAGATATGCCCCCAATGCAAATATATTTATGTATTTAATCATACATTCTTTTTCATTATATATCTAAAAGCACATTGTAAAAGCTGCAGGTATCGTGTCTGCAGCCTTTGCAAACCTTCCCCTTCTAACCCCGCCCACACTTTCTGTGGCTGTCCAATCACAGACTTCCCAATGCAGCACAATGAGAAGTCTTTGCAAGGCAGGTGCTCTGTGCAATTGCTGCCCCTTGAGTTTAGTTCCACTGAGCTAAACAAACCAGGAAGTAACAGGACTGGCTGTCTGACTGACGGTCAGGGGGGTGTAACAAGGTGAGTTTATGAAAGTACGAATTACTATTGAAATCTGCACTTTTTGTAAAATGAAAAAAGGGGACACTATTTACGCATAAAGAATTTCAGAAAAATAAACTGCTTTATGGGTCTGGAGGGTCCCTTGAATGTAAAAATAAAACGAGAAGCAAAAGAATGGGGTCCAAAACCCATCACACATAATAAATAATAGGGGTTTTCAGTGAAGTTGTATTCATGCATAAAACTGAGGAAACACAGTTCTCCAAGTTTATCAGGACTCCCAGATTGTGTGTTCCTCACTCAGCGAAATCTTAGGCAATATAGCTTCCATCTACACTATATCCCTTCTCTTCAGGAATTTCCCAAACACGTTTCTGACGGTAGGTAATGGCCAAGAGGATTCTCCCTTCCTCCTTAAAGGACCACTCTAGTGCCAGGAAAACATACTCGTTTTCCTGGCACTAGAGTGCCCTGAGGGTGCCCCCACCCTCAGGGACCCCCTCCCGCCCAGCTCTGGAAAGGGGAAAAGGGGTAAAACTTACCTTTTTCCAGCGCTGGGGGAGCTCTCCTCCTCCTCACCGCCTCCGTTCCGCCCCGTCGGCTGAATGCACACGCGCGGCAAGAGCTGCGCGCGCATTCAGCCGGTCGCATAGGAAAGCATTTACAATGCTTTCCTATGGACGCTTGCGTGCTCTCACTGTGATTTTCACAGTGAGAATCACGCAAGCGCCTCTAGCGGCTGTCAGTGAGACAGCCACTAGAGGATTAGGGGGAAGGCTTAACCCATTAATAAACATAGCAGTTTCTCTGAAACTGCTATGTTTATAAAAAAATGGGTTAACCCTAGCTGGACCTGACACCCAGACCACTTCATTAAGCTGAAGTGGTCTGGGTGCCTAGAGTGGTCCTTTAAGGTCTGCTACTATGTAGTTTAGTGCGATAAGGATTGCCAGCTTTGTACTTGGTGGATACAGAGAGTCTACTTCCTCCCAACATAGTTCTATACAAGGAAAATCTACCAGGGCTGATTAATATAAACCTTTCATTTTTATACCTCTGACCACATTCATTTCATTCACAACAAATTCTGCTTCCTCTTTCTGAATACAGGAAATGATAGAGACATAGTCATAGTCCCCATGGTTTCTTCAAACTCATAAAACACTTGACATATTCAGGGTTATGGGAGTATGTGTGACTGGAGTGCTGAAAGGAATAACAGGGGTGAACAACAAAACAGAACGCTTAATCAATTGGCAATCATGCACCTCATCACCTCACTCATCCAGACCCATCAATACAACCTAACCTCACTCATCCAGACCCATCAATACAACCTAACCTCACTCATCCAGACCCATCAATACAACCTTACCTCACTCATCCAAACCCCATCAATACAGCCTAACCTCACTCATCCAAACTCATCAATACAACCTAACCTCACTCATCCAGACCCATCAATACAACCTAACCTCACTTATCCAGACCCATCAATACAACCTAACCTCATTTATCCAGACCAATCAATACAACCTAACCTCACTCATCCAGACCCATTAATACAACCTAACCTCACTCATCCAGACCCCATCAATACAACCTAACCTCACTCATCCAGACCCCATCAATACAACCTAACCTCACTCATCCAGACCCCATCAATACGGCCTAACCTCATTCATCCAAACTCATCAAGACAACCTTACCTCATTCATCCAAACCCCATCAATACGGCCTAGCCACACTCATCCAGACCCATCAATACAACCTAACCTCATTCATCCAAACCCATCAATACAACCTAACCTCACTCACCCAGAACCCATCAATACAGCCTAACCTCACTCATCCAGAACCCATCAATGCAGCTTAACTTCACTCATCCAATCCCCATCAATGCAGCTTAACTTCACTCATCCAATCCCCATCAATAAGCCTAACCTCACTCATCCAAACCCCATCAATACAGCCTAACCTCACTCATCCAAACCTCATCAATACAACCTAACCACACTCATCCAAACACCATCAATACAAAATAACCTCACTCATCCTAACCCCATCAATACAACCTAACCTCACTCATCCAACCCCCATCAATACAACCTAACCTCACTCATCCAACCCCCATCAATACAACCTAACCTCACTCATCCAGACCCATTAATACAACCTAACCTCACTCATCCAGACCCCATCAATACAACCTAACCTCACTCATCCAGACCCCATCAATACAACCTAACCTAACTCATCCAGACCCCATCAATACGGCCTAACCTCATTCATCCAAACTCATCAAGACAACCTAACCTCATTCATCCAAACCCCATCAATACGGCCTAGCCACACTCATCCAGACCCATCAATACAACCTAACCTCATTCATCCAAACCCATCAATACGACCTAACCTCACTCACCCAGACCCACCAATAAAGCCCAACCTCACTCACCCAGAACCCATCAATACAGCCTAACCTCACTCATCCAGAACCCATCAATGCAGCTTAACTTCACTCATCCAATCCCCATCAATAAGCCTAACCTCACTCATCCAAACCCCATCAATACAGCCTAACCTCACTCATCCAAACCTCATCAATACAACCTAACCACACTCATCCAAACACCATCAATACAAAATAACCTCACTCATCCTAACCCCATCAATACAACCTAACCTCACTCATCCAACCCCCATCAATACAACCTAACCTCACTCATCCAACCCCCATCAATACAACCTAACCTCACTCATCCAGACCCATTAATACAACCTAACCTCACTCATCCAGACCCCATCAATACAACCTAACCTCACTCATCCAGACCCCATCAATACAACCTAACCTAACTCATCCAGACCCCATCAATACGGCCTAACCTCATTCATCCAAACTCATCAAGACAACCTAACCTCATTCATCCAAACCCCATCAATACGGCCTAGCCACACTCATCCAGACCCATCAATACAACCTAACCTCATTCATCCAAACCCATCAATACGACCTAACCTCACTCACCCAGACCCACCAATAAAGCCCAACCTCACTCACCCAGAACCCATCAATACAGCCTAACCTCACTCATCCAGAACCCATCAATGCAGCTTAACTTCACTCATCCAATCCCCATCAATAAGCCTAACCTCACTCATCCAAACCCCATCAATACAGCCTAACCTCACTCATCCAAACACCATCAATACACAACAACCTCACTCATCCAAACCCCATCAATACAGCCTAACCTCACTCATCCAAACCTCATCAATACACAACAACCTCACTCATCCAAACCCCATCAATACAGCCTAACCTCACTCATCCAAACCTCATCAATACAACCTAACCACACTCATCCAAACACCATCAATACAAAATAACCTCACTCATCCTAACCCCATCAATACAACCTAACCTCACTCATCCAAACCCCATCAATACAACCTTACCTCGCTCATCCAAACCCCATCAATACAGCCTAACCTCACTCATCCAAACACCATCAATACACAATAACCTCACTCATCCAAACCCCATCAATACAGCCTAACCTCACTCATCCAAACCTCATCAATACAACCTAACCACACTCATCCAAACACCATCAATACAAAATAACCTCACTCATCCTAACCCCATCAATACAACCTAACCTCACTCATCCAGAACCCATCAATGCAGCTTAACTTCACTCATCCAATCCCCATCAATAAGCCTAACCTCACTCATCCAAACCCCATCAATACAGCCTAACCTCACTCATCCAAACCCCATCAATACAGCCTAACCTCACTCATCCAAACACCATCAATACACAACAACCTCACTCATCCAAACCCATCAATACAGCCTAACCTCACTCATCCAAACCTCATCAATACAACCTAACCACACTCATCCAAACGCCATCAATACAAAATAACCTCACTCATCCTAACCCCATCAATACAACCTAACCTCACTCATCCAAACCCCATCAATACAACCTTACCTCACTCATCCAAACCCCATCAATACAGCCTAACCTCACTCATCCAAACACCATCAATACACAATAACCTCACTCATCCAAACTCCATCAATACAGCCTAACCTCACTCATCCAAACCTCATCAATACAACCTAACCTCACTCATCCAAACACCATCAATACAAAATAACCTCACTCATCCTAACCCCATCAATACAACCTAACCTCACTCATCCAAACCCATCAATACAACCTAACCTCATTCATCCAAACCCATCAATACAACCTAACCTCACTCATCCAAACCCATCAATACAACCTAACCTCACTCATCCTAACCCCATCAATACAACCTAACCTCACTCATCCAGACCCATTAATACAACCTAACCTCACTCATCCAGACCCATTAATACAACCTAACCTCACTCATCCAGACCCATTAATACAACCTAACCTCACTCATCCAGACCAATCAATACAACCTAACCTCACTCATCCAGACCCCATCAATACAAAATAACCTCAAAATAGAAAATAGAGATATTTTCTGTACCTGGAAATAGTTGGCTTACCACACCCAGTTAAGCCAATTATCTCCAGGATAGAGGACTCTGTGGAACTGGTTTGGGCTGGAAAAGCCATGCTTCAGTGGTCACAAAGGACTTTCGACCTAACTTTTAAACCACTGGAGGGAATTGTCTGATTTTTGAGTATGTTTGTATTTGGAGTATGCTGATTCTGAAAATATAAGTGTACATTATGTGAATGTGATGTATACTTTTAAAGTTATAAATATTGTGTAAAACTATGTATTTTCCTGCCTGTGATAATTACGTTAGCCCATTGTATTCAGTAATTATATCACAGGCAGAGGGGAGGATTTTGCTGGAATGAATGGGAGTGTTCATTGTATATTAAAACGTATATTACATGTTTGATTGGATGTTCCACAAATCCCTGTGGGTGGTACTAATGTGTAAAAATGTGTATATAAGAACAATAAAAATACAGCTCTGTCTGTTCCTGCTTGACCCTCAAAACAGAGCCTTGTCTCGTTCTTGGGGGGGATTTATTGTATGCTGGAGTGTAAATCTATTTGTATGGTTTTTCCTATTCGGCTGTTTACAGCATTCGTATGGTTTCCTGTTCGGCGGATTGGTGTCTTTGGTAGCTGCCTGTATATCTGGAAGGGGAATATTTACTAAATGGCTTTTAACCCCTTTTATGCCCGGGGTGCCGTTACACCTCACTCTTCCAAAACCCATCAATGCAGCCTAACCTCACTCATCCAAACCCCATCACTACAACCTAACCTCATTCATCCAGACCCCATCAATACAACCTAACCTCACTCATCCTAACCCCATCAATACAACCTAACCTCACTCATCCAGACCCATTAATACAACCTAACCTCACTCATCCAGACCCATTAATACAACCTAACCTCACTCATCCAGACCCATTAATACAACCTAACCTCACTCATCCAGACCAATCAATACAACCTAACCTCACTCATCCAGACCCCATCAATACAAAATAACCTCAAAATAGAAAATAGAGATATTTTCTGTACCTGGAAATAGTTGGCTTACCACACCCAGTTAAGCCAATTATCTCCAGGATAGAGGACTCTGTGGAACTGGTTTGGGCTGGAAAAGCCATGCTTCAGTGGTCACAAAGGACTTTCGACCTAACTTTTAAACCACTGGAGGGAATTGTCTGATTTTTGAGTATGTTTGTATTTGGAGTATGCTGATTCTGAAAATATAAGTGTACATTATGTGAATGTGATGTATACTTTTAAAGTTATAAATATTGTGTAAAACTATGTATTTTCCTGCCTGTGATAATTACGTTAGCCCATTGTATTCAGTAATTATATCACAGGCAGAGGGGAGGATTTTGCTGGAATGAATGGGAGTGTTCATTGTATATTAAAACGTATATTACATGTTTGATTGGATGTTCCACAAATCCCTGTGGGTGGTACTAATGTGTAAAAATGTGTATATAAGAACAATAAAAATACAGCTCTGTCTGTTCCTGCTTGACCCTCAAAACAGAGCCTTGTCTCGTTCTTGGGGGGGATTTATTGTATGCTGGAGTGTAAATCTATTTGTATGGTTTTTCCTATTCGGCTGTTTACAGCATTCGTATGGTTTCCTGTTCGGCGGATTGGTGTCTTTGGTAGCTGCCTGTATATCTGGAAGGGGAATATTTACTAAATGGCTTTTAACCCCTTTTATGCCCGGGGTGCCGTTACACCTCACTCTTCCAAAACCCATCAATGCAGCCTAACCTCACTCATCCAAACCCCATCACTACAACCTAACCTCATTCATCCAGACCCCATCAATACAACCTAACCTCACTCATCCTAACCCCATCAATACAACCTAACCTCACTCATCCAGACCCATTAATACAACCTAACCTCACTCATCCAGACCCATTAATACAACCTAACCTCACTCATCCAGACCCATTAATACAACCTAACCTCACTCATCCAGACCAATCAATACAACCTAACCTCACTCATCCAGACCCCATCAATACAAAATAACCTCAAAATAGAAAATAGAGATATTTTCTGTACCTGGAAATAGTTGGCTTACCACACCCAGTTAAGCCAATTATCTCCAGGATAGAGGACTCTGTGGAACTGGTTTGGGCTGGAAAAGCCATGCTTCAGTGGTCACAAAGGACTTTCGACCTAACTTTTAAACCACTGGAGGGAATTGTCTGATTTTTGAGTATGTTTGTATTTGGAGTATGCTGATTCTGAAAATATAAGTGTACATTATGTGAATGTGATGTATACTTTTAAAGTTATAAATATTGTGTAAAACTATGTATTTTCCTGCCTGTGATAATTACGTTAGCCCATTGTATTCAGTAATTATATCACAGGCAGAGGGGAGGATTTTGCTGGAATGAATGGGAGTGTTCATTGTATATTAAAACGTATATTACATGTTTGATTGGATGTTCCACAAATCCCTGTGGGTGGTACTAATGTGTAAAAATGTGTATATAAGAACAATAAAAATACAGCTCTGTCTGTTCCTGCTTGACCCTCAAAACAGAGCCTTGTCTCGTTCTTGGGGGGGATTTATTGTATGCTGGAGTGTAAATCTATTTGTATGGTTTTTCCTATTCGGCTGTTTACAGCATTCGTATGGTTTCCTGTTCGGCGGATTGGTGTCTTTGGTAGCTGCCTGTATATCTGGAAGGGGAATATTTACTAAATGGCTTTTAACCCCTTTTATGCCCGGGGTGCCGTTACACCTCACTCTTCCAAAACCCATCAATGCAGCCTAACCTCACTCATCCAAACCCCATCACTACAACCTAACCTCATTCATCCAGACCCCATCAATACAATCTAACCTCACTCATCCAAACCCCATCAATACAACTGTCACGTGGCCGCCCACCTGGCTGGGTTTGAACTCACATTTCCAGCATTCCAGTCAGGTTCTCTGCCATGCTGTCCACCAGGGGGCTTCAGTTTCTGTTTGCATTTTTCTGCTTCCTGACCCCTTGCCTGGATTAAGCAGTACTGACCCACCTGCAGCCCTTTTCCAATTAGGGTCAGCTGCACCTTATTAACAGGCTGTAAAAGCCAGCCCTGCCTGAGACCTAGTATCTGGTCATTTTGCCTGTTTGGTGTTTACTGCCGGATCTTTGCTTCGCTACTGACTGATTGCCTGGACTCTGACCTCTGCCTGCCTTACCGACTTCGTTACTCCACTGCTTCTTGTCTGACCCTGCCATTGGATTTCCCCTTAATCTGTACTGCGCTTCTGGATTTTGCCTCCTTCCTGTGCCATCTCCTGCAACTGGGTTCCAACTCCTGGTAAACTGCGACATAAGTCCCCTGGTGACTGTTACATAATGACCAGATCTTTACCATGTAGCCAGCGGAGAGGATGAATGTCCTGAGTACAGCCTAACCTCACTCATCCAAACCCCATCAATACAGCCTAACCTCACTCATCCAAACCCCATCAATACAACCTAACCTCACACTTCCAACCCCCATCAATGCAGCCTAACCGATCTCATTCAAACCCCATCAATACAACCTAACCTCACTCTTCCAAACTTCATCAATACAACCTGACCTCACACTTCCAACCCCCATCAATACAACCTAACCTCACTCTTCCAAACCCCATTAATACAGCCTGACCTCACTCTTCCAACCCCTTCAATGCATCCTAACCTCACTCTTCCAACCCCTTCAATGCATCCTAACCTCACTCTTCCAAACCCCATCAATACAACCTAACCTCACTCTTCCAAACCCCATTAATACAGCCTGACCTCACTCTTCCAACCCCTTCAATGCATCCTAACCTCACTCTTTCAACCCCTTCAATGCATCCTAACCTATCTCATCCAAACCCCATAAATACAGTTTAACCTCACTCTTCCAAACCCCAACAATGCAGCCTAACCTTACTCATTCAAGCCCCATCAATACAACATCACCTCGCTCTTCCAAACCCCATCAATACAGATTAACCTCACTCTTCCAAACCCCATCAATACAGCCTGACCTCACTCTTCCAACCCCATCAATACATCCTAACCTCACTCTTCCAAACCCCATCAATACAGCCTAACCTATCTCATCCAAACCCCATAAATACAGTTTAACCTCACTCTTCCAAACCCCAACGATGCAGCCTAACCTTACTCATCCAAGCCCCATCAATACAACATCACCTCGCTCTTCCAAACCCCATCAATACAGATTAACCTCACTCTTCCAAACCCCATCAATACAGCCTAACCTCACTCATCCAAACCCCATTAATACAACCTGACCTCACTCTTCCAACCCCCATCAATGCAGCCTAACCTCACTCTTCCAAACCCCATCAATACAGATTAACCTCACTCTTCCAAACCCCATCAATACAGCCTAACCTCACTCATCCAAACCCCATTAATACAACCTGACCTCACTCTTCCAACCCCCATCAATGCAGCCTAACCTCACTCTTCCAAACCCCATCAATACAGATTAACCTCACTCTTCCAAACCCCATCAATGCAGCCTAACCTCACTCTTCCAAACCCGATCAGTACAGCCTAACCTCACTCATCCAAACCCCATCAATACAGCCTAACCTATCTCATCCAAACCCCATAAATACAGTTTAACCTCACTCTTCCAAACCCCAACGATGCAGCCTAACCTTACTCATCCAAGCCCCATCAATACAACCTAACCTCACTCTTCCAAACCCCATCAATACAGATTAACCTCACTCTTCCAAACCCCATCAATACAGCCTAACCTCACTCATCCAAACCCCATTAATACAACCTGACCTCACTCTTCTAAACCCCATCAAATACAGCCTGACCTCACTCATCCAAACCCCATCAATACAGCCCAACTTCACTCATCCAGATCCCATAAATACAACCTAACCTCACTTTTCTAAGCCCCATTAATACAGCCTAACCTCACACTTCCAAACCCCATAAATACAGATTAACCTCACGCTTCCAAACCCCATCAATACCTCACTCTTCTAAACCCCATTAATAGAGCCTAACCTCACTCATCCAAACCCCATCAATACAGCCTGACCTCACTCATCCAAACTTCATCAATACAGCCTATACCTGCTCTTCCAAACCCCATCAATGCAGCCTAACCTCATTCTTCCCTATTCCACCAATATAACCTATCCTCCTTACTCTTCCCACTCCCACGAAGTCCTCACTCTGTCCTCACTCTGTCCTCACTCTTCCCAACCCAGCCAATACATACTATCTTCACTCTTTCCAATCCCATTAATTCCCAAATCAGTACCCCATACATCTATTTTTTAGACCTTTAGCATTCACATCGAACCTAGCTTTTTCCATTATAACCATTTATGTGACCAATACAGGGCAACTAACCAGTTCTCACTATTTCCCAGATCCATACCTCCTGCATGTAACCATTTTGTTAGGTGTATTCCCCAGTACATTTAACCTCTCTCTTCCCAGTTTTATCAATTCCCAAATCCATCCCTCATACATTCAACAATTTACAAGAGAAGTTGTAGAAAATACATTTATTTTTATTGAGAACACATACTATATAAAGACATTTGCCATCAGAAACATAATCAATAATACGGAGTGTGGAGCTTGTCCACATTTTCCATTTTTATAAATAAAAGATAAAAAGGACAACTATAGGAAGAGGAAGCGAGAGAGAAAGCGAAAGGATTAAAAGGACCAATGAGAAAAGGTGACCAGTTGCGTAGGAGGAGGTTCCATTTCTAGAATCACTGGCCTATATAACTGATTCTGAGGTGTTTCGTACTGCAAATGGCCTCACGCGTATAAACAACATTTTAAGGATAATGTACGGTTGGGGCAGACTGTCTCCAAAATATAGCAATCAGCACTCATGTAGAGGTAGAACGTATTCACAATCTGAATTGTTGGCATTGAGCGTGGCAAATTTGGGTCTGGTTTAATGTTTGAAATAAGTTGAAATACTTCACTCCACAAACGGGCAGTTTGGGGATCTGTCCACCAAACGTGGAGACATGTTTGAGTTTCTCCGCACTATATGGGTGCACAGACTGGATACATTCGAATATATGTACAGGAGTATATGCAGGCCTAGATACCCCAGGTTAAGACATTGTAGGCATTTCCATTGATCTATTTAATTATTTAAACTAGAATATTTTATGTATTTATACACTAATTGGGGTTATTTACCAAAAACTGATTGTGGAGAAATGACAACGGCAGGGATTCTATGAGGAGGTGGAAATGTTCGGTAGGGATTCTGTGAGGAGGTGGAAATGTTCGGTAGGGATTCTGTGAGGAGGTGGAAATGTTCGGTAGGGATTCTGTGAGGAGGTGGAAATGTTCGGTAGGGATTGCGTGAGGAGGTGGAAATTTTCGGTAGGGATTCTGTGAGGAGGTGGAAGTGTTTGGCTGAGATTCTGTGAGGAGGTGAAAATGTTTGGCAGGGATTCCGTGAGGAGGTGGAAGTCTTTGGCAGGAATTCTGTCAGGAGGTGGAAGTGTTCAGTGGGGATTCTGTGAGGAGGTGGAAATGTTCGGTAGGGATTCTGTGAGGAGGTGGAAATGTTCGGTAGGGATTCTGTGAGGAGGTGGAAGTGTTCAGCGGGGATTCTGTGAGGAGGTGGAAGTGTTCGGCTGAGATTCTGTGAGGAGGTGGAAGTGTTCGGCTGAGATTCTGTGAGGAGGTGGAAGTGTTCGGCTGAGATTCTGTGAGGAGGTGGAAGTGTTCAGCTGGGATTCTGTGAGGAGGTGGAAGTGTTCGGCTGAGATTCTGTGAGGAGGTGGAAGCGTTCAGCGGGGATTCTACAAGGAGGTGTCAGGTACTTTTCAAGATGCAAAGGTTAAGTATTGTACAAGATGGAGAGAGCCGGGACTCCATGAAGTAGGTCTTTGGCTAGAATTTTATACCGTGTAGACAGCGGTCTGCAGGGATTGTTTTGTATTTCATAGATTCATCTGCAAACTCTCCTAATTGGTCTATTTCATGGAAGCAGCAGGGGATCTTTGTTCACAGAAATTTGTTTAAAAAACTAAATTTTGTTTACTTTAAAAAAAGCAATTTAAATGTGATTTCCCTGTTACAAAGGTTAAAATAAAAGTCATGTTCGGCGCTGCTTATTTCTCGTATTTAGCTCCGTAGCTCTAATATCTAGCAACAAACAAGACACTGTAAGCAGCTCCCGCTAGTGATTAAGGTTCTCGTAGACCATGTTATTGTCTTCAGATCTCTGTGGCTTCTACAAGTACAAAGAAACCGTATTATTTTCTATACATATTACATAGAAACACTACTACACCAAATTAATCACAGCAGTGCCAGCCGCCCCCTCATACTACAACACCATGCAATATATATACTACTACACCATGCAATATATACAATGCTACACCATGCCATATATACACTGCTACACCATGCAATATATACACACTGCTACACCATGCAATATATACACTGCTACACCATGCAATATATACACTGCTACACCATGCAATATATACACTGCTACACCATGCAATATATACACTGCTACACCATGCAATATATACACTGCTACACCATGCAATATATATACTGCTACACCATGCAATATATACACTGCTACACCATGCAATATATACACTGCTACACCATGCAATATATACACTGCTACACCATGCAATATATACACTGCTACACCATGCAATATATACACTGCTACACCATGCAATATATACACTGCTACACCATGCAATATATACACTGCTACACCATGCAATATATACACTGCTACACCATGCAATATATACACTACTACACCATGCAATATATATACTGCTACACCATGCAATATATACACACTGCTACACCATGCAATATATACACTGCTACACCATGCAATATATACACTGCTACACCATGCAATATATACACACTGCTACACCATGCAATATATACACTGCTACACCATGCAATATATACACTGCTACACCATGCAATATATATACACTGCTACACCATGCAATATATACACTGCTACACCATGCAATATATACGCTGCTACACCATGCAATATATACGCTGCTACACCATGCAATATATACGCTGCTACACCATGCAATATATACACTGCTACACCATGCAATATATACACTGCTACACCATGCAATATATACACTGCTACACCATGCAATATATACACTGCTACACCATGCAATATATACACTGCTACACCATGCAATATATACACTGCTACACCATGCAAAATATACACTGCTACACCATGCAATATATACACTGCTACACCATGCAATATATACACTGCTACACCATGCAATATATACACTGCTACACCATGCCATATATACACTGCTACACCATGCAATATATACACTGCTACACCATGCAATATATACACTGCTACACCATGCAATATATACACTGCTACACCATGCAATATATACACTGCTACACCATGCAATATATACACTACTACACCATGCAATATATACACTGCTACACCATGCAATATATACACTACTACACCATGCAATATATATACTGCTACACCTTGCAATATATACACTGCTACACCATGCAATTTATACACTGCTACACCATGCAATTTATACACTGCTACACCATGCAATATATACATTACTACACCATGCAATATATATACACTGCTACACCATGCAATATATACACTGCTACACCATGCAATATATACACTGCTACACCATGCAATATATACACTGCTACACCATGCAATATATACACTGCTACACCATGCAATATATACACTACTACACCATGCAATTTATACACTACTACACCATGCAATTTATACACTGCTACACCATGCAATATATACACTATTACACCATGCAATTTATACACTGCTACACCATGCCATGTGTACACTGCTACACCATGCAATATATATACTGCTACACCATGCAATATATACACTGCTACACCATGCAATATATACACTGCTACACCATGCAATATATACACTGCTACACCATGCAATATATACACTGCTACACCATGCAATATATACACTGCTACACCATGCAATATATACACTGCTACACCATGCAATATATACACTGCTACACCATGCAATATATACACTGCTACACCATGCAATATACACACTGCTACACCATGCAATATATACACTGCTACACCATGCAATATATACACTGCTAAACCATGCAATATATACACACTGCTACACCATGCAATATATACACACTGCTACACCATGCAATATATACATTACTACACCATGCAATATATATACACTGCTACACCATGCAATATATACACTGCTACACCATGCAATATATACACTGCTACACCATGCAATATATACACTGCTACACCATGCAATATATACACACTGCTACACCATGCAATTTATACACTGCTACACCATGCAATATATACACGATTACACCATGCAATATAAACACACTGCTACACCATGCAATATATACACTGCTACACCATGCAATATATACACACTGCTACACCATGCAATTTATACATTACTACACCATGCAATATATATACACTGCTACACCATGCAATATATACACTGCTACACCATGCAATATATACACTGCTACACCATGCAATATATACACTGCTACACCATGCAATATATACACACTGCTACACCATGCAATTTATACACTGCTACACCATGCAATATATACACGATTACACCATGCAATATAAACACACTGCTACACCATGCAATATATACACTGCTACACCATGCAATATATACACACTGCTACACCATGCAATTTATACACTGCTACACCATGCAATATATACACGATTACACCATGCAATATAAACACTGCTACACCATGCAATATATACACTGCTACACCATGCAATATATACACTGCTACACCATGCAATATATACACTGCTACACCATGCAATATATACACTGCTACACCATGCCATTACAGAGTGTCAGACAAATTACCATATTATGATGGAGTTGGGGTTTTTCTGCTAGTGGAGGTTTTTCTTTCCTTTCCGGTTTCTTCTTTCGATTACTACTGTGTTTTATCTGAAAATATTAAGCACATAGAGAAAGCTCACTTTGGTGAATCGAAGGTATTATTTCAATGTAAATTGCTTTAATTTATCCTTCCGACAGCTGCTAGATGTATCATTATACAGAGCGCTGTGTTCATTATCAGTGTATAGATACTCAGTATCATTATACAGAGCGGTGTGTTCATAATCAGTGTATAGATACTCAGTATCATTATACAGAGCGGTGTGTTCATTATCAGTGTATAGATACTCAGTATCATTATACAGAGCGCTGTGTTCATTATCAGTGTATAGATACTCAGTATCATTATACAGAGCGGTGTGTTCATAATCAGTGTATAGATACTCAGTATCATTATACAGAGCGCTGTGTTCATAATCAGTGTATAGATACTCAGTATCATTATACAGAGCGGTGTGTTCATAATCAGTGTATAGATACTCAGTATCATTATACAGAGCGCTGTGTTCATTATCAGTGTATAGATACTCAGTATCATTATACAGAGCGCTGTGTTCATTATCAGCGTATAGATAATCAGTATTATTATACAGAGTGTTGTGTTCATTATCAGTGTATAGATACTCAGCATCATTATACAGAGCGGTGTGTTCATTATCAGTGTATAGATACTCAGTATCATTATACAGAGCGGTGTGTTCATAATCAGTGTATAGATACTCAGTATCATTATACAGAGCGGTGTGTTCATTATCAGTGTATAGATACTCAGTATCATTATACAGAGCGCTGTGTTCATTATCAGTGTATAGATACTCAGTATCATTATACAGAGCGGTGTGTTCATAATCAGTGTATAGATACTCAGTATCATTATACAGAGCGCTGTGTTCATTATCAGTGTATAGATACTCAGTATCATTATACAGAGCGCTGTGTTCATAATCAGTGTATAGATACTCAGTATCATTATACAGAGCGGCGTGTTCATTATCAGTGTATAGATACTCGGGATCATTATACAGAGTGTTGTGTTCATTATCAGTGTATAGATACTCAGGATCATTATACAGAGCGGTGTGTTCATTATCAGTGTATAGATACTCAGTATCATTATACAGAGCACTGTGTTCATTATCAGTGTATAGATACTCAGTATCATTATACAGAGCGCTGTTTTCATTATCAGTGTATAGATACTCAGTATCATTATGCAGAGCGCTGTGTTCATTATCAGTGTATAGATACTCCGTATCATTATACAGAGCGCTGTGTTCATTATCAGCGTATAGATACTCAGTATCATTATACAGAGCGGTGTGTTCATAATCAGTGTATAGATACTCAGTATCATTATACAGAGCGCTGTGTTCATTATCAGTGTATAGATACTCAGTATCATTATACAGAGCGCTGTGTTCATTATCAGCGTATAGATACTCAGTATTATTATACAGAGTGTTGTGTTCATTATCAGTGTATAGATACTCAGCATCATTATACAGAGCGGTGTGTTCATTATCAGTGTATAGATACTCCATATCATTATACAGAGCGCTGTGTTCATTATCAGTGTATAGATACTCAGTATCATTATACAGAGCGCTGTGTTCATTATCAGTGTATAGATACTCAGTATCATTATACAGAGCGCTGTGTTCATTATCAGTGTATAGATACTCAGTATCATTATACAGAGCACTGTGTTCATTATCAGTGTATAGATACTCAGTATCATTATACAGAGCGCTGTGTTCATTATCAGTGTATAGATACTCAGTATCATTATACAGAGCGGTGTGTTCATTATCAGTGTATAGATACTCAGTATCATTATACAGAGCGCTGTGTTCATTATCAGTGTATAGATACTCAGTATCATTATACAGAGTGGTGTGTTCATTATCAGTGTATAGATACTCGGTATCATTATACAGAGTTGTGACGAGAGCAATCTCGCCACATTGCATTGGAGAAGCCTGGCTGCCCGCCTGCTGCCTTTGGACTATGGCCCTGGGAGATTGGGCCCTTTAAAAACAGTATGCGGCCATACCAGAGTGTATGTCACTCATTTTGGCCCTTTAAATACAGTGGGGTTATTTGGTACTTGCCCTGTGTGAGCTGTGGTAACCCAGATAGCTATGCCATGGAGCCTATTCGTGTGATTAAAGACTTTGGCTCTATGGCGATTAAACTGTATTCGGTTGGTCTGAGTGCCATTCACCTAATAATGTGCACTCAGACCTGAGCTATCTGGGGATATGTGAAATGTCTGTGTGTTATGTGTAAAATTTGACTTTATGTATTTTAAAGTGTTTTATGTCGTTTTGCAACCATGTGGTTAATGGAGTCTGCCTCTAGTCCTGGATAATTGGATTATGTAACGGACCGTTTCACTTACAAGAGGATAAAACCCAGTTTAGGCGATAATCCCCTTTCCAGATGCACAGGCAGCTACTGCAAACACCATTCTCCCGACTGGAACCACACGAACACTGGAACAGCTGAACAAGAAAAGCAGACATCGGCTTACACTCTTGGCAGTCAGCATACAATCCCATTCCCCCAAAGACCGAGACGACACATCGCTTTGAGGGTTAAGCAAGAACTCTAGACTGGGACACCCAGTCTGGCTTCTATTTCCAACTCACACATACAGGCCACACCCAGGGGGAGGCATAAAATAACCAGTCAGATACATGGTACAACCCACACATCCCCTCCCCTTAGTGTGACACATAATCCCATTATGCATACAGAGTAAAATATACTTTTACACAACTTTCATAACTTTAAAACCATACATCACATTCACATAAAAATACATATCCACAATCAATCCATTCAGGGGAACAACATATTAAAAAATGGCATGAATCCGACCAGGGGTTTAAAAGTTACTAAAAGTATCTTTTGGGCCCTGGCTTGCAGCATGGCACAATCTGGCCCAAACAGAAGTAAAACATCCCCCACAATGCATCCCGGCTTCCTCCCTTCTGCCCTGGAGATAATTGGAGAAGTAATCCAATTATCTAGGACTAGAGTCAGACTCCATTAACCACATGGTTGCAAAAAGACAGTAAAAGACATAAAATTACATACTGATACATTTAACACATAAAACACACATTTCTACATATCCCCAGTTTAACTGAACACATAAATACCTACATAATATTTAAGACAGTATTACTGTGATATGTTACAAAGTCTTAAAGGGACATTAGTCCCAAAAGTCCCAATATGTCCATCGCTGATTTTAAAGGGCCAGTAGCAGCAATATAAATTATTACATGCCCAAATATAGTGTTTATAGAGCAATATGTCCATGGGCCGTAGTCGCAGGGCAGGAGGCTAGCAGCCAGGCCTCTCCAGTTCACAGTGGCGAAGCTGGTTTCGCCACATTTCTCCCCTTTGCCAATTAGACTAACAGGGTACCTGACTTTCTGCCGGTCAGTGCCCTGGTTAGTCCAGCAACCCACCCACGAAACAGAAATAACAGAGCAGCCCACCCACACTAACCGGTTACTACATCTGGGTGAGGAAGGATTTTGTCCAAGTTCTGGTGTTTCACCACTGCTGGGTGGGAGACGGGTAGGCTGCCTTGGTGGGTTGCTGAGGGGGCAGAGACCAGCGGTACTCTGTCCTGTTGCCAGCACTACCACGGGAGTAGTCTGGTGGGCGCCTGGTTGTTGGAGACTGGCTGTCTCCCCTTTAGGTGCACAGCTCGACTGCCGGAGGGGGAGACCGACTGTCTCCCCTTTGGATCCATCACACTGAGGCTGGGGAACAGGACCGACCGTCCCTATCCCTTGTGCTGTAAGTGCAGAGACTACGGTCCCATCTGCACAGTTGTGGGGCTTAACATCTCCCCTTGGTGGGTTAGGTTGCCGTGGGAGAGAGGGTGTAACAAGTTCCTCTCTCTTGATGGCAAACTGCTGCTGGGGAGAAAGGATGGCACCTTCTGCTCCCTGGGGTACACACTGCCGCTGGGGAGGAAGGATTGCACCTTCTGCTCCCTGAGGTACACACTGCCGCTGGGGAGGGAGGACGCTGCTCTCCTCTCCCTTCACCTCACCCTGCCTTCCTGGCACATCACTTTGTTGCTGGGGGGCAGGAACAACAACCTCTGCCCCCTGTAACTCAGCCTGCTGCTGGGGAGGATGGACGACACCATCAGCTCCCGGAGACACACACTGCCGCTGGGGGGGAAGGACTGCACCTTCTGCTCCCTGGGGCACACACTGCCGCTGGGGAGGGAGGACGCTGCTCTCCTCTCCCTTCCCTTCACACTGCCTTCTTGGCATATCACTTTGCTGCTGGGGGGCAGGAACAACAACCTCTGCCCCCTGTAACTCAGCCTGCCGCTGGGGAGGATGGACGACACCATCAGCTCCCGGAGACACACACTGCCGCTGGGGAGGGAGGACGCTGCTCTCCTCTCCCTTTACTTCACACTGCCTTCCTGGCATATCACTTTTCTGCTGGGGGGCAGGAACAACAACCTCTGCCCCCTGTAACTCAGCCTGCCGCTGGGGAGGAAGGACAACACCTTCATCCCCCTGGGACACACACTGCCGCTGGGGAGGAAGGACGGCACCTTCAGCTCTCTGAGATACAATCTGCCGCTGGGGAGGAAGGACGACACCTTTAGCTCCCTGGGACTTACTCTGCCGCTGGGGAGGATGGACGACACCATCAGCTCCCTGGGTTACACACTGCCGCTGGGGATCTGGGCCGACTGCCCAGCATCCCTGTAGGGCCGGTAGAGAGACCTCGGTCCCATCTCCACCTGCCTGTTGTGGTTCCTCACAGGACCAATCTATGAGGACCCCTACTTCGGGTTCTTCCTGCCGCCTCGGGGGGGGGGGCGGCTAACCTCCTCGGATGCAGCCTCTACTCTGCTGCTGTACCACTCTTCCTGCTCATCATACTCTTCGTCCATCTTTGAGTTTTGCTCAGCCATGACCTGGTTCCAGATCCCCTGGAATGTGTCCATGGATATATAACCCCCATACTGGGCCACTTGCTGCCTCACCTTGGCCATAAAATCATCTTCAGCGTCAGAGCCTTCCATACTTGTCTGCTCCAAGTCGCTGGATACCTCTGCTGCCAGGGGCGCTGCACGAATGCTAACGTTGCCCTCAATTTGTAACTCCAAGGAATTGGTGTTCTGTAGCTGTCCTTCTGGCTGTGGGAACAATCCCGCAGCTTGTTGGTTCCTCTGCGTCGTTCGCAGCATGAGGTACGCCTGTACATCGTTGTAGACCCGGTCTGCCATCCGCTCCGCTCGGGCTGGTGAGAATAGAGCCATCCTGCTCCTATATTCCCTGGCAAACTCGGATTCCTCCTCCTCCCTCGGAGGTGCTGCAGCAGCTGCGACTCTGTCTCCTTCCATTTTCCTGATTTCCTTTGTAGATAGGGTCGCTGTACGGATACTAGCGTTGCCCTCAATTTGTAATCCAGAAATGGTGTTGTCTGTAGCTGTCCCTCTGGTTGTAGGAACGATCCCGCCGCTTGCCACCAATTGTAACGGACCGTTTCACTTACAAGAGGATAAAACCCAGTTTAGGCGATAATCCCCTTTCCAGATGCACAGGCAGCTACTGCAAACACCATTCTCCCGACTGGAACCACACGAACACTGGAACAGCTGAACAAGAAAAGCAGACATCGGCTTACACTCTTGGCAGTCAGCATACAATCCCATTCCCCCAAAGACCGAGACGACACATCGCTTTGAGGGTTAAGCAAGAACTCTAGACTGGGACACCCAGTCTGGCTTTTATTTCCAACTCACACATACAGGCCACACCCAGGGGGAGGCATAAAATAACCAGTCAGATACATGGTACAACCCACACATCCCCTCCCCTTAGTGTGACACATAATCCCATTATGCATACAGAGTAAAATATACTTTTACACAACTTTCATAACTTTAAAACCATACATCACATTCACATAAAAAATACATATCCACAATCAATCCATTCAGGGGAACAACATATTAAAAAATGGCATGAATCCGACCAGGGGTTTAAAAGTTACTAAAAGTATCTTTTGGGCCCTGGCTTGCAGCATGGCACAATCTGGCCCAAACAGAAGTAAAACATCCCCCACAATGCATCCCGGCTTCCTCCCTTCTGCCCTGGAGATAATTGGAGAAGTAATCCAATTATCTAGGACTAGAGTCAGACTCCATTAACCACATGGTTGCAAAAAGACAGTAAAAGACATAAAATTACATACTGATACATTTAACACATAAAACACACATTTCTACATATCCCCAGTTTAACTGAACACATAAATACCTACATAATATTTAAGACAGTATTACTGTGATATGTTACAAAGTCTTAAAGGGACATTAGTCCCAAAAGTCCCAATATGTCCATCGCTGATTTTAAAGGGCCAGTAGCAGCAATATAAATTATTACATGCCCAAATATAGTGTTTATAGAGCAATATGTCCATGGGCCGTAGTCGCAGGGCAGGAGGCTAGCAGCCAGGCCTCTCCAGTTCACAGTGGCGAAGCTGGTTTCGCCACAGATTACTTCTCCAATTATCTCCAGGGCAGAAGGGAGGAAACCGGGATGCATTGTGGGGATGTTTTTCTTCTGTTTGAGCCAGATTTTGCCATGCTGCAAGCCAGGGCCCAAAATATACTTTTACTAACTTTTGAACCCCTGGTCTGATTCATGCAATTTTTGAGTATGTTGTTCCCCCGAATGGATTGATTGTGAATATGTTTTTTTATGTGAATGTGATGTATGGTTTTAAAGTTATGAAAGTTGTGTAAAAGTATATTTTGAACTGTATGCATAATGGGATTATGTGTCACACTAAGGGGAGGGGATGTGTGGGAGGTAACATCTATGTCATTGGTTATTTTATGCCTCCCCCTGGGTGTGGCCTGTATGTGTACTCATGTAATAAAAACCAGGCTGGGTGCCCCAGCACCTGAGACCACTGCTTGACCCTCAACACGGAGCCTTGTCTCGTTCTTGGGGGGATTCACTGTATGCTGTTGGAGATTGACTGCTAGGAGTGTAAGCTGATGTCTGCTTTTCCTATTCATCTGCTAGCAGCTATTCGTGAGGTTCCAGCTTGGAGTGCTATCTTATTCCCTGGTATGCAGTTCGGGAGTTTGATGCATTCGCCTGTATCTAGTTCGTGAGTTTTGATGTTCTGCAGTAGCTGTGCCTTTCTGAGAAAAGGGGATTATCGCCTAAACGGATTTTAACCCCTCATATGCTGAAACGGTCCGTTACAAGAGTGTTGTGTTCATTATCAGTGTATAGATACTCAGTATCATTATACAGAGCACTGTGTTCATTATCAGTGTATAGATACTCAGTATCATTATACAGAGCGCTGTGTTCATTATCAGTGTATAGATACTCAGTATCATTATACAGAGCGCTGTGTTCATTATCAGTGTATAGATACTCAGTATCATTATACAGAGCGCTGTGTTCATTATCAGTGTATAGATACTCAGTATCATTATACAGAGCGCTGTGTTCATTATCAGTGTATAGATACTCAGTATCATTATACAGAGCGCTGTGTTCATTATCATTGTATAGATACTCAGTATTATTATACAGAGCGCTCTGTTCATTATCAGTGTATAGATACTCAGTATTATTATACAGAGCGGTGTGTTCATTATCAGTGTATAGATACTCAGTATCATTATACAGAGCGCTGTGTTCATTATCAGTGTATAGATACTCAGTATCATTATACAGAGCGGTGTGTTCATTATCAGTGTATAGATACTCAGAATCATTATACAGAGCGCTGTGTTCATTATCAATGTATAGATACTCAGTATCATTATACAGAGCGGTGTGTTCATTATCAATGTATAGATACTCAGAATCATTATACAGAGCGGTGTGTTCATTATCAATGTATAGATACTCAGTATCATTATGCAGAGCGGGGTGTTCATTATCAGTGTATAGATACTCCGTATCATTATACAGAGCGCTGTGTTCATTATCAGTGTATAGATACTCAGTATCATTATACAGAGCGCTGTGTTCATTATCAGCGCATAGATACTCAGTATCATTATACAGAGCGCTGTGTTCATTATCAGTGTATAGATACTCAGGATCATTATACAGAGCGCTGTGTTCATTATCAATGTATACATACTCCATATCATTATACAGAGCGGTGTGTTCATTATCAATGTATAGATACTCATAATCATTATACAGAGCGGTGTGTTAATTATCAATGTATAGATACTCAGTATCATTATACAGAGCGCTGTGTTCATTATCAATGTATAGATACTCAGTATCATTATACAGAGCGCTGTGTTCATTATCAGTGTATAGATACTCGGTATCATTATACAGAGCGCTGTTCATTATCAATGTATAGATACTCAGTATCATTATACAGAGCGCTGTGTTCATTATCAATGTATAGATACTCAGTATCATTATACAAAGCGTTGTGTTCATTATCAGCGTATATATACTCAGTATCATTATACAGAGCGCTGTGTTCATTATCAGTATATAGATACTCAGTATCATTATACAGAGCGCTGTGTTCATTATCAGTGTATAGATACTCAGTATCATTATACAGAGCCGTGTGTTCATTATCAGTGTATAGATACTCTGTATTATTATACAGAGAAGCGTGTTCATTATCAGTGTATAGATACTCAGTATTATTATACAGAGCGGTGTGTTCATTATCAGTGTATAGATACTCAGTATCATTATACAGAGCCGTGTGTTCATTATCAGTGTATAGATACTCAGTATCATTATACAGAGCCGTGTGTTCATTATCAGTGTATAGATACTCAGTATCATTATACAGAGCGCTGTGTTCATTATCAGTGTATAGATACTCAGTATCATTATACAGAGCGCTGTGTTCATAATCAGTGTATAGATACTCAGTATCATTATACAGAGCGGCGTGTTCATTATCAGTGTATAGATACTCGGGATCATTATACAGAGTGTTGTGTTCATTATCAGTGTATAGATACTCAGGATCATTATACAGAGCGGTGTGTTCATTATCAGTGTATAGATACTCAGTATCATTATACAGAGCACTGTGTTCATTATCAGTGTATAGATACTCAGTATCATTATACAGAGCGCTGTTTTCATTATCAGTGTATAGATACTCAGTATCATTATGCAGAGCGCTGTGTTCATTATCAGTGTATAGATACTCCGTATCATTATACAGAGCGCTGTGTTCATTATCAGCGTATAGATACTCAGTATCATTATACAGAGCGGTGTGTTCATAATCAGTGTATAGATACTCAGTATCATTATACAGAGCGCTGTGTTCATTATCAGTGTATAGATACTCAGTATCATTATACAGAGCGCTGTGTTCATTATCAGCGTATAGATACTCAGTATTATTATACAGAGTGTTGTGTTCATTATCAGTGTATAGATACTCAGCATCATTATACAGAGCGGTGTGTTCATTATCAGTGTATAGATACTCATTATCATTATACAGAGCGCTGTGTTCATTATCAGTGTATAGATACTCAGTATCATTATACAGAGCGCTGTGTTCATTATCAGTGTATAGATACTCAGTATCATTATACAGAGCGCTGTGTTCATTATCAGTGTATAGATACTCAGTATCATTATACAGAGCACTGTGTTCATTATCAGTGTATAGATACTCAGTATCATTATACAGAGCGCTGTGTTCATTATCAGTGTATAGATACTCAGTATCATTATACAGAGCGGTGTGTTCATTATCAGTGTATAGATACTCAGTATCATTATACAGAGCGCTGTGTTCATTATCAGTGTATAGATACTCAGTATCATTATACAGAGTGGTGTGTTCATTATCAGTGTATAGATACTCGGTATCATTATACAGAGTTGTGACGAGAGCAATCTCGCCACATTGCATTGGAGAAGCCTGGCTGCCCGCCTGCTGCCTTTGGACTATGGCCCTGGGAGATTGGGCCCTTTAAAAACAGTATGCGGCCATACCAGAGTGTATGTCACTCATTTTGGCCCTTTAAATACAGTGGGGTTATTTGGTACTTGCCCTGTGTGAGCTGTGGTAACCCAGATAGCTATGCCATGGAGCCTATTCGTGTGATTAAAGACTTTGGCTCTATGGCGATTAAACTGTATTCGGTTGGTCTGAGTGCCATTCACCTAATAATGTGCACTCAGACCTGAGCTATCTGGGGATATGTGAAATGTCTGTGTGTTATGTGTAAAATTTGACTTTATGTATTTTAAAGTGTTTTATGTCGTTTTGCAACCATGTGGTTAATGGAGTCTGCCTCTAGTCCTGGATAATTGGATTATGTAACGGACCGTTTCACTTACAAGAGGATAAAACCCAGTTTAGGCGATAATCCCCTTTCCAGATGCACAGGCAGCTACTGCAAACACCATTCTCCCGACTGGAACCACACGAACACTGGAACAGCTGAACAAGAAAAGCAGACATCGGCTTACACTCTTGGCAGTCAGCATACAATCCCATTCCCCCAAAGACCGAGACGACACATCGCTTTGAGGGTTAAGCAAGAACTCTAGACTGGGACACCCAGTCTGGCTTTTATTTCCAACTCACACATACAGGCCACACCCAGGGGGAGGCATAAAATAACCAGTCAGATACATGGTACAACCCACACATCCCCTCCCCTTAGTGTGACACATAATCCCATTATGCATACAGAGTAAAATATACTTTTACACAACTTTCATAACTTTAAAACCATACATCACATTCACATAAAAAATACATATCCACAATCAATCCATTCAGGGGAACAACATATTAAAAAATGGCATGAATCCGACCAGGGGTTTAAAAGTTACTAAAAGTATCTTTTGGGCCCTGGCTTGCAGCATGGCACAATCTGGCCCAAACAGAAGTAAAACATCCCCCACAATGCATCCCGGCTTCCTCCCTTCTGCCCTGGAGATAATTGGAGAAGTAATCCAATTATCTAGGACTAGAGTCAGACTCCATTAACCACATGGTTGCAAAAAGACAGTAAAAGACATAAAATTACATACTGATACATTTAACACATAAAACACACATTTCTACATATCCCCAGTTTAACTGAACACATAAATACCTACATAATATTTAAGACAGTATTACTGTGATATGTTACAAAGTCTTAAAGGGACATTAGTCCCAAAAGTCCCAATATGTCCATCGCTGATTTTAAAGGGCCAGTAGCAGCAATATAAATTATTACATGCCCAAATATAGTGTTTATAGAGCAATATGTCCATGGGCCGTAGTCGCAGGGCAGGAGGCTAGCAGCCAGGCCTCTCCAGTTCACAGTGGCGAAGCTGGTTTCGCCACAGATTACTTCTCCAATTATCTCCAGGGCAGAAGGGAGGAAACCGGGATGCATTGTGGGGATGTTTTTCTTCTGTTTGAGCCAGATTTTGCCATGCTGCAAGCCAGGGCCCAAAATATACTTTTACTAACTTTTGAACCCCTGGTCTGATTCATGCAATTTTTGAGTATGTTGTTCCCCCGAATGGATTGATTGTGAATATGTATTTTTATGTGAATGTGATGTATGGTTTTAAAGTTATGAAAGTTGTGTAAAAGTATATTTTGAACTGTATGCATAATGGGATTATGTGTCACACTAAGGGGAGGGGATGTGTGGGAGGTAACATCTATGTCATTGGTTATTTTATGCCTCCCCCTGGGTGTGGCCTGTATGTGTACTCATGTAATAAAAACCAGGCTGGGTGCCCCAGCACCTGAGACCACTGCTTGACCCTCAACACGGAGCCTTGTCTCGTTCTTGGGGGGATTCACTGTATGCTGTTGGAGATTGACTGCTAGGAGTGTAAGCTGATGTCTGCTTTTCCTATTCATCTGCTAGCAGCTATTCGTGAGGTTCCAGCTTGGAGTGCTATCTTATTCCCTGGTATGCAGTTCGGGAGTTTGATGCATTCGCCTGTATCTAGTTCGTGAGTTTTGATGTTCTGCAGTAGCTGTGCCTTTCTGAGAAAAGGGGATTATCGCCTAAACGGATTTTAACCCCTCATATGCTGAAACGGTCCGTTACAAGAGTGTTGTGTTCATTATCAGTGTATAGATACTCAGTATCATTATACAGAGCGCTGTGTTCATTATCATTGTATAGATACTCAGTATTATTATACAGAGCGCTCTGTTCATTATCAGTGTATAGATACTCAGTATTATTATACAGAGCGGTGTGTTCATTATCAGTGTATAGATACTCAGTATCATTATACAGAGCGCTGTGTTCATTATCAGTGTATAGATACTCAGTATCATTATACAGAGCGGTGTGTTCATTATCAGTGTATAGATACTCAGAATCATTATACAGAGCGCTGTGTTCATTATCAATGTATAGATACTCAGTATCATTATACAGAGCGGTGTGTTCATTATCAATGTATAGATACTCAGAATCATTATACAGAGCGGTGTGTTCATTATCAATGTATAGATACTCAGTATCATTATGCAGAGCGGGGTGTTCATTATCAGTGTATAGATACTCCGTATCATTATACAGAGCGCTGTGTTCATTATCAGTGTATAGATACTCAGTATCATTATACAGAGCGCTGTGTTCATTATCAGCGCATAGATACTCAGTATCATTATACAGAGCGCTGTGTTCATTATCAGTGTATAGATACTCAGTATCATTATACAGAGCGCTGTGTTCATTATCAATGTATACATACTCCATATCATTATACAGAGCGGTGTGTTCATTATCAATGTATAGATACTCATAATCATTATACAGAGCGGTGTGTTAATTATCAATGTATAGATACTCAGTATCATTATACAGAGCGCTGTGTTCATTATCAATGTATAGATACTCAGTATCATTATACAGAGCGCTGTGTTCATTATCAGTGTATAGATACTCGGTATCATTATACAGAGCGCTGTTCATTATCAATGTATAGATACTCAGTATCATTATACAGAGCGCTGTGTTCATTATCAATGTATAGATACTCAGTATCATTATACAAAGCGTTGTGTTCATTATCAGCGTATATATACTCAGTATCATTATACAGAGCGCTGTGTTCATTATCAGTATATAGATACTCAGTATCATTATACAGAGCGCTGTGTTCATTATCAGTGTATAGATACTCAGTATCATTATACAGAGCCGTGTGTTCATTATCAGTGTATAGATACTCTGTATTATTATACAGAGAAGCGTGTTCATTATCAGTGTATAGATACTCAGTATTATTATACAGAGCGGTGTGTTCATTATCAGTGTATAGATACTCAGTATCATTATACAGAGCCGTGTGTTCATTATCAGTGTATAGATACTCAGTATCATTATACAGAGCCGTGTGTTCATTATCAGTGTATAGATACTCAGTATCATTATACAGAGCGCTGTGTTCATTATCAATGTATAGACACTCAGTATCATTATACAGAGCGTTGTGTTCATTATCAGTGTATAGATACTCAGTATCATTATACAGAGCCGTGTGTTCATTATCAGTGATTATTATCTGTATAATGATACTGAGTATCTATACGCTGATAATGAACACACCGCTCTGTATAATGATACTGAGTATCTATACGCTGATAATGAACACACCGCTCTGTATAATGATACTGAGTATCTATACGCTGATAATGAACACAGCACTCTGTATAATGATACTGAGTATCTATACACTGATAATGAACACATCGCTCTGTATAATGATACTGAGTATCTATACGCTGATAATGAACACAGCGCTCTGTATAATGATACTGAGTATCTATACACTGATAATGAACACAGCGCTCTGTATAATCATACTGAGTATCTATACACTGATAATGAACACACCGCTCTGTATAATGATACTGAGTATCTATACACTGATAATGAACACAGCGCTCTGTATAATGATACTGAGTATCTATATGCTGATAATGAACACAGCGCTCTGTATAATGATACTGAGTATCTATACGCTGATAATGAACACAGCGCTCTGTATAATGATACTGAGTAACTATACACTGATAATGAACACAGCGCTCTGCATAATGATACTGAGTATCTATACACTGATAATGAACACACCGCTCTGTATAATGATACTGAGTATCTATACGCTGATAATGAACACACCGCTCTGTATAATGATACTGAGTATCTATACGCTGATAATGAACACAGCGCTCTGTATAATGATACTGAGTATCTATACACTGATAATGAACACAGCGCTCTGTATAATGATACTGAGTATCTGTACACTGATAATGAACACAGCGCTCTGTATAATGATACTGAGTATCTATACACTGATAATGAACACAGCGCTCTGTATAATGATACTGAGTATCTATACACTGATAATGAACACAGCGCTCTGTATAATGATAATGAGTATCTATACACTGATAATAAACACACCGCTCTGTATAATGATATTGAGTATCTATACGCTGATAATGAACACAGCGCTCTGTATAATGATCGAGTATCTATACACTGATAATGAACACAGCGCTCTGTATAATGATATTGAGTATCTATACGCTGATAATGAACACATCGCTCTGTATAATGATTGAGTATCTATACACTGATAATGAACACAGCGCTCTGTATAATGATACTGAGTATCTATACACTGATAATGAACACAGCGCTCTGTATAATGATACTGAGTATCTATACACTGATAATGAACACACCGCTCTGTATAATGATACTGAGTATCTATACACTGGTGATGAACACAGTGCTCTGTATAATGATACTGAGTATCTATACACTGATAATAAACACACCGCTCTGTATAATGATTTGAGTATCTATACGCTGATAATGAACACATCGCTCTGTATAATGATCGAGTATCTATACGCTGATAATGAACACAGCGCTCTGTATAATGATACTGAGTATCTATACACTGATAATGAACACACCGCTCTGTATAATGATACTGAGTATCTATACACTGATAATAAACACACCGCTCTGTATAATGATTTGAGTATCTATACGCTGATAATGAACACATCGCTCTGTATAATGATCGAGTATCTATACGCTGATAATGAACACAGCGCTCTGTATAATGATACTGAGTATCTATACACTGATAATGAACACACCGCTCTGTATAATGATACTGAGTATCTATACACTGATAATGAACACAGCGCTCTGTATAATGATACTGAGTATCTATACACTGATAATGAACACAGCGCTCTGTATAATGATACTGAGTATCTATACACTGATAATGAACACAGCGCTCTGTATAATGATACTGCGTATCTATACACTGATAATGAACACAGCGCTCTGTATAATGATACAGAGTATCTATACGCTGATAATGAACACAGCGCTCTGTATAATGATACTGAGTATCTATACACTGATAATGAACACAGCGCTCTGTATAATGATACTGAGTATCTATACACTGATAATGAACACAGCGCTCTGTATAATGATACTGAGTATCTATACACTGATAATGAACACAGCGCTCTGTATAATGATCGGAGTATCTATACACTGATAATGAACACAGCCCTCTGAATAATGATACCGAGTATCTGTACACTGATAATGAACACAGCGCTCTGTATAATGATACTGAGTATCTATACACTGATAATGAACACACCGCTCTCCTGATTGGATGCCGGAAATTTGATGTCATCCAATCACGGGCGTCGCTGCGAGGGAGGGCAGAGTATTTCCAGCTGTATTAATTTATCCCTTAATGCGGACGTCATCACGCACGCACGTATGATCGTGCGGACGGCGTCACTTCCGGGAATGTGAAAGGGTTGTATTTCTCCCGTTGATCTATGAGATCCAATCATTTTCTTCTATACGTGTCACTTACGGTCTCGTAGGTTCTCTCCTTTAGTCTGTTTATGACAGTTCAAACGTCCATTTTAAGTGATGGCAAAAGTCCTGGAAGACCGGAAAGGTCATCCATAGCATTATAAATATCCTTCAATCCTAGAAATATGCTCATAATGAGCATAGATGACAGACAATAAAGTGCATTAATGGACTATAAATATACCAAGGTGATACTACACATCTATACATAGAGGGGGGGGCATATTACAAATTAAAAGATTAAAAAATTAAAAAATTAAAAAATTGCATAGAGGGGGGTATATTAAAAGATTAATAATATGATACATATGTGTTAATGATGTTTTAAGCCACTAAAAATCTTAAAAATAGAAATATAAAATATATATAGAAAAGTATCAAAAATGTGCAAAAAATTTTATATGAAAATTTTTAGTGGCTTAAAACATCATTAACACATATGTATCATATTATTAATCTTTTAATATACCCCCCTCTATGCAATTTTTTAATTTTTTAATCTTTTAATTTGTAATACTACACATCTATACATAGAGGGGTGCATATCACCTTGGTATATTTATAGTCCATTAATGCACTTTATTGTCTGTCATCTATGCTCATTATGAGCATATTTCTAGGATTGAAGGATATTTATAATGCTATGGATGACCTTTCCGGTCTTCCAGGACTTTTGCCATCACTTAAAATGGACGTTTGAACTGTCATAAACAGACTAAAGGAGAGAACCTACGAGACCGTAAGTGACACGTATAGAAGAAAATGATTGGATCTCATAGATCAACAGGAGAAATACAACCCTTTCACATTCCCAGAAGTGACGCCGTCCGCACGATCATACGTGCGTGCGTGATGACGTCCGCATTAAGGGATAAATTAATACAGCTGGAAATACTCTGCCCTCCCTCGCAGCGACGCCCGTGATTGGATGACATCAAATTTCCGGCATCCAATCAGGACGAAAGGCGGGGTTTATAACCAGGAAGTAAGCAGGATGGAAAATACCGATTGAGAAAGCCGGATGGAAACGGCGAAACGCGTTTCGGATTCACCTTATATTGTATGTATCAGTTGATTTTATAATTTGTGAAATAAATAGTTATTTTTTATTAGAATACATATTTGGTGCATTTTCCATCCTATCAAAGAGGGAAAGAGTCATCCCTAAAAGGACTCATATGCTGATCTACTTTGAGCCAAGTCACAGGCTCTCTTTCAGGTGAGAAGCAATCTTCACCTATGTGCTTTTAAACTTGTTACCAGATTACGTTAAAGATTTCAATACTAGGGCGATTTTCCCCTGTCTTTCTCTCTCCCTTTTGAGGAAAAATTTCGTTTGGAGAGTAAGGTGTGTGTCACCTAAAAGGACACAAGGCGCAAGTGATCAGAGCCAATCCTAATAGGCTCTAAACCACGTGAGTGTGTCCTTTATCGTGTGGTGTATTGATACTACGTTTTACACAGTGTGCACTATATTTTTCTCTATTTTTGTTCAAATAGATTATCAACCCTTCATACTCTGAGGGATCTCCTGTGGAGTAAGTTCACTAAACTAAGCGCTACACACTCTCACTATTTCATACTGTGTATGTAAATTCGTGTATTTTTTCGCTCTGTATAATGATACTGAGTATCTATACACTGATAATAAACACACCGCTCTGTATAATGATACTGAGTATCTATACACTGATAATGAACACACCGCTCTGTATAATAATACTGAGTATCTATACGCTGATAATGAACACACCGCTCTGTATAATAATACTGAGTATCTATACGCTGATAATGAACACAGCGCTCTGTATAATGATACTGAGTATCTATAGACTGATAATAAACACACCGCTCTGTATAATGATACTGAGTATCTATACACTGATAATGAACACAGCGCTCTGTATAATGATACTGAGTATCTATACACTGATAATGAACACAGCGCTTTGTATAATGATACTGAGTATCTATACACTGATAATGAACACACCGCTCTGTATAATGATACTGAGTATCTATACACTGATAATAAACACACCGCTCTGTATAATGATACTGAGTATCTATACACTGATAATGAACACAGCGCTCTGTATAATGATACTGAGTATCTATACACTGATAATGAACACAGCGCTCTGTATAATGATACTGAGTATCTATACACTGATAATGAACACACCGCTCTGTATAATGATACTGAGTATCTATACACTGATAATGAACACACCGCTCTGTATAATGATACTGAGTATCTATACACTGGTGATGAACACAGCGCTCTGTATAATGATACTGAGTATCTATACACTGGTGATGAACACAGCGCTCTGTATAATGATACTGAGTATCTATACACTGATAATGAACACACCGCTCTGTATAATGATACTGAGTATCTATACACTGATAATGAACACAGCGCTCTGTGTAATGATACTGAGTATCTATACACTGATAATGAACACACCGCTCTGTATAATGATACTGAGTATCTATACACTGATAATGAACACACCGCTCTGTATAATGATACTGAGTATCTATACACTGGTGATGAACACAGCGCTCTGTATAATGATACTGAGTATCTATACACTGATAATGAACACACCGCTCTGTATAATGATACTGAGTATCTATACACTGATAATGAACACACCGCTCTGTATAATGATACTGAGTATCTATACACTGATAATGAACACAGCGCTCTGTATAATGATCATAAGTATCTATACACTGATAATAAACACAGCGCTCTGTATAATGATCCGAGTATCTATACACTGATAATGAACACAGCGCTCTGTATAATGATTCTGAGTATCTATACACTGATAATGAACACACCGCTCTGTATAATGATACTGAGTATCTATACACTGGTGATGAACACAGCGCTCTGTATAATGATACTGAGTATCTATACACTGATAATGAACACAGCGCTCTGTATAATGATGCTGAGTATCTATACACTGATAATGAACACAGCGCTCTGCATAATGATACTGAGTATCTATACACTGATAATGAACACAGCGCTCTGTATAATGATACTGAGTATCTATACACTGATAATGAACACAGCGCTCTGCATAATGATACTGAGTATCTATACACTGATAATGAACACAGCGCTCTGTATAATGATACTGAGTATCTATACACTGATAATGAACACAGCGCTCTGTATAATGATACCGAGTATCTATACACTGATAATGAACACAGCGCTCTGTATGATACTGAGTATCTATACACTGATAATGGACACAGCGCTCTGTATAATGATACTGAGTATCTATACACTGATAATGAACACAGCGCTCTGCATAATGATACTGAGTATCTATACACTGATAATGAACACAGCGCTCTGTATAATGATACTGAGTATCTATACACTAATAATGAACACAGCGCTCTGTATAATGATACCGAGTATCTATACACTGATAATGAACACAGCGCTCTGTATGATACTGAGTATCTATACACTGATAATGAACACACCGCTCTGTATAATGGTACTGAGTATCTATACACTGATAATGAACACACCGCTCTGTATAATGATACTGAGTATCTATACACTGATAATAAACACAGCGCTCTGTATAATGATACCGAGTATCTATGTGGCGAAACCGACCTTGCCACTTGTCCTTGGAGGGGGCTGATTGCCCGCCTCTTGCCTTTGGACTATGGACCAGACTTTATGGGAATGTGATACCCCAGATAGCTATACCATGGAGCCTATTCATATAATGAAAGACTATGGGAAAGACTTTAGCTCCATGGCAATTGTACTGTGTGAGTAGGATCTGCGCGCTATTCGGTAGTTTTGTGCGCGCAGATCCCAGCTATCTGGGGATAGGTGAAATGTCTGTGTGTTATGTGTAAATGTGACTTTATGTATTTTAAAGTGTTTTATGTCGTTTTGCAACCATGTGGTTAATGGAGTCTGCCTCTAGTCCTGGATAATTGGATTACTTCTCCAATTAACTCCAGGGCAGAAGGGAGGAAACCAGGGTGCATTGTGGGGATGTTTTTCTGCCAGCCAGAAAGGAACAAAAGATACTTTTAGTAACTTTTGAACCCCTGGTCGGATTCATGCCATTTTTTAATATGTTGTTCCCCTGAATGGATTGATTGTGAATATGTATTTTTATGTGAATGTGATGTATGGTTTTAAAGTTATGAAAGTTGTGTAAAAGTATATTCTACACTGTATGCATAATGGGATTATGTGTCACACTAAGGGGAGGGGATGTGTGGGAGGTAACATCTATGTCATTGGTTCTTTTATGCCTCCCCCTGGGTGTGGCCTGTATGTGTGAGTTGGAAATAAAAGCCAGGCTGGATGAGCCAGTCCAGAGTTCCTGTTTTACCCTCAAAGTGATGTGTCGTCTCATTATTGGGGGGAAGGATTTATTGCATGCTGTTCCAGTTGACTGCTAGGAGTACAAGCCTTTTCGTATGGTTCCTATTCAATGGTCTACAGCATTCATATGCTTGGGAGAATTTAAAAGGTTTCTCGGATTCAGTGTTCGTGTGTCTCCAGTCGGGAGAATGGTGTTTGCAGTAGCTGCCTGTGCATCTGTAAAGGGGATTATCGCCTAAACTGGGTTTTATCCTCTTGTAAGTGAAACGGTCCGTTACAATCTATACATTGATAATGAACACAGCGCTCTGTATAATGATACTGAGTATCTATACACTGATAATGAACACAGCGCTCTGTATAATAATACTGAGTATCTATACACTGATAATGAACACAGCGCTCTGTATAATAATACTGAGTATCTATACACTGATAATGAACACAGCGCTCTGTATAATGATACGGAGTATCTATACACTGATAATGAACACAGCGCTCTGTATAATAATACTGAGTATCTATACACTGATAATGAACACAGCGCTCTGTATAATGATACTGAGTATCTATACACTGATAATGAACACAGCGCTCTGTATAATGATACGGAGTATCTATACGCTGATAATGAACACAACGCTCTGTATAATGATACTGAGTATCTATACACTGATAATGAACACAGCGCTCTGTATAATGATACCGAGTATCTATACACTGATAATGAACACACCGCTCTGTATAATAATACTGAGTGTCTATACGCTGATAATGAACACACCGCTCTGTATAATGATACCGAGTATCTATACGCTGATAATGAACACACCGCTCTGTATACTGATACTGAGTATCTATACGCTGATAATGAACACACCGCTCTGTATAATGATACCGAGTATCTATACACTGATAATGAACACAGCGCTCTGTATAATGATACCGAGTATCTATACACTGATAATGAACACAGCTCTCTGTATAATGATACTGAGTATCTATACACTGATAATGAACACACCGCTCTGTATAATGATACTGAGTATCTATACGCTGATAATGAACACATCGCTCTGTATAATGATCCTGAGTATCTATACACTGATAATGAACACACCGCTCTGTATAATGATACCGAGTATCTATACACTGATAATGAACACAGCGCTCTGTATAATGATACTGAGTATCTATACACTGATAATGAACACATCGCTCTGTATAATGATACTGAGTATCTATACACTGATAATGAACACACCGCTCTGTATAATGATACCGAGTATCTATACACTGATAATGAACACAGCGCTCTGTATAATGATACTGAGTATCTATACACTGATAATGAACACAGCGCTCTGTATCTTAATACTGAGTATCTATACACTGATAATGAACACAGCGCTCTGTATAATAATACTGAGTATCTATACACTGATAATGAACACACCGCTCTGTATAATGATACTGAGTATCTATACACTGATAATGAACACAGCGCTCTGTATAATGATACTGAGTATCTATACACTGATAATGAACACACCGCTCTGTATAATGATACCGAGTATCTATACACTGATAATGAACTCAGCGCTCTGTATAATGATACTGAGTATCCATACACTGATAATGAACACACCGCTCTGTATAATGATACTGAGTATCTATACACTGATAATGAACACAGCGCTCTGTATAATGATACCGAGTATCTATACACTGATAATGAACACAGCGCTCTGTATAATGATACTGAGTATCTATACACTGATAATGAACACATCGCTCTGTATAATGATACTGAGTATCTATACACTGATAATGAACACAGCGCTCTGTATAATGATACCGAGTATCTATACACTGATAATGAACACAGCGCTCTGTATAATGATACTGAGTATCTATACACTGATAATGAACACAGCGCTCTGTATCATAATACTGAGTATCTATACACTGATAATGAACACAGCGCTCTGTATAATAATACTGAGTATCTATACACTGATAATGAACACACCGCTCTGTATAATGATACTGAGTATCTATACACTGATAATGAACACAGCGCTCTGTATAATGATACTGAGTATCTATACACTGATAATGAACACACCGCTCTGTATAATGATACCGAGTATCTATACACTGATAATGAACTCAGCGCTCTGTATAATGATACTGAGTATCTATACACTGATAATGAACACACCGCTCTGTATAATGATACCGAGTATCTATACACTGATAATGAACACACCGCTCTGTATAATGATACTGAGTATCTATACACTGATAATGAACACAGCGCTCTGTATAATGATACCGAGTATCTATACACTGATAATGAACACACCGCTCTGTATAATGATACTGAGTATCTATACACTGATAATGAACACAGCGCTCTGTATAATGATACCGAGTATCTATACACTGATAATGAACACAGCGCTCTGTATAATGATACTGAGTATCTATACACTGATAATGAACACATCGCTCTGTATAATGATACTGAGTATCTATACACTGATAATGAACACACCGCTCTGTATAATGATACCGAGTATCTATACACTGATAATGAACACAGCGCTCTGTATAATGATACTGAGTATCTATACACTGATAATGAACACAGCGCTCTGTATCATAATACTGAGTATCTATACACTGATAATGAACACAGCGCTCTGTATAATAATACTGAGTATCTATACACTGATAATGAACACACCGCTCTGTATAATGATACTGAGTATCTATACACTGATAATGAACACAGCGCTCTGTATAATGATACTGAGTATCTATACACTGATAATGAACACACCGCTCTGTATAATGATACCGAGTATCTATACACTGATAATGAACTCAGCGCTCTGTATAATGATACTGAGTATCCATACACTGATAATGAACACACCGCTCTGTATAATGATACTGAGTATCTATACACTGATAATGAACACAGCGCTCTGTATAATGATACCGAGTATCTATACACTGATAATGAACACACCGCTCTGTATAATGATACTGAGTATCTATACACTGATAATGAACACACCGCTCTCTATAATGATACTGAGTATCTATACACTGATAATGAACACACTGCCCTGTATAATGATACTGAGTATCTATACACTGATAATGAACACACCGCTCTGTATAATGAGATACAGTGCTCTGTGGAGAGGAAGTCGGGAAGGTGAGGAGGTACCTGGAAATACCAATACCATTCTGGGAATTGGTGGCACTGCAGTCCTAAAGGTTCCAGGAATCCCTAGACATGAGACTAGGAGCAACCACAAAGTTGCATGGAACACTGTGTCTGAGAGGCGGATGGCTGCGACCTGGTGGAACTTTAAAGTATTATTGCCAGGGCTGGGCACCTCTAATCTGGTGGCTTTTTAGTTAGTGGGTAGTTTAAGGGGTGAGCTACCTAACGATATACATTTGGTGGGATGCAGGGTAAGTGTGTTTTAGAGCTCAGATTCCTTGACACCCTTTCTGGAGACGACACAGCAGGGGGGAGTATCATTACCTCTGAGCTGATCTCATAAAAAATTATCTCAATCATCGACTTCCACTAGGATGAAAAGCCTTACACAGCCCAACAGTCAGGTGCCTTCAAGTACGAAATCTTGCTCTCCGAAGGCTTGCTCGATATTTGTAGAAAATAATAATAAGCGTTGAGAGAGCACCAGGTTTTGCTAGTATAAATAACGTATTTTCTGCCTACTGACACCTCATTTAAATTAAATAGTTTAATATATTATATTTGAAATGGAAATTAGAAACGGCCAAATATCATGGACTATATAAAGGATGAGACTAGAGCTCATGCATGTGAGGTTGGTCAGTCCTGTTTTTGTACGTGGAATAAACGTTAGTAAAATTTAAGGGCTGTGAGATTTTAGCTGAAAGGAAGAACGTGAATAAGGGAGTTAAATGATTTGGTTGGTATTCTGACCAAGATTTATTATAACCCATTCTATGTGACTAGTGTGGTCTTTGATGCTAATGAGATCCGATCAAGATAAATCGAGCATTGTCTTATATGAAAGACTGACGTATATAAATAATTAGAGGATTTCTTGAAGGACATCTTTAGATTGGTCGAGAAATACAAATTGGTAGTAGTCTTACCTTGTCACAGGGTTTGGTTTCACCATTCTCATTGTCAAGGACATCATACACATCATCGGAGTGTAGCTGCAGAGACTGGGTGGAAAGTAGACTTTCAGAGAAATTGGCTAAACGTGAGATATTGCAGATAAATATTTACCATCTCATCCGTTGCCTGTATTTTTGTTTGTAAGAGTCCACTGAGGTTAACACCTGGAAGACCAGCTAATAAGATGATAGAGCTGAATAAAATATTAGGCAACCTTCGGCATTCCAAATGTTGTGTACTACATCTCTCATAACATCAGCCATAAGGCATCAGGGGGGATGTTGTCCACCATATCTGGAGTACAGGTTGTCTAACCCTGTATAAGTGAATGTGTCTTCTACTATCTCTCTGTGGTTCTTCTAACACCTTCCATCTGAACCAGGTTTTGAAAATAAATAAAAGTGTCCTGGATGTACTGCATTTATTTTGGAATTTGTTGATGTCGCAGACCTACATGTGAGGCATTACCAGATCTTACCAGTACAATTATTCATAAATATCACTGAACGCCACCATTGAAATGTTACATGTAGCTATAACTAGGTAGTCCCTACCAGTGAGATATTACTAATAACTATTACTAGTCCCTATCATTGAAATATTACTAGTAACTATTATTAGTTCCTACAAATTAGATATTACTAGTAACTTTTACTAGTCCCTATCATTGAGATAGTACTAGTCCCTACCAATTAGATACTACCACTAACTATTACTAGTCCCTCCATTGAGATATTACTAATAACTATTACTAGTTCCTGCCTGTGAGATATTACTAGTAACTATTATAGTCCCTACCATTGAGATATTACTAGTAACTATTTTTGTCCCTCACATTGAGATATTACTAGTACCTCTTACCAGTCCCTACCAATGAGATATTACTAGGTAAATATTTTTAGTCCCTTCCATTGAGATATTACTAATAACTATTACTAGTCCCTACTAGTGAGATATTATTAGTAACTATTACTAGTCCCTACTAGTGAGATATTACTAGTGACTATTACTAGTCCCTACCATTATTATACACCTGACTAGTCTGTTCGTCTAAAAGACTAGTCAGGTGTTGGAGAACACCTCGTATAGCGATTCACAAACTATGTTCTTTATTAATGCCCTTCAATTTATTTTGACCCACAACTACTCCCTACCAGTGAGATATTACTAGTAACTATTACTAGTCCCTACAAGTGAGATATTACTAGTAACTATTACTAGTCCCTACCAGTGAGATATTACTAGTGACTATTACTTGTCCCTACCAGTGAGATATTACTAGTAACTATTACTAGTCCCTACCAGTGAGATATTACTAGTAACTATTACTAGTCCCTACCAGTGAGATATTACTAGTGACTATTACCTGTCCCTACCAGTGAGATATTACTAGTGACTATTACTTGTCCCTACCAGTGAGATATTACTAGTCCCTACCAGTGAGATATTACTAGTGCCTATTACTAGTCCCTACCAGTGAGATATTACTAGTGCCTATTACTAGTCCCTACAAGTGAGATATTACTAGTGCCTATTACTAGTCCCTACCAGTGAGATATTACTAGTGACTATTACTTGTCCCTACCAGTGAGATATTACTAGTAACTATTACTTGTCCCTACCAGTGAGATATTACTAGTGACTATTACTTGTCCCTAGCAGTGAGATATTACTAGTAACTATTACCTGTCCCTACCAGTGAGATATTACTAGTGAATATTACTTGTCCCTACCAGTGAGATATTACTAGTCCCTACCAGTGAGATATTACTAGTGCCTATTACTAGTCCCTACAAGTGAGATATTACTAGTGCCTATTACTAGTCCCTACCAGTGAGATATTACTAGTGCCTATTACTAGTCCCTACCAGTGAGATATTACTAGTGACTATTACTTGTCCCTACCAGTGAGATATTACTAGTGACTATTACTTGTCCCTAGCAGTGAGATATTACTAGTAACTATTACTTGTCCCTAGCAGTGAGATATTACTAGTAACTATTACCAGTCCCTACCAGTGAGATATTACTAGTGACTATTACTTGTCCCTACCAGTGAGATATTACTAGTGACTATTACTAGTTCCTACCAGTGAGATATTACTAGTGACTATTACTTGTCCCTACCAGTGAGATATTACTAGTAACTATTACTTGTCCCTAGCAGTGAGATATTACTAGTAACTATTACCAGTCCCTACCAGTGAGATATTACTAGTAACTATTACTTGTCCCTACCAGTGAGATATTACTAGTGACTATTACTTGTCCCTAGCAGTGAGATATTACTAGTAACTATTACTAGTCCCTACCAGTGAGATATTACTAGTAACTATTACTAGTCCCTACCAGTGAGATATTACTAGTGACTATTACTTGTCCCTACCAGTGAGATATTACTAGTGACTATTACTTGTCCCTAGCAGTGAGATATTACTAGTAACTATTACTTGTCCCTACCAGTGAGATATTACTAGTAACTATTACCAGTCCCTACCAGTGAGATATTACTAGTGACTATTACTTGTCCCTACCAGTGAGATATTACTAGTGACTATTACTAGTTCCTACCAGTGAGATATTACTAGTGACTATTACTTGTCCAAACCAGTGAGATATTACTAGTAACTATTACTTGTCCCTAGCAGTGAGATATTACTAGTAACTATTACCAGTCCCTACCAGTGAGATATTACTAGTAACTATTACCAGTCCCTACCAGTGAGATATTACTAGTGACTATTACTTGTCCCTACCAGTGAGATATTACTAGTGACTATTACTAGTTCCTACCAGTGAGATATTACTAGTGGCTATTACTAGTCCCTACCAGTGAGATATTACTAGTAACTATTACCAGTCCCTACCAGTGAGATATTACTAGTAACTATTACCAGTCCCTACCAGTGAGATATTACTAGTAACTATTACCAGTCCCTACCAGTGAGATATTACTAGTAACTATTACCAGTTCCTACCAGTGAGATATTACTAGTAACTATTACCAGTTCCTACCAGTGAGATATTACTAGTGACTATTACTTGTCCCTACCAGTGAGATATTACTAGTCCCTACCAGTGAGATATTACTAGTGACTATTACTAGTTCCTACCAGTGAGATATTACTAGTGACTATTACTAGTCCCTACCAGTGAGATATTACTAGTAACTATTACCAGTCCCTACCAGTGAGATATTACTAGTAACTATTACCAGTCCCTACCAGTGAGATATTACTAGTAACTATTACCAGTCCCTACCAGTGAGATATTACTAGTAACTATTACCAGTTCCTACCAGTGAGATATTCTTAGTAACTATTACTAGTCCCTACCAGTGAGATATTACTAGTGACTATTACTTGTCCGTACCAGTGAGATATTACTAGTGACTATTACTTGTCCCTAGCAGTGAGATATTACTAGTAACTATTACTTGTCCCTAGCAGTGAGATATTACTAGTAACTATTACCAGTCCCTACCAGTGAGATATTACTAGTAACTATTACCAGTCCCTACCAGTGAGCTTTACTAGTGACTAATAGTGACTATTACTAGTTCCTACCAGTGAGATATTACTAGTGACTATTACTAGTCCCTACCAGTGAGATATTACTAGTAACTATTACCAGTCCCTACCAGTGAGATATTACTAGTAACTATTACCAGTCCCTACCAGTGAGATATTACTAGTAACTATTACCAGTTCCTACCAGTGAGATATTACTAATAACTATTACCAGTTCCTACCAGTGAGATATTACTAGTAACTATTACTAGTCCCTACCAGTGAGATATTACTAGTAACTATTACTTGTCCCTAGCAGTGAGATATTACTAGTAACTATTACTAGTCCCTACCAGTGAGATATTACTAGTAACTATTACTAGTCCCTACCAGTGAGATATTACTAGTAAATATTACTTGTCCCTACCAGTGAGATATTACTAGTAACTATTACTTGTCCCTACCAGTGAGATATTACTAGTAACTATTACTAGTTCCTACCAGTGAGATATTACTAGTAACTATTACTTGTCCCCACCAGTGAGATATTACTAGTAACTATTACTTGTCCCTACCAGTGAGATATTACTAGTAACTATTACCAGTCCCTACCAGTGAGATATTACTAGTAACTATTACTAGTCCCTACCAATGAGATATTACTAGTAACTATTACTAGTCCCTACCAGTGAGATATTACTAGTAACTATTACCTGTCCCTACCAGTGAGATATTACTAGTAACTATTACTAATCCCTACCAGTGAGATATTACTTGTAACTATTACCAGTCCCTACCAGTGAGATATTACTAGTAACTATTACCAGTCCCTACCAGTGAGCTTTACTAGTGACTAATAGTGACTATTACTAGTTCCTACCAGTGAGATATTACTAGTGACTATTACTAGTCCCTACCAGTGAGATATTACTAGTAACTATTACCAGTCCCTACCAGTGAGATATTACTAGTAACTATTACCAGTCCCTACCAGTGAGATATTACTAGTAACTATTACCAGTTCCTACCAGTGAGATATTACTAATAACTATTACCAGTTCCTACCAGTGAGATATTACTAGTAACTATTACTAGTCCCTACCAGTGAGATATTACTAGTGACTATTACTTGTCCCTACCAGTGAGATATTACTAGTGACTATTACTTGTCCCTAGCAGTGAGATATTACTAGTAACTATTACTTGTCCCTAGCAGTGAGATATTACTAGTAACTATTACTAGTCCCTACCAGTGAGATATTACTAGTAACTATTACTAGTCCCTACCAGTGAGATATTACTAGTAAATATTACTTGTCCCTACCAGTGAGATATTACTAGTAACTATTACTTGTCCCTACCAGTGAGATATTACTAGTAACTATTACTAGTTCCTACCAGTGAGATATTACTAGTAACTATTACTTGTCCCCACCAGTGAGATATTACTAGTAACTATTACCAGTTCCTACCAGTGAGATATTACTAATAACTATTACCAGTTCCTACCAGTGAGATATTACTAGTAACTATTACTAGTCCCTACCAGTGAGATATTACTAGTGACTATTACTTGTCCGTACCAGTGAGATATTACTAGTGACTATTACTTGTCCCTAGCAGTGAGATATTACTAGTAACTATTACTTGTCCCTAGCAGTGAGATATTACTAGTAACTATTACCAGTCCCTACCAGTGAGATATTACTAGTAACTATTACCAGTCCCTACCAGTGAGCTTTACTAGTGACTAATAGTGACTATTACTAGTTCCTACCAGTGAGATATTACTAGTGACTATTACTAGTCCCTACCAGTGAGATATTACTAGTAACTATTACCAGTCCCTACCAGTGAGATATTACTAGTAACTATTACCAGTCCCTACCAGTGAGATATTACTAGTAACTATTACCAGTTCCTACCAGTGAGATATTACTAATAACTATTACCAGTTCCTACCAGTGAGATATTACTAGTAACTATTACTAGTCCCTACCAGTGAGATATTACTAGTAACTATTACTTGTCCCTAGCAGTGAGATATTACTAGTAACTATTACTAGTCCCTACCAGTGAGATATTACTAGTAACTATTACTAGTCCCTACCAGTGAGATATTACTAGTAAATATTACTTGTCCCTACCAGTGAGATATTACTAGTAACTATTACTTGTCCCTACCAGTGAGATATTACTAGTAACTATTACTAGTTCCTACCAGTGAGATATTACTAGTAACTATTACTTGTCCCCACCAGTGAGATATTACTAGTAACTATTACTTGTCCCTACCAGTGAGATATTACTAGTAACTATTACCAGTCCCTACCAGTGAGATATTACTAGTAACTATTACTAGTCCCTACCAATGAGATATTACTAGTAACTATTACTAGTCCCTACCAGTGAGATATTACTAGTAACTATTACCTGTCCCTACCAGTGAGATATTACTAGTAACTATTACTAATCCCTACCAGTGAGATATTACTTGTAACTATTACCAGTCCCTACCAGTGAGATATTACTAGTAACTATTACCAGTCCCTACCAGTGAGCTTTACTAGTGACTAATAGTGACTATTACTAGTTCCTACCAGTGAGATATTACTAGTGACTATTACTAGTCCCTACCAGTGAGATATTACTAGTAACTATTACCAGTCCCTACCAGTGAGATATTACTAGTAACTATTACCAGTCCCTACCAGTGAGATATTACTAGTAACTATTACCAGTTCCTACCAGTGAGATATTACTAATAACTATTACCAGTTCCTACCAGTGAGATATTACTAGTAACTATTACTAGTCCCTACCAGTGAGATATTACTAGTGACTATTACTTGTCCCTACCAGTGAGATATTACTAGTGACTATTACTTGTCCCTAGCAGTGAGATATTACTAGTAACTATTACTTGTCCCTAGCAGTGAGATATTACTAGTAACTATTACTAGTCCCTACCAGTGAGATATTACTAGTAACTATTACTAGTCCCTACCAGTGAGATATTACTAGTAAATATTACTTGTCCCTACCAGTGAGATATTACTAGTAACTATTACTTGTCCCTACCAGTGAGATATTACTAGTAACTATTACTAGTTCCTACCAGTGAGATATTACTAGTAACTATTACTTGTCCCCACCAGTGAGATATTACTAGTAACTATTACTTGTCCCTACCAGTGAGATATTACTAGTAACTATTACCAGTCCCTACCAGTAAGATATTACTTGTAACTATTACTAGTCCCTACCAATGAGATATTACTAGTAACTATTACTAGTCCCTACCAGTGAGATATTACTAGTAACTATTACCTGTCCCTACCAGTGAGATATTACTAGTAACTATTACTAATCCCTACCAGTGAGATATTACTTGTAACTATTACCAGTCCCTACCAGTGAGATATTACTAGTAACTATTACTAGTCCCTACCAGTGAGATATTACTTGTAACTATTACTAGTCCCTACCAGTGAGATATTACTAGTAACTATTACTAGTCCCTACCAGTGAGATATTACTAGTAACTATTACTAGTCCCTACCAGTGAGATATTACTAGTAACTATTACTTGTCCCTACCAGTGAGATATTACTAGTAACTATTACTAGTCCCTACCAGTGAGATATTACTAGTAACTATTACTAGTCCCTACCAGTGAGATATTACTTGTAACTATTACTAGTCCCTACCAGTAAGATATTACTTGTAACTATTACTAGTCCCTACCAGTAAGATATTACTTGTAACTATTACTAGTCCCTACCAGTGAGATATTACTTGTAACTATTACTAGTCCCTACCAGTGAGATATTACTAGTAACTATTACTAGTCCCTACCAGTGAGATATTACTTGTAACTATTACTAGTCCCTACCAGTGAGATATTACTAGTAACTATTACTAGTCCCTACCAGTGAGATATTACTAGTAACTATTACCTGTCCCTACCAGTGAGATATTACTAGTAACTATTACTAGTCCCTACCAGTGAGATATTACTTGTAACTATTACCAGTCCCTACCAGTGAGATATTACTAGTAACTATTACTAGTCCCTACCAGTGAGATATTACTTGTAACTATTACTAGTCCCTACCAGTGAGATATTACTAGTAACTATTACTAGATCCTACCAGTGAGATATTACTAGTAACTATTACTAGTTCCTACCAGTGAGATATTACTAGTAACTATTACTAGTCCCTACCAGTGAGATATTACTAGTAACTATTACTAGTCCCTACCAGTGAGATATTACTAGTAACTATTACTTGTCCCTAGCAGTGAGATATTACTAGTAACTCTTTTAGTCCCTACCAGTGAGCTATTACTAGTAACTATTACTAGTCCCTACCAGTGAGATATTACTAGTAACTATTACTTGTCCCTACCAGTGAGATATTACTAGTAACTATTACTAGTCCCTACCAGTGAGATATTACTAGTAACTATTACTAGTCCCTACCAGTGAGATATTACTAGTAACTATTACTAGTCCCTACCATTTAGATATTACTAGTAACTATTACTTGTCCCTACCAGTGAGATATTACTAGTAACTATTACTAGTCCCTACCAGTGAGATATTACTAGTAACTATTACTAGTCCCTACCATTTAGATATTACTAGTAACTATTACTAGTCCCTACCAGTGAGATATTACTAGTAACTATTACTTGTCCCTACCAGTGAGATATTACTAGTAACTATTACTAGTCCCTACCATTTAGATATTACTAGTAACTATTACTAGTCCCTACCAGTGAGATATTACTAGTAACTATTACTAGTCCCTACCATTTAGACATTACTAGTAACTATTACTAGTCCCTACCATTTAGATATTACTAGTAACTATTACTAGTCCCTACCAGTGAGATATTACTAGTAACTATTACTTGTCCCTACCAGTGAGATATTACTAGTAACTATTACTAGTCCCTACCATTTAGATATTACTAGTAACTATTACTAGTCCCTACCAGTGAGATATTACTAGTAACTATTACTTGTCCCTACCAGTGAGATATTACTAGTAACTATTACTTGTCCCTACCAGTGAGATATTACTAGTAACTATTACTAGTCCCTACCATTTAGACATTACTAGTAACTATTACTAGTCCCTACCAGTGAGATATTACTAGTAACTATTACTAGTCCCTACCAGTGAGATATTACTAGTAACTATTACTTGTCCCTACCAGTGAGATATTACTAGTAACTATTACTAGTCCCTACCAGTGAGATATTACTAGTAAATATTACTTGTCCCTACCTTTGAGATATTACTAGTAACTATTACTTGTCCCTACCAGTGAGATATTACTAGTAACTATTACTAGTTCCTACCAGTGAGATATTACTAGTAACTATTACTTGTCCCCACCAGTGAGATATTACTAGTAACTATTACTTGTCCCTACCAGTGAGATATTACTAGTAACTATTACCAGTCCCTACCAGTAAGATATTACTTGTAACTATTACTAGTCCCTACCAATGAGATATTACTAGTAACTATTACTAGTCCCTACCAGTGAGATATTACTAGTAACTATTACCTGTCCCTACCAGTGAGATATTACTAGTAACTATTACTAATCCCTACCAGTGAGATATTACTTGTAACTATTACCAGTCCCTACCAGTGAGATATTACTAGTAACTATTACTAGTCCCTACCAGTGAGATATTACTTGTAACTATTACTAGTCCCTACCAGTGAGATATTACTAGTAACTATTACTAGTCCCTACCAGTGAGATATTACTAGTAACTATTACTAGTCCCTACCAGTGAGATATTACTAGTAACTATTACTTGTCCCTACCAGTGAGATATTACTAGTAACTATTACTAGTCCCTACCAGTGAGATATTACTAGTAACTATTACTAGTCCCTACCAGTGAGATATTACTTGTAACTATTACTAGTCCCTACCAGTAAGATATTACTTGTAACTATTACTAGTCCCTACCAGTAAGATATTACTTGTAACTATTACTAGTCCCTACCAGTGAGATATTACTTGTAACTATTACTAGTCCCTACCAGTGAGATATTACTAGTAACTATTACTAGTCCCTACCAGTGAGATATTACTAGTAACTATTACTAGTCCCTACCAGTGAGATATTACTTGTAACTATTACTAGTCCCTACCAGTGAGATATTACTTGTAACTATTACTAGTCCCTACCAGTGAGATATTACTTGTAACTATTACTAGTCCCTACCAGTGAGATATTACTAGTAACTATTACCTGTCCCTACCAGTGAGATATTACTAGTAACTATTACTAGTCCCTACCAGTGAGATATTACTTGTAACTATTACCAGTCCCTACCAGTGAGATATTACTAGTAACTATTACTAGTCCCTACCAGTGAGATATTACTTGTAACTATTACTAGTCCCTACCAGTGAGATATTACTAGTAACTATTACTAGATCCTACCAGTGAGATATTACTAGTAACTATTACTAGTTCCTACCAGTGAGATATTACTAGTAACTATTACTAGTCCCTACCAGTGAGATATTACTAGTAACTATTACTAGTCCCTACCAGTGAGATATTACTAGTAACTATTACTTGTCCCTAGCAGTGAGATATTACTAGTAACTCTTTTAGTCCCTACCAGTGAGCTATTACTAGTAACTATTACTAGTCCCTACCAGTGAGATATTACTAGTAACTATTACTTGTCCCTACCAGTGAGATATTACTAGTAACTATTACTAGTCCCTACCAGTGAGATATTACTAGTAACTATTACTAGTCCCTACCATTTAGATATTACTAGTAACTATTACTAGTCCCTACCAGTGAGATATTACTAGTAACTATTACTTGTCCCTACCAGTGAGATATTACTAGTAACTATTACTAGTCCCTACCAGTGAGATATTACTAGTAACTATTACTAGTCCCTACCATTTAGATATTACTAGTAACTATTACTAGTCCCTACCAGTGAGATATTACTAGTAACTATTACTTGTCCCTACCAGTGAGATATTACTAGTAACTATTACTAGTCCCTACCATTTAGATATTACTAGTAACTATTACTAGTCCCTACCAGTGAGATATTACTAGTAACTATTACTTGTCCCTACCAGTGAGATATTACTAGTAACTATTACTTGTCCCTACCAGTGAGATATTACTAGTAACTATTACTAGTCCCTACCATTTAGATATTACTAGTAACTATTACTTGTCCCTACCAGTGAGATATTACTAGTAACTATTACTTGTCCCTACCAGTGAGATATTACTAGTAACTATTACTAGTCCCTACCAGTGAGATATTACTAGTAACTATTACTTGTCCCTACCAGTGAGATATTACTAGTAACTATTACTAGTCCCTACCAGTGAGATATTACTAGTAACTATTACTTGTCCCTACCAGTGAGATATTACTAGTAACTATTACTAGTCCCTACCAGTGAGATATTACTAGTAACTATTACTAGTCCCTACCATTTAGATATTACTAGTAACTATTACTAGTCCCTACCATTTAGATATTACTAGTAACTATTACTTGTCCCTACCAGTGAGATATTACTAGTAACTATTACCAGTTCCTACCAGTGAGATATTACTAGTAACTATTACCAGTTCCTACCAGTGAGATATTACTAGTGACTATTACTTGTCCCTACCAGTGAGATATTACTAGTCCCTACCAGTGAGATATTACTAGTGACTATTACTAGTTCCTACCAGTGAGATATTACTAGTGACTATTACTAGTCCCTACCAGTGAGATATTACTAGTAACTATTACCAGTCCCTACCAGTGAGATATTACTAGTAACTATTACCAGTCCCTACCAGTGAGATATTACTAGTAACTATTACCAGTCCCTACCAGTGAGATATTACTAGTAACTATTACCAGTTCCTACCAGTGAGATATTCTTAGTAACTATTACTAGTCCCTACCAGTGAGATATTACTAGTGACTATTACTTGTCCGTACCAGTGAGATATTACTAGTGACTATTACTTGTCCCTAGCAGTGAGATATTACTAGTAACTATTACTTGTCCCTAGCAGTGAGATATTACTAGTAACTATTACCAGTCCCTACCAGTGAGATATTACTAGTAACTATTACCAGTCCCTACCAGTGAGCTTTACTAGTGACTAATAGTGACTATTACTAGTTCCTACCAGTGAGATATTACTAGTGACTATTACTAGTCCCTACCAGTGAGATATTACTAGTAACTATTACCAGTCCCTACCAGTGAGATATTACTAGTAACTATTACCAGTCCCTACCAGTGAGATATTACTAGTAACTATTACCAGTTCCTACCAGTGAGATATTACTAATAACTATTACCAGTTCCTACCAGTGAGATATTACTAGTAACTATTACTAGTCCCTACCAGTGAGATATTACTAGTGACTATTACTTGTCCCTACCAGTGAGATATTACTAGTGACTATTACTTGTCCCTAGCAGTGAGATATTACTAGTAACTATTACTTGTCCCTAGCAGTGAGATATTACTAGTAACTATTACTAGTCCCTACCAGTGAGATATTACTAGTAACTATTACTAGTCCCTACCAGTGAGATATTACTAGTAAATATTACTTGTCCCTACCAGTGAGATATTACTAGTAACTATTACTTGTCCCTACCAGTGAGATATTACTAGTAACTATTACTAGTTCCTACCAGTGAGATATTACTAGTAACTATTACTTGTCCCCACCAGTGAGATATTACTAGTAACTATTACTTGTCCCTACCAGTGAGATATTACTAGTAACTATTACCAGTCCCTACCAGTGAGATATTACTAGTAACTATTACTAGTCCCTACCAATGAGATATTACTAGTAACTATTACTAGTCCCTACCAGTGAGATATTACTAGTAACTATTACCTGTCCCTACCAGTGAGATATTACTAGTAACTATTACTAATCCCTACCAGTGAGATATTACTTGTAACTATTACCAGTCCCTACCAGTGAGATATTACTAGTAACTATTACCAGTCCCTACCAGTGAGCTTTACTAGTGACTAATAGTGACTATTACTAGTTCCTACCAGTGAGATATTACTAGTGACTATTACTAGTCCCTACCAGTGAGATATTACTAGTAACTATTACCAGTCCCTACCAGTGAGATATTACTAGTAACTATTACCAGTCCCTACCAGTGAGATATTACTAGTAACTATTACCAGTTCCTACCAGTGAGATATTACTAATAACTATTACTAGTCCCTACCAGTGAGATATTACTAGTGACTATTACTTGTCCCTACCAGTGAGATATTACTAGTGACTATTACTTGTCCCTAGCAGTGAGATATTACTAGTAACTATTACTTGTCCCTAGCAGTGAGATATTACTAGTAACTATTACTAGTCCCTACCAGTGAGATATTACTAGTAACTATTACTAGTCCCTACCAGTGAGATATTACTAGTAAATATTACTTGTCCCTACCAGTGAGATATTACTAGTAACTATTACTTGTCCCTACCAGTGAGATATTACTAGTAACTATTACTAGTTCCTACCAGTGAGATATTACTAGTAACTATTACTTGTCCCCACCAGTGAGATATTACTAGTAACTATTACTTGTCCCTACCAGTGAGATATTACTAGTAACTATTACCAGTCCCTACCAGTAAGATATTACTTGTAACTATTACTAGTCCCTACCAATGAGATATTACTAGTAACTATTACTAGTCCCTACCAGTGAGATATTACTAGTAACTATTACCTGTCCCTACCAGTGAGATATTACTAGTAACTATTACTAATCCCTACCAGTGAGATATTACTTGTAACTATTACCAGTCCCTACCAGTGAGATATTACTAGTAACTATTACTAGTCCCTACCAGTGAGATATTACTTGTAACTATTACTAGTCCCTACCAGTGAGATATTACTAGTAACTATTACTAGTCCCTACCAGTGAGATATTACTAGTAACTATTACTAGTCCCTACCAGTGAGATATTACTAGTAACTATTACTTGTCCCTACCAGTGAGATATTACTAGTAACTATTACTAGTCCCTACCAGTGAGATATTACTAGTAACTATTACTAGTCCCTACCATTTAGATATTACTAGTAACTATTACTAGTCCCTACCAGTGAGATATTACTAGTAACTATTACTTGTCCCTACCAGTGAGATATTACTAGTAACTATTACTAGTCCCTACCATTTAGATATTACTAGTAACTATTACTAGTCCCTACCAGTGAGATATTACTAGTAACTATTACTTGTCCCTACCAGTGAGATATTACTAGTAACTATTACTTGTCCCTACCAGTGAGATATTACTAGTAACTATTACTAGTCCCTACCATTTAGATATTACTAGTAACTATTACTTGTCCCTACCAGTGAGATATTACTAGTAACTATTACTTGTCCCTACCAGTGAGATATTACTAGTAACTATTACTAGTCCCTACCAGTGAGATATTACTAGTAACTATTACTTGTCCCTACCAGTGAGATATTACTAGTAACTATTACTAGTCCCTACCAGTGAGATATTACTAGTAACTATTACTTGTCCCTACCAGTGAGATATTACTAGTAACTATTACTAGTCCCTACCAGTGAGATATTACTAGTAACTATTACTAGTCCCTACCATTTAGATATTACTAGTAACTATTACTAGTCCCTACCATTTAGATATTACTAGTAACTATTACTTGTCCCTACCAGTGAGATATTACTAGTAACTATTACCAGTTCCTACCAGTGAGATATTACTAGTAACTATTACCAGTTCCTACCAGTGAGATATTACTAGTGACTATTACTTGTCCCTACCAGTGAGATATTACTAGTCCCTACCAGTGAGATATTACTAGTGACTATTACTAGTTCCTACCAGTGAGATATTACTAGTGACTATTACTAGTCCCTACCAGTGAGATATTACTAGTAACTATTACCAGTCCCTACCAGTGAGATATTACTAGTAACTATTACCAGTCCCTACCAGTGAGATATTACTAGTAACTATTACCAGTCCCTACCAGTGAGATATTACTAGTAACTATTACCAGTTCCTACCAGTGAGATATTCTTAGTAACTATTACTAGTCCCTACCAGTGAGATATTACTAGTGACTATTACTTGTCCGTACCAGTGAGATATTACTAGTGACTATTACTTGTCCCTAGCAGTGAGATATTACTAGTAACTATTACTTGTCCCTAGCAGTGAGATATTACTAGTAACTATTACCAGTCCCTACCAGTGAGATATTACTAGTAACTATTACCAGTCCCTACCAGTGAGCTTTACTAGTGACTAATAGTGACTATTACTAGTTCCTACCAGTGAGATATTACTAGTGACTATTACTAGTCCCTACCAGTGAGATATTACTAGTAACTATTACCAGTCCCTACCAGTGAGATATTACTAGTAACTATTACCAGTCCCTACCAGTGAGATATTACTAGTAACTATTACCAGTTCCTACCAGTGAGATATTACTAATAACTATTACCAGTTCCTACCAGTGAGATATTACTAGTAACTATTACTAGTCCCTACCAGTGAGATATTACTAGTGACTATTACTTGTCCCTACCAGTGAGATATTACTAGTGACTATTACTTGTCCCTAGCAGTGAGATATTACTAGTAACTATTACTTGTCCCTAGCAGTGAGATATTACTAGTAACTATTACTAGTCCCTACCAGTGAGATATTACTAGTAACTATTACTAGTCCCTACCAGTGAGATATTACTAGTAAATATTACTTGTCCCTACCAGTGAGATATTACTAGTAACTATTACTTGTCCCTACCAGTGAGATATTACTAGTAACTATTACTAGTTCCTACCAGTGAGATATTACTAGTAACTATTACTTGTCCCCACCAGTGAGATATTACTAGTAACTATTACTTGTCCCTACCAGTGAGATATTACTAGTAACTATTACCAGTCCCTACCAGTGAGATATTACTAGTAACTATTACTAGTCCCTACCAGTGAGATATTACTAGTAACTATTACTAGTCCCTACCAGTGAGATATTACTAGTAACTATTACCTGTCCCTACCAGTGAGATATTACTAGTAACTATTACTAGTCCCTACCAGTGAGATATTACTAGTAACTATTACTAGTCCCTACCATTTAGATATTACTAGTAACTATTACTAGTCCCTACCAGTGAGATATTACTAGTAACTATTACTAGTCCCTACCAGTGAGATATTACTAGTAACTATTACTAGTCCCTACCATTTAGATATTACTAGTAACTATTACTAGTCCCTACCAGTGAGATATTACTAGTAACTATTACTTGTCCCTACCAGTGAGATATTACTAGTAACTATTACTAGTCCCTACCAGTGAGATATTACTAGTAACTATTACTAGTCCCTACCAGTGAGATATTACTAGTAACTATTACTAGTCCCTACCATTTAGATATTACTAGTAACTATTACTTGTCCCTACCAGTGAGATATTACTAGTAACTATTACTAGTCCCTACCAGTGAGATATTACTAGTAACTATTACTTGTCCCTACCAGTGAGACATTACTAGTAACTATTACTAGTCCCTACCAGTGAGATATTACTAGTAACTATTACTAGTCCCTACCAGTGAGATATTACTAGTAACTATTACTAGTCCCTACCAGTGAGATATTACTAGTAACTATTACTTGTCCCTACCAGTGAGATATTACTAGTAACTATTACTAGTCCCTACCAGTGAGATATTACTAGTAACTATTACTAGTCCCTACCATTTAGATATTACTAGTAACTATTACTAGTCCCTACCAGTGAGATATTACTAGTAACTATTACTAGTCCCTACCAGTGAGATATTACTAGTAACTATTACTAGTCCCTACCATTTAGATATTACTAGTAACTATTACTAGTCCCTACCAGTGAGATATTACTAGTAACTATTACTTGTCCCTACCAGTGAGATATTACTAGTAACTATTACTAGTCCCTACCATTTAGATATTACTAGTAACTATTACTAGTCCCTACCAGTGAGATATTACTAGTAACTATTACTTGTCCCTACCAGTGAGATATTACTAGTAACTATTACTAGTCCCTACCAGTGAGATATTACTAGTAACTATTACTAGTCCCTACCATTTAGATATTACTAGTAACTATTACTAGTCCCTACCATTTAGATATTACTAGTAAATATTACTTGTCCCTACCAGTGAGATATTACTAGTAACTATTACTTGTCCCTACCAGTGAGATATTACTAGTAACTATTACTAGTTCCTACCAGTGAGATATTACTAGTAACTATTACTTGTCCCCACCAGTGAGATATTACTAGTAACTATTACTTGTCCCTACCAGTGAGATATTACTAGTAACTATTACCAGTCCCTACCAGTAAGATATTACTTGTAACTATTACTAGTCCCTACCAATGAGATATTACTAGTAACTATTACTAGTCCCTACCAGTGAGATATTACTAGTAACTATTACCTGTCCCTACCAGTGAGATATTACTAGTAACTATTACTAATCCCTACCAGTGAGATATTACTTGTAACTATTACCAGTCCCTACCAGTGAGATATTACTAGTAACTATTACTAGTCCCTACCAGTGAGATATTACTTGTAACTATTACTAGTCCCTACCAGTGAGATATTACTAGTAACTATTACTAGTCCCTACCAGTGAGATATTACTAGTAACTATTACTAGTCCCTACCAGTGAGATATTACTAGTAACTATTACTTGTCCCTACCAGTGAGATATTACTAGTAACTATTACTAGTCCCTACCAGTGAGATATTACTAGTAACTATTACTAGTCCCTACCATTTAGATATTACTAGTAACTATTACTAGTCCCTACCAGTGAGATATTACTAGTAACTATTACTTGTCCCTACCAGTGAGATATTACTAGTAACTATTACTAGTCCCTACCATTTAGATATTACTAGTAACTATTACTAGTCCCTACCAGTGAGATATTACTAGTAACTATTACTTGTCCCTACCAGTGAGATATTACTAGTAACTATTACTTGTCCCTACCAGTGAGATATTACTAGTAACTATTACTAGTCCCTACCATTTAGATATTACTAGTAACTATTACTTGTCCCTACCAGTGAGATATTACTAGTAACTATTACTTGTCCCTACCAGTGAGATATTACTAGTAACTATTACTTGTCCCTACCAGTGAGATATTACTAGTAACTATTACTTGTCCCTACCAGTGAGATATTACTAGTAACTATTACTTGTCCCTACCAGTGAGATATTACTAGTAACTATTACTAGTCCCTACCAGTGAGATATTACTAGTAACTATTACTAGTCCCTACCATTTAGATATTACTAGTAACTATTACTAGTCCCTACCATTTAGATATTACTAGTAACTATTACTTGTCCCTACCAGTGAGATATTACTAGTAACTATTACCAGTTCCTACCAGTGAGATATTACTAGTAACTATTACCAGTTCCTACCAGTGAGATATTACTAGTGACTATTACTTGTCCCTACCAGTGAGATATTACTAGTCCCTACCAGTGAGATATTACTAGTGACTATTACTAGTTCCTACCAGTGAGATATTACTAGTGACTATTACTAGTCCCTACCAGTGAGATATTACTAGTAACTATTACCAGTCCCTACCAGTGAGATATTACTAGTAACTATTACCAGTCCCTACCAGTGAGATATTACTAGTAACTATTACCAGTCCCTACCAGTGAGATATTACTAGTAACTATTACCAGTTCCTACCAGTGAGATATTCTTAGTAACTATTACTAGTCCCTACCAGTGAGATATTACTAGTGACTATTACTTGTCCGTACCAGTGAGATATTACTAGTGACTATTACTTGTCCCTAGCAGTGAGATATTACTAGTAACTATTACTTGTCCCTAGCAGTGAGATATTACTAGTAACTATTACCAGTCCCTACCAGTGAGATATTACTAGTAACTATTACCAGTCCCTACCAGTGAGCTTTACTAGTGACTAATAGTGACTATTACTAGTTCCTACCAGTGAGATATTACTAGTGACTATTACTAGTCCCTACCAGTGAGATATTACTAGTAACTATTACCAGTCCCTACCAGTGAGATATTACTAGTAACTATTACCAGTCCCTACCAGTGAGATATTACTAGTAACTATTACCAGTTCCTACCAGTGAGATATTACTAATAACTATTACCAGTTCCTACCAGTGAGATATTACTAGTAACTATTACTAGTCCCTACCAGTGAGATATTACTAGTGACTATTACTTGTCCCTACCAGTGAGATATTACTAGTGACTATTACTTGTCCCTAGCAGTGAGATATTACTAGTAACTATTACTTGTCCCTAGCAGTGAGATATTACTAGTAACTATTACTAGTCCCTACCAGTGAGATATTACTAGTAACTATTACTAGTCCCTACCAGTGAGATATTACTAGTAAATATTACTTGTCCCTACCAGTGAGATATTACTAGTAACTATTACTTGTCCCTACCAGTGAGATATTACTAGTAACTATTACTAGTTCCTACCAGTGAGATATTACTAGTAACTATTACTTGTCCCCACCAGTGAGATATTACTAGTAACTATTACTTGTCCCTACCAGTGAGATATTACTAGTAACTATTACCAGTCCCTACCAGTGAGATATTACTAGTAACTATTACTAGTCCCTACCAATGAGATATTACTAGTAACTATTACTAGTCCCTACCAGTGAGATATTACTAGTAACTATTACCTGTCCCTACCAGTGAGATATTACTAGTAACTATTACTAATCCCTACCAGTGAGATATTACTTGTAACTATTACCAGTCCCTACCAGTGAGATATTACTAGTAACTATTACCAGTCCCTACCAGTGAGCTTTACTAGTGACTAATAGTGACTATTACTAGTTCCTACCAGTGAGATATTACTAGTGACTATTACTAGTCCCTACCAGTGAGATATTACTAGTAACTATTACCAGTCCCTACCAGTGAGATATTACTAGTAACTATTACCAGTCCCTACCAGTGAGATATTACTAGTAACTATTACCAGTTCCTACCAGTGAGATATTACTAATAACTATTACCAGTTCCTACCAGTGAGATATTACTAGTAACTATTACTAGTCCCTACCAGTGAGATATTACTAGTGACTATTACTTGTCCCTACCAGTGAGATATTACTAGTGACTATTACTTGTCCCTAGCAGTGAGATATTACTAGTAACTATTACTTGTCCCTAGCAGTGAGATATTACTAGTAACTATTACTAGTCCCTACCAGTGAGATATTACTAGTAACTATTACTAGTCCCTACCAGTGAGATATTACTAGTAAATATTACTTGTCCCTACCAGTGAGATATTACTAGTAACTATTACTTGTCCCTACCAGTGAGATATTACTAGTAACTATTACTAGTTCCTACCAGTGAGATATTACTAGTAACTATTACTTGTCCCCACCAGTGAGATATTACTAGTAACTATTACTTGTCCCTACCAGTGAGATATTACTAGTAACTATTACCAGTCCCTACCAGTAAGATATTACTTGTAACTATTACTAGTCCCTACCAATGAGATATTACTAGTAACTATTACTAGTCCCTACCAGTGAGATATTACTAGTAACTATTACCTGTCCCTACCAGTGAGATATTACTAGTAACTATTACTAATCCCTACCAGTGAGATATTACTTGTAACTATTACCAGTCCCTACCAGTGAGATATTACTAGTAACTATTACTAGTCCCTACCAGTGAGATATTACTTGTAACTATTACTAGTCCCTACCAGTGAGATATTACTAGTAACTATTACTAGTCCCTACCAGTGAGATATTACTAGTAACTATTACTAGTCCCTACCAGTGAGATATTACTAGTAACTATTACTTGTCCCTACCAGTGAGATATTACTAGTAACTATTACTAGTCCCTACCAGTGAGATATTACTTGTAACTATTACTAGTCCCTACCAGTAAGATATTACTTGTAACTATTACTAGTCCCTACCAGTAAGATATTACTTGTAACTATTACTAGTCCCTACCAGTAAGATATTACTTGTAACTATTACTAGTCCCTACCAGTGAGATATTACTAGTAACTATTACTAGTCCCTACCAGTGAGATATTACTAGTAACTATTACTAGTCCCTACCAGTGAGATATTACTAGTAACTATTACTAGTCCCTACCAGTGAGATATTACTTGTAACTATTACTAGTCCCTACCAGTGAGATATTACTTGTAACTATTACTAGTCCCTACCAGTGAGATATTACTTGTAACTATTACTAGTCCCTACCAGTGAGATATTACTAGTAACTATTACTAGTCCCTACCAGTGAGATATTACTAGTAACTATTACTAGTCCCTACCAGTGAGATATTACTAGTAACTATTACTTGTCCCTACCAGTGAGATATTACTAGTAACTATTACTTGTCCCTACCAGTGAGATATTACTAGTAACTATTACTAGTCCCTACCAGTGAGATATTACTAGTAACTATTACTAGTCCCTACCAGTGAGATATTACTAGTAACTATTACTTGTCCCTACCAGTGAGATATTACTAGTAACTATTACTAGTCCCTACCAGTGAGATATTACTAGTAACTATTACTAGTCCCTACCATTTAGATATTACTAGTAACTATTACTAGTCCCTACCAGTGAGATATTACTAGTAACTATTACTTGTCCCTACCAGTGAGATATTACTAGTAACTATTACTAGTCCCTACCATTTAGATATTACTAGTAACTATTACTAGTCCCTACCAGTGAGATATTACTAGTAACTATTACTTGTCCCTACCAGTGAGATATTACTAGTAACTATTACTTGTCCCTACCAGTGAGATATTACTAGTAACTATTACTAGTCCCTACCATTTAGACATTACTAGTAACTATTACTAGTCCCTACCATTTAGACATTACTAGTAACTATTACTAGTCCCTACCAGTGAGATAATTCTAGTAACTATTACTAGTCCCTACCAGTGAGATATTACTAGTAACTATTACTTGTCCCTACCAGTGAGACATTACTAGTAACTATTACTAGTCCCTACCAGTGAGATATTACTAGTAACTATTACTAGTCCCTACCATTTAGATATTACTAGTAACTATTACTTGTCCCTACCAGTGAGATATTACTAGTAACTATTACTAGTCCCTACCAGTGAGATATTACTAGTAACTATTACTAGTCCCTACCAGTGAGATATTACTAGTAACTATTACTAGTCCCTACCAGTGAGATATTACTAGTAACTATTACTTGTCCCTACCAGTGAGATATTACTAGTAACTATTACTTGTCCCTACCAGTGAGATATTACTAGTAACTATTACTAGTCCCTACCAGTGAGATATTACTAGTAACTATTACTAGTCCCTACCATTTAGATATTACTAGTAACTATTACTAGTCCCTACCATTTAGATATTACTAGTAACTAATACTTGTCCCTACCAGTGAGATATTACTAGTAACTATTACTAGTCCCTACCAGTGAGATATTACTAGTAACTATTACTTGTCCCTACCAGTGAGATATTACTAGTAACTATTACTTGTCCCTACCAGTGAGATATTACTAGTAACTATTACTTGTCCCTACCAGTGAGATATTACTAGTAACTATTACTTGTCCCTACCAGTGAGATATTACTAGTAACTATTACTAGTCCCTACCAGTGAGATATTACTAGTAACTATTACTAGTCCCTACCATTTAGATATTACTAGTAACTATTACTAGTCCCTACCATTTAGATATTACTAGTAACTATTACTAGTCCCTACCAGTGAGATATTACTAGTAACTATTACTAGTCCCTACCATTTAGATATTACTAGTAACTATTACTTGTCCCTACCAGTGAGATATTACTAGTAACTATTACTTGTTTCTACCAGTGAGATATTACTAGTAACTATTACTAGTCCCTACCATTTAGATATTACTAGTAACTATTACTTGTCCCTACCAGTGAGATATTACTAGTAACTATTACTTGTCCCTACCAGTGAGATATTACTAGTAACTATTACTAGTCCCTACCAGTGAGATATTACTAGTAACTATTACTTGTCCCTACCAGTGAGATATTACTAGTAACTATTACTTGTCCCTACCAGTGAGATATTACTAGTAACTATTACTAGTCCCTACCAGTGAGATATTACTAGTAACTATTACTAGTCCCTACCATTTAGATATTACTAGTAACTATTACTAGTCCCTACCATTTAGATATTACTAGTAACTATTACTTGTCCCTACCAGTGAGATATTACTAGTAACTATTACTTGTCCCTACCAGTGAGATATTACTAGTAACTATTACTTGTCCCTACCAGTGAGATATTACTAGTAACTATTACTTGTCCCTACCAGTGAGATATTACTAGTAACTATTACTTGTCCCTACCAGTGAGATATTACTAGTAACTATTACTAGTCCCTACCAGTGAGATATTACTAGTAACTATTACTAGTCCCTACCATTTAGATATTACTAGTAACTATTACTAGTCCCTACCATTTAGATATTACTAGTAACTAATACTTGTCCCTACCAGTGAGATATTACTAGTAACTATTACTAGTCCCTACCAGTGAGATATTACTAGTAACTATTACTTGTCCCTACCAGTGAGATATTACTAGTAACTATTACTTGTCCCTACCAGTGAGATATTACTAGTAACTATTACTTGTCCCTACCAGTGAGATATTACTAGTAACTATTACTTGTCCCTACCAGTGAGATATTACTAGTAACTATTACTAGTCCCTACCAGTGAGATATTACTAGTAACTATTACTAGTCCCTACCATTTAGATATTACTAGTAACTATTACTAGTCCCTACCATTTAGATATTACTAGTAACTATTACTAGTCCCTACCAGTGAGATATTACTAGTAACTATTACTAGTCCCTACCATTTAGATATTACTAGTAACTATTACTTGTCCCTACCAGTGAGATATTACTAGTAACTATTACTTGTTTCTACCAGTGAGATATTACTAGTAACTATTACTAGTCCCTACCATTTAGATATTACTAGTAACTATTACTTGTCCCTACCAGTGAGATATTACTAGTAACTATTACTTGTCCCTACCAGTGAGATATTACTAGTAACTATTACTAGTCCCTACCAGTGAGATATTACTAGTAACTATTACTTGTCCCTACCAGTGAGATATTACTAGTAACTATTACTTGTCCCTACCAGTGAGATATTACTAGTAACTATTACTTGTCCCTACCAGTGAGATATTACTAGTAACTATTACTAGTCCCTACCAGTGAGATATTACTAGTAACTATTACTAGTCCCTACCATTTAGATATTACTAGTAACTATTACTAGTCCCTACCAGTGAGATATTACTAGTAACTATTACTTGTCCCTACCAGTGAGATATTACTAGTAACTATTACTAGTCCCTACCATTTAGATATTACTAGTAACTATTACTAGTACCTACCAGTGAGATATTACTAGTAACTATTACTAGTCCCTACCAGTGAGATATTACTAGTAACTATTACTAGTCCCTACCATTTAGATATTACTAGTAACTATTACTAGTCCCTACCATTTAGATATTACTAGTAACTATTACTTGTCCCTACCAGTGAGATATTACTAGTAACTATTACTTGTCCCTACCAGTGAGATATTACTAGTAACTATTACTAGTCCCTACCAGTGAGATATTACTAGTAACTATTACTTGTCCCTACCAGTGAGATATTACTAGTAACTATTACTTGTCCCTACCAGTGAGATATTACTAGTAACTATTACTAGTCCCTACCAGTGAGATATTACTAGTAACTATTACTAGTCCCTACCATTTAGATATTACTAGTAACTATTACTAGTCCCTACCAGTGAGATATTACTAGTAACTATTACTAGTACCTACCAGTGAGATATTACTAGTAACTATTACTAGTCCCTACCAGTGAGATATTACTAGTAACTATTACTAGTCCCTACCAGTGAGATATTACTAGTAACTATTACTAGTCCCTACCATTTAGATATTACTAGTAACTATTACTTGTCCCTACCAGTGAGATATTACTAGTAACTATTACTTGTCCCTACCAGTGAGATATTACTAGTAACTATTACTAGTCCCTACCAGTGAGATATTACTAGTAACTATTACTAGTCCCTACCAGTGAGATATTACTAGTAACTATTACTAGTCCCTACCATTTAGATATTACTAGTAACTATTACTTGTCCCTACCAGTGAGATATTACTAGTAACTATTACTAGTCCCTACCAGTGAGATATTACTAGTAACTATTACTAGTCCCTACCAGTGAGATATTACTAGTAACTATTACTTGTCCCTACCAGTGAGATATTACTAGTAACTATTACTAGTCCCTACCAGTGAGATATTACTAGTAACTATTACTAGTCCCTACCATTTAGATATTACTAGTAACTATTACTAGTCCCTACCATTTAGATATTACTAGTAACTATTACTTGTCCCTACCAGTGAGATATTACTAGTAACTATTACTTGTCCCTACCAGTGAGATATTACTAGTAACTATTACTAGTCCCTACCAGTGAGATATTACTAGTAACTATTACTAGTCCCTACCAGTTAGATATTACTAGTAACTATTACTAGTCCCTACCAGTGAGATATTACTAGTAACTATTACTTGTCCCTACCAGTGAGATATTACTAGTAACTATTACTAGTCCCTACCATTTAGATATTACTAGTAACTATTACTAGTACCTACCAGTGAGATATTACTAGTAACTATTACTAGTCCCTACCAGTGAGATATTACTAGTAACTATTACTAGTCCCTACCATTTAGATATTACTAGTAACTATTACTAGTCCCTACCATTTAGATATTACTAGTAACTATTACTTGTCCCTACCAGTGAGATATTACTAGTAACTATTACTTGTCCCTACCAGTGAGATATTACTAGTAACTATTACTAGTCCCTACCAGTGAGATATTACTAGTAACTATTACTTGTCCCTACCAGTGAGATATTACTAGTAACTATTACTTGTCCCTACCAGTGAGATATTACTAGTAACTATTACTAGTCCCTACCAGTGAGATATTACTAGTAACTATTACTAGTCCCTACCATTTAGATATTACTAGTAACTATTACTAGTCCCTACCAGTGAGATATTACTAGTAACTATTACTAGTCCCTACCATTTAGATATTACTAGTAACTATTACTAGTCCCTACCAGTGAGATATTACTAGTAACTATTACTAGTCCCTACCAGTGAGATATTACTAGTAACTATTACTTGTCCCTACCAGTGAGATATTACTAGTAACTATTACTAGTCCCTACCATTTAGATATTACTAGTAACTATTACTAGTACCTACCAGTGAGATATTACTAGTAACTATTACTAGTCCCTACCAGTGAGATATTACTAGTAACTATTACTTGTCCCTACCAGTGAGATATTACTAGTAACTATTACTTGTCCCTACCAGTGAGATATTACTAGTAACTATTACTTGTCCCTACCAGTGAGATATTACTAGTAACTATTACTTGTCCCTACCAGTGAGATATTACTAGTAACTATTACTAGTCCCTACCAGTGAGATATTACTAGTAACTATTACTTGTCCCTACCAGTGAGATATTACTAGTAACTATTACTTGTCCCTACCAGTGAGATATTACTAGTAACTATTACTTGTCCCTACCAGTGAGATATTACTAGTAACTATTACTAGTCCCTACCAGTGAGATATTACTAGTAACTATTACTAGTCCCTACCATTTAGATATTACTAGTAACTATTACTAGTCCCTACCAGTGAGATATTACTAGTAACTATTACTTGTCCCTACCAGTGAGATATTACTAGTAACTATTACTTGTCCCTACCAGTGAGATATTACTAGTAACTATTACTTGTCCCTACCAGTGAGATATTACTAGTAACTATTACTTGTCCCTACCAGTGAGATATTACTAGTAACTATTACTTGTCCCTACCAGTGAGATATTACTAGTAACTATTACTAGTCCCTACCAGTGAGATATTACTAGTAACTATTACTAGTCCCTACCATTTAGATATTACTAGTAACTATTACTAGTCCCTACCAGTGAGATATTACTAGTAACTATTACTTGTCCCTACCAGTGAGATATTACTAGTAACTATTACTAGTCCCTACCATTTAGATATTACTAGTAACTATTACTAGTCCCTACCAGTGAGATATTACTAGTAACTATTACTTGTCCCTACCAGTGAGATATTACTAGTAACTATTACTTGTCCCTACCAGTGAGATATTACTAGTAACTATTACTAGTCCCTACCATTTAGATATTACTAGTAACTATTACTAGTCCCTACCATTTAGATATTACTAGTAACTATTACTAGTCCCTACCAGTGAGATATTACTAGTAACTATTACTTGTCCCTACCAGTGAGATATTACTAGTAACTATTACTAGTCCCTACCATTTAGATATTACTAGTAACTATTACTAGTCCCTACCAGTTAGATATTACTAGTAACTATTACTAGTCCCTACCAGTGAGATATTACTAGTAACTATTACTTGTCCCTACCAGTGAGATATTACTAGTAACTATTACTAGTCCCTACCAGTGAGATATTACTAGTAACTATTACTAGTCCCTACCATTTAGATATTACTAGTAACTATTACTAGTCCCTACCAGTGAGATATTACTAGTAACTATTACTTGTCCCTACCAGTGAGATATTACTAGTAACTATTACTAGTCCCTACCATTTAGATATTACTAGTAACTATTACTAGTCCCTACCAGTGAGATATTACTAGTAACTATTACTTGTCCCTACCAGTGAGATATTACTAGTAACTATTACTTGTCCCTACCAGTGAGATATTACTAGTAACTATTACTAGTCCCTACCAGTGAGATATTACTAGTAACTATTACTTGTCCCTACCAGTGAGATATTACTAGTAACTATTACTAGTCCCTACCATTTAGATATTACTAGTAACTATTACTAGTCCCTACCAGTGAGATATTACTAGTAACTATTACTTGTCCCTACCAGTGAGATATTACTAGTAACTATTACTAGTCCCTACCAGTGAGATATTACTAGTAACTATTACTAGTCCCTACCATTTAGATATTACTAGTAACTATTACTAGTCCCTACCAGTGAGATATTACTAGTAACTATTACTTGTCCCTACCAGTGAGATATTACTAGTAACTATTACTAGTCCCTACCATTTAGATATTACTAGTAACTATTACTAGTCCCTACCAGTGAGATATTACTAGTAACTATTACTTGTCCCTACCAGTGAGATATTACTAGTAACTATTACTTGTCCCTACCAGTGAGATATTACTAGTAACTATTACTTGTCCCTACCAGTGAGATATTACTAGTAACTATTACTAGTCCCTACCATTTAGATATTACTAGTAACTATTACTAGTCCCTACCAGTGAGATATTACTAGTAACTATTACTAGTCCCTACCATTTAGATATTACTAGTAACTATTACTAGTCCCTACCAGTGAGATATTACTAGTAACTATTACTAGTCCCTACCATTTAGATATTACTAGTAACTATTACTAGTCCCTACCAGTGAGATATTACTAGTAACTATTACTAGTCCCTACCATTTAGATATTACTAGTAACTATTACTTGTCCCTACCAGTGAGATATTACTAGTAACTATTACTTGTCCCTACCAGTGAGATATTACTAGTAACTATTACTAGTCCCTACCAGTGAGATATTACTAGTAACTATTACTAGTCCCTACCAGTGAGATATTACTAGTAACTATTACTTGTCCCTACCAGTGAGATATTACTAGTAACTATTACTTGTCCCTACCAGTGAGATATTACTAGTAACTATTACTAGTCCCTACCAGTGAGATATTACTAGTAACTATTACTAGTCCCTACCATTTAGATATTACTAGTAACTATTACTAGTCCCTACCAGTGAGATATTACTAGTAACTATTACTTGTCCCTACCAGTGAGATATTACTAGTAACTATTACTAGTCCCTACCATTTAGATATTACTAGTAACTATTACTAGTCCCTACCAGTGAGATATTACTAGTAACTATTACTTGTCCCTACCAGTGAGATATTACTAGTAACTATTACTTGTCCCTACCAGTGAGATATTACTAGTAACTATTACTAGTCCCTACCATTTAGATATTACTAGTAACTATTACTAGTCCCTACCAGTGAGATATTACTAGTAACTATTACTAGTCCCTACCAGTGAGATATTACTAGTAACTATTACTTGTCCCTACCAGTGAGATATTACTAGTAACTATTACTAGTCCCTACCATTTAGATATTACTAGTAACTATTACTAGTCCCTACCATTTAGATATTACTAGTAACTATTACTAGTCCCTACCAGTGAGATATTACTAGTAACTATTACTTGTCCCTACCAGTGAGATATTACTAGTAACTATTACTAGTCCCTACCATTTAGATATTACTAGTAACTATTACTTGTCCCTACCAGTGAGATATTACTAGTAACTATTACTTGTCCCTACCAGTGAGATATTACTAGTAACTATTACTTGTCCCTACCAGTGAGATATTACTAGTAACTATTACTTGTCCCTACCAGTGAGATATTACTAGTAACTATTACTAGTCCCTACCAGTGAGATATTACTAGTAACTATTACTTGTCCCTACCAGTGAGATATTACTAGTAACTATTACTAGTCCCTACCATTTAGATATTACTAGTAACTATTACTAGTCCCTACCAGTGAGATATTACTAGTAACTATTACTAGTCCCTACCATTTAGATATTACTAGTAACTATTACTAGTCCCTACCAGTGAGATATTACTAGTAACTATTACTAGTCCCTACCATTTAGATATTACTAGTAACTATTACTAGTCCCTACCAGTGAGATATTACTAGTAACTATTACTAGTCCCTACCATTTAGATATTACTAGTAACTATTACTAGTCCCTACCAGTGAGATATTACTAGTAACTATTACTTGTCCCTACCAGTGAGATATTACTAGTAACTATTACTAGTCCCTACCAGTGAGATATTACTAGTAACTATTACTAGTTCCTACCAGTGAGATATTACTAGTAACTATTACTAGTCCCTACCAGTGAGATATTACTAGTGACTATTACTAGTCCCTACCAGTGAGATATTACTAGTAACTATTACTAGTCCCTACCAGTGAGATATTACTAGTAACTATTACTAGTCCCTACCATTTAGATATTACTAGTAACTATTACTAGTCCCTACCAGTGAGATATTACTAGTAACTATTACTAGTCCCTACCATTTAGATATTACTAGTAACTATTACTAGTCCCTACCAGTGAGATATTACTAGTAACTATTACTAGTCCCTACCAGTGAGATATTATATATAACTGAACATATAACTAACAGAAAGTGGTAAATCCCCTCAGAACTAACCGCGTAGACTGAGCCCGCCTTCTCCATGCTGCCGCGCTGTGTGTCAGGTAACGCCGTGGTCCTTTCTACTTTATTAAACGGCAATTTTATCTGTAAACAACGAGAACGTCAAACTAAAAACAGCAAGAGAATTGGGAGTATTGTTATTGTAACGTAATCTGCATGTGGTTAATGGAGCACAGAGCATGACATGTAAACATTCTATGGTGTAATAAAGCGGCAGGTTATAGTTATATGTGATGGAAACCAAACTCATTCCAAGCTGCGGAAACTCTCGGTCAATGAATAATGGTAACCTCGGTTATCTACGGATACAGTATCTTCAGTTCCTTAACCCCTTAAGGACACATGGAATGTGTGACATGTCATAATTCCCTTTTATTCCAGAAGTTTGGTCCTTAAGGGGTTAAATAGATAAAAGGTCAATTCACTAACCGCCAAATGAGCTTTTACCAATATGGCTGTCTTTATTTGACGCAAGTTGTTCAAATCTCCCTGTGATTTACTGTATTCACTAACAACTGCTCACTTAGTCTCTGGGATTAAAAATAGACCATTTAAACCCCATTGATTGGACAATTGAAACATTTTAGGGTTGTTCGGATGTAATGAATATTTTTCAACTTATTTGTGGCCTCGATTGGACAGGTCTGTCACAGACAAAATGATACACAATATTAAAATATGTCATAACACGCAAATTCACCTGATTCTTCTCAAACAAAGGTTGCAGCAAGAGGAAGGACCCCGCCCCAGAAAGCAATAACAAGAGGACAAAAAGCGTGATCAGCCCAGAACGGAGATTGGTAGACACATCGGAAGGTTCACTGTATCCGGCATCTGCAACAAAACAGACAAATGTATGGAATCTGTCACGATACAGTGACACAGAGAGGGGGCGCTATGAGTCTGCCACTCCCCCTACAGGGTGACACAGACAGGGGGCGCTATGAGTCTGTCCCCTCCCCCTGCAGGGTGACACAGTGACACAGACAGGGGGCGCTATGAGTCTGTCCCTCCGCCTGCAGGTTAACACAGTGACACAGACAGGGGGCGCTATGAGTCTGTCCCTCCCCCTGCAGGGTGACACAGACAGGGGGCGCTATGAGTTTGTCCCCTCCCCCTGCTGGGTGACACAGTGACAGAGACAGGGGGCGCTATGAGTCTGTCCCTCCCCCCAGTGGTGTATCCTGGTTTTGTGCTGCCCTAGGCAGGACAAAACTCAGGCGCCCCCCTCCCGTGCCACCCCCACCCGACCCTTCCCCCGCCCCGCCTTCTAAATACACACACACACATTCACTGACAGATACGCATACACTAGCTAACAGAAACACACACACACACACTAACAGACACACACACTAACAGACACTCACTAGCAGATACACACACACACACTAACAGACACACACTAACAGACATACACAGACATACACACACACTAACAGACATACACACACACTAACAGACATACACAGAGAGACATACAGAGACACAATAATAGACATACACAGACACATACTAACAGACATACACAGACACACACTAACAGACATACACAGACACAATAACAGACATACACACACACACACACTAACAGACATACACACACTAACAGACATACACACACACACTCCCTTTTTTTATTTTTTATTTACCCCCCCCCCCCCCAGCCTCCTTACCTTTGGGAATGCTGGGGGGAGGGGGGTTCCCTATCTCCCTGGTGGTCCAGTGGCTGCTAGGCGGCGCTGGCGGGCGGCTGGCGTGGGAGCACTTCCTCTGAGCTGTCTGCTCAGCTCCCTCGCTAACAAGGCATTTGCCCTGGGCATTTGGGGGCGGCGTTTTTTGCCGCCCCCTGGAAAATGCCGCCCAAGGCAAATGCCTTGTTTGCCTCACGGCTAATACGCCCCTGCCTCCCCCTGCTGGGTGACACAGACAGGGGGTGCTATGAGTCTGCCCCCTCCCCCTGCAGGGTGACACAGTGACACAGACAGGGGGTGCTATGAGTCTGTCGCTCCCCCTGCAGGGTGACACAGTGACACAGACAGGGGGCGAAATGAGTCTGCTCCTCCCCCTGCAGGGTGACACAGTGACAAAGACAGGGGGCGCTAGGAGTCTGTCCCTCACAGTGACACAGACAGGGGGCGCTATGAGTCTGTCCCACCCCCTGCTGGGTGACACAGTGACACAGACAGGGGGCGCTATGAGTCTGCCCCTCCCCCTGCAGGGTGACACTGTGACACAGACAGGAGGCGCTATGAGTCTGTCCCCCCCCCCGCAGGGTGACACAGTGACACAGTCAGGGAGCGCTATGAGTCTGCCCCTCCTCCGCAGGGTGACACAGTGACACAGACAGGAGGCGCTATGAGTCTGTCCCCCCCCCTGCAGGGTGACACAGTGACACAGACAGGGGGCGCTATGAGTCTGTCCCTCCCCCCTGCAGGGTGACACAGTGACACAGACAGGGGGTGCTATGAGTCTGTCCCTCCCCCTGCAGGGTGACACAGTGACACAGACAGGGGGTGCTATGAGTCTGCCCCTCCCCCTGAAGGGTGACACAGACAGGGGGCGCTATGAGTCTGTCCCCTCCCCCTGCTGGGTGACACAGTGACACAGACAGGGGGCGCTATGAGTCTGTCCCTCCCCCTGCAGGGTGACACAGTGACACAGACAGGGGGTGCTATGAGTCTGCCCCCTCCCCCTGCAGGGTGACACAGTGACACAGACAGGGGGTGCTATGAGTCTGCCCCCTCTCCCTGCAGGGTGGCACAGTGACACAGACAGGGGGTGCTATGAGTCTGTCCCCTTCCCCTGCAGGGTGACACAGTGACACAGACAGGGGGCGCTATGAGTCTGCCCCCTCTCCCTGCAGGGTGGCACAGTGACACAGACAGGGGGCGCTATGAGTCTTCCCTCCCCCTGCAGGGTGACACAGTGACACAGACGGGGGGCGCTATGAATCTGTGCCTCCCCCTGCAGGGTGACACAGTGACAAAGACAGGGGGTGCTATGAGTCTGTCCCTCCCCCTGCATGGTGACACAGTGACACAGACAGGGGGCGCTATGAGTCTGTCCCTCCCCCTGCAGGGTGACACAGTGACACAGACAGGGGGTGCTATGAGTCTGTCCCTCCCCCTGCAGGGTGACACAGTGACACAGACAGGGGGCGCTATGTGTCTGTCCTCCCCCTGCAGGGTGACACAGTGACACAGACAGGGGGTGCTATGAGTCTGTCCCTCCCCCCGCATGGTGACACAGTGACACAGACAGGGGGCGCTATGTGTCTGTCCTCCCCCTGCAGGGTGACACAGTGACACAGACAGGGGGTGCTATGAGTCTGTCCCTCCCCCCGCATGGTGACACAGTGACACAGACAGGGGGCGCCTGTGTTTTTGTCCATATGACTGTGTGTTGACACAGATAGGGAGTGCGACTAGTCCCCCCGCAGGGTGCTATCTTACCTCTCACATATATGTAGGTTCCTTGAGGTGCTGTTTGAACAGTCGCCCCACATTTTACGGTGCAGTAGTAAGTTGCGGATTTGTTCCGGACTTTGATGCTGAGATCAAGTTTGTAATTTGTTGTCACTTGTGCATTTCCATTATGCAGCGTGATTCCGTCACTGATCACAGACCAGGTGACATTTACAGGCACATTTTCACTGATGGTGAAGTCACATTCTAGTTCGAAGGATTCACCTGCGAACGCCACAGCCACAGGTGTCTTATGGGTAATAGAACCAATACAGGCTGGGAAGAGGAAATTATACAAGAAATGTCAGTTAGAACCCCTGCTGTAACCTGCAGATGAGCTGATAATACCCAATGATCTGATAATAACCAATGAGATGATAATACCCAATGAGATGATAATACCCAATGAGCTGATAATAACCAATGAGATGATGATACCCAATGAGATGATGATACCCAATGAGATGATGATACCCAATGAGATGATGATACCCAATGAGATGAAAATACCCAATAAAATGATGATACCCAATGAGATGATAATACCCAATGAGATGATAATACCCAATGAGATGATAATACCCAATGAGATGATAATACCCAATGAGATGATAATACCCAATGAGATGATAATACCCAATGAGATGATGATACCCAATGAGATGATGATACCCAATGAGATGATGATACCCAATGAGATGATAATACCCAATGAGATGATAATACCCAATGAGATGATAATACCCAATGAGATGATAATACCCAATGAGATGATGATACACAATGAGATGATGATACCCAATGAGATGATGATACCCAATGAGATGATGATACCCAATGAGATGATGATACCCAATGAGATGATGATACCCAATGAGATGATGATACCCAATGAGCTGATAATACCCAATGAGATGACGATACCCAATGAGATGATAATACCCAATGAGATGATGATACCCAATGAGCTGATGATACCCAATGAGCTGATGATACCCAATAATGATAATACACAATGAGATGATGATACACAATGAGATGATGATACACAATGAGATGATGATACCCAATGAGATGATAATACCCAATGAGATGATAATACCCAATGAGATGATAATACCCAATGAGATGATAATACACAATGAGATGATGATACACAATGAGATGATGATACACAATGAGATGATGATACACAATGAGATGATGATACACAATGAGATGATAATACCCAATGAGATGATGATACCCAATGAGATGATGATACCCAATGCGCTGATAATACCCAATGAGATGATAATACCCAATGAGATGATAATACACAATGAGATGATGATACCCAATGAGATGATGATACACAATGAGATGATGATACCCAATGAGATGATGATACCCAATGAGCTGATGATACCCAATGAGCTGATAATACCCAGTGAGCTGATAATACCCAATGAGCTGATAATACCCAATGAGATGATGATACCCAATGAGATGATAATACCAAAAACTGGGCAAAAGGGGAAAAATGCTTTGGAGGGTTTTTGGAAACATTCTGAGCCACAAAAAGATTCCGCCCTGAACATGCATTTCTTAAAAGCAGAGATGCTGCAAAGACGAAAATATACACAAAATGCACATTATGGGAACAGAGTACACACAGTTTTAAATCTTACAAGAGGGGGCTACAAAATTAATAAGAGGAATGGAAGATTTTAGTTAGAAAGAAACATTAAAACATTGAAATCTGTTCAGTATCCCTAATGTGTATAATTCATAGATGACAACATTTTAAGAGCTAGAGTTAGTGTGTTACAGTTAGTGTGTTAGAGTTAGTGCTAAGAGTTCTTTAATCCAGTAGATACGTGTCCTGATACATGTAACTCCCACTAATCTCTGGCAACTTGTTATATATATATATACACTTCTACACCATGCCATGTATACACAGCACAGATAGCAGCAGTGTCAGCCTCCCCTCACACACTACTACACCATGCCATGTATACACAGCACAGGTACAGCACAGACAGCGACAGTGCCAGCCTCCCCTCACACACTACTACACCATGCCATGTATACACAGCACAGGTACAGCACAGACAGCGACAGTGCCAGCCTCCCCTCACACACTACTACACCATGCCATGTATACACAGCACAGGTACAGCACAGACAGCGGCAGTGCCAGCTCCCACAAACACACTACTACACCATGCCATGTATACACAGCACAGGTACAGCACAGACAGCGGCAGTGCCATCCTCCCCTCACACACTACTACACCATGCCATGTATACACAGCACAGGTACAGCACAGACAGCGGCAGTGCCAGCCTCCCCTCACACACTACTACACCATGACATGTATACACAGCACAGGAACAGCACAGACAGCGGCAGTGTCAGCCTCCCCTCACTCACCACTACACCATGCCATGTATACACAGCACAGGTACAGCACAGACAGCGGCAGTGCCAGCCTCCCCTCACACACTACTACACCATGCCATGTATACACAGCACAGGTACAGCACAGACAGCGGCAGTGCCAGCCTCCCCTCTCACTCTCTACTACACCATGCCATGTATACACAGCACAGGTACAGCACAGACAGCGGCAGTGCCAGCCTCCCCTCACACACTACAACACCATGCCATGTATACACAGCACAGGAACAGCACAGACAGCGGCAGTGTCAGTCTCCCCTCCCACACTACTACACCATGCCATGTATACACAGCACAGGTACAGCACAGACAGCGCAGTGCCAGCCTCCCCTCACACACTACTACACCATGCCATGTATACACAGCACAGGTACAGCACAGACAGCGGCAGTGCCAGCCTCCCCTCTCACTCTCTACTACACCATGCCATGTATACACAGCACAGGTACAGCACAGACAGCGGCAGTGCCAGCCTCCCCTCACACACTACTACACCATGCCATGTATACACAGCACAGGTACAGCACAGACAGCGGCAGTGCCAGCTCCCACTCACACACTACTACACCATGCCATGTATACACAGCACAGGTACAGCACAGACAGCGGCAGTGCCAGCTCCCACTCACACACTATTACACCATGCCATGTATACACAGCACAGGTACAGCACAGACAGCGGCAGTGCCAGCCTCCCCTCACACACTACTACACCATGCCATGTATACACAGCACAGGTACAGCACAGACAGCGGCAGTGCCAGCTCCCACTCACACACTACTACACCATGCCATGTATACACAGCACAGACAGCGGCAGTGCCAGCCTCCCCTCACACTACTACACCATGCCATGTATACACAGCACAGGAACAGCACAGACAGTGGCAGTGCCAGCCTCCCCTCCCACACTACTACACCATGCCATGTATATACAGCACAGGTAAAGCACAGACAGCGGCAGTGCCAGCCTCCCCTCACACACTACTACACCATGCCATGTATACACAGCACAGGTACAGCACAGACAGCGGCAGTGCCAGCCTCCCCTCACACACTACTACACCATGCCATGTATACACAGCACAGGTACAGCACAGACAGCGGCAGTGCCAGCCTCCCCTCACACACTACTACACCATGCCATGTATACACAGCACAGGTACAGCACAGACAGCGGCAGTGCCAGCCTCCCCTCACACACACTACTACACCATGCCATGTTTACACAGCACAGGTACAGCACAGACAGCGGCAGTGCCAGCTCCCACTCACACACTACTACACCATGCCATGTATACACAGCACAGGTACAGCACAGACAGCGGCAGTGCCAGCTCCCACTCACACACTACTACACCATGCCATGTATACACAGCACAGGTACAGCGCAGACAGCGGCAGTGCCAGCCTCCCCTCACACACTACTAAACCATTCCATGTATACACAGCACAGGTACAGCACAGACAGTGGCAGTGCCAGCCTCCCCTCACACTCACTACTACACCATGCCATGTATACACAGCACAGGTACAGCACAGACAGCGGCAGTGCCAGCCTCCCCTCACACTCACTACTACACCATGCCATGTATACACAGCACAGGTACAGCACAGACAGCGGCAGTGCCAGCCTCCCCTCACACACTACTACACCATGCCATGTATACACAGCACAGGTACAGCACAGACAGCGGCAGTGCCAGCCTCCCCTCACACACTACTACACCATGCCATGTATACACAGCACAGGTACAGCACAGACAGCGGCAGTGCCAGCCTCCCCTCACACACTACTACACCATGCCATGTATACACAGCACAGGTACAGCACAGACAGCGGCAGTGCCAGCCTTCCCTCAGACACTACTACACCATGCCATGTATACACAGCACAGGTACAGCACAGACAGCGGCAGTGCCAGCCTCCCCTCACACACTACTACACCATGCCATGTATACACAGCACAGGTACAGCACAGACAGCGGCAGTGCCAGCCTTCCCTCAGACACTACTACACCATGCCATGTATATACAGCACAGGTACAGCGCAGACAGCGGCAGTGCCAGCTCCCACTCACACACTATTACACCATGCCATGTATACACAGCACAGGTACAGCACAGACAGCGGCAGTGCCAGCCTCCCCTCACACGCTACTACACCATGCCATGTATACACAGCACAGGTACAGCGCAGACAGCGGCAGTGCCAGCCTTCCCTCAGACACTACTACACCATGCCATGTATACACAGCACAGACAGCACAGACAGCGGCAGCGCCAGCCTCCCCTCACACACTACTACACCATGCCATGTATACACAGCACAGGTACAGCACAGACAGCAGCAGTATCAGCCTCCCCTCACACTCACTACTACACAATGCCATGTATACACAGCACAAACAATTAGATAGCAATGTTTACCTTGGGATGAAGCTGCACAGACCATTAAGCCGACCAAGTACAGATAATACGCCATTAGAGAAGGTCTTGCAGTGACAATGTGAATCCCTTTGCAACTTCTCTTTTCTAAAAACTTGAAATCAGGAAATTGAGGCCTCTGTGGGTGAGTTCTGCAATGCTGCAGGAATGTGGCTTCATATCTTGCTCTGTTTATTAAGTGACAAACTCTTCCATCCAATGAATTCTTCTAAAACAGGTTAATGGTGGGATGGATTTCCCTACGTTGTTGGCCACCTCTATTAAAGATGTTCTGGTAAATCTTTATCTCTACCTTTACCGAGATTACACCGACACAAGATGTGGATATTATTTATAGGAGTCAGGCATTTGGTGTTGAAAATCAATCAATAAGACGTTGATTGCGGCTTGTTGAAACAGCGAGTTAGGGAAGCCCACTCGGGTGAATATTTTAACCAGGGCATTGGCTACTGTCTCTGCCTCGATATTGGACATGGCGATCTACAGTGAGTCTTGGGAAGACCACCTGGTTCACGTAGGGGTAGTTCTGGACAAGATTCAGGCCTCAGGCCTGACCTTGAAGCCAAATAAGTGCCACTTAGATATGGCTGAAGTACAGTATTTGGGTCACAGGGTGGGGTGTGGGAACCATAGACCAGAACCAGCCAAGGTGGAGGCGGTAGCTAACTTGCCCACGCTAACTCGCAATAAGACCCAGGTACTAGCCTTCTTAGGGACTGCTAGGTATTATAGACGTTTTGTCCCTGACTATAGTGCTATAGCCAAACCCTTGACTGATCTGACAAAGAAGAATTTGCCTAGGCAGGTCCTGTGGTCTCCAGCTTGTGAAGCCGCGTTTCAAGCCCTCAAACTAGCACCTTGTTAATGCCCCTGTCTTGGCTGCCCCAGTACCTAACAAACGTTTCCTTGTCCACACGTTTCCTTTACATGTTTGGACTAGGGGCAGTGCTGAGCCAAGTCGGGGAGGATGGAGGAGAACACCCTGTCGCATATCTCAGCAGAAAGCTACTACCCAGAGAAGTGAGCAATGCGGCAGTGGAGAAGGAATGTTTAGCCCTGGTTTGGTCCCTTAAGAAACTTACTCCCTATCTTTATGGACAAGAATTTTCCTTGGTCACCGACCACAACCCATTGGTCTGGCTTAACCATGTTGCAGGAGACAATGACAGGTTGCTACGGTGGAGCTTAGCCCTGCAACCCTATAACTACACTATCAGCTACCAACCAGAATGGAAATGCCGATGAGTTTTCCCAGCAAACAGACATCACTCCAGCTTCCTAGCTCCGGACATCCCCAAGTTGACCCGAGAAGGATCAAACTGGGTCTCCCGTAGTGTCCCACAAGGAGGAAGCCATGTGGCAGATCTGTTTGATGAAACACAGAATGGGCCAGAGCAGAAATGATTAGGAAAAAAGTGTGACTGACAGACTGGCATTCCAACCGGGTACCTCCGTCAATCACTGCTTCCTAGTAATCCTTGAGTACCATAAGCACCGCACCGGACACCATAACCACCGTAAACCCCACAAATCACAGCAGCTTGGTTGGGGTCTCGCTGTCCTCCACCCAACCTGGACCCAAGACCAGCATCCAGCTTCTAGTGGGTAGACCTCTCCTAGTCCAGAGAGCAAAGCAGGCTGCTCTTACAAGAGCAATCGTTGTGATCCAAGGGAGTATAGTGATTATAGAAATCCTCAGAGTGTGAATATAGCTCTCCAATCCCCCAAACATGAGCCTAGACTTCATGACAGGTAAAACAAGTCAGTTTAATGGCAGCCACAACTGGCCTTATATGCAGGTCCCCATGCAAGAGGCACTCCCCCCTGGACCTGAGAGTAGACTACAGTAAAAACATATACACAATTACATTGGCTCTCAAGTCCAGGACACTCCCATACAAAATAGGTCAATCCCTCCCCTATGCCTGGGAGATAATTGAGTCAGCATTAAACTCAATTATCTCCAGGCACAGAAAACATAAATTTTTACATAACACCATAAATAACTTAAAACATGAAAAACCCGCACAAAAGTTACATCCTCTGATTGCTCTGATTTCGGTGACCAAAATCACCCAGATCAGTTCAGGAATTTCATGGAAGTCCTAATTTGACCGCCTACCCGTCTACATGGTCCCATGCCCAAAACACTTCCAGAGAATCAGGGCTTGCGGTCGGTCTAGTTCGGTAGTTTATAAAAACCAACAAACTACCGAACAGAATCAATAGTCTTACCCTGGAGCTTGATCCCCTTGTTCGTGGGAACGTTTCCACCGAACAGGGCCTTTCTAAGGGTTGTGGAACTGAACGCAGGCGATGCTGGATGTCCCGCAGTATTCAGGAGTTTCTGTGTCCATTTTCAGTTACATTAGATTCATGCCCAAACACCGCAGCCTGTGTTCGCGGGAACAAGATGGCCCGCCACCTCGTGGTCGTCCATAGGAATTGTGGCCACCCAGACGAACACTTAGAACACTGCGGTGGAAATTGCTACAAAGTGGTTTCAGGGTGGTCTCTGGTTCATGCGGCTGTTCGTTCCCCGAACCAAATATAAAATTCCATCCCATTGTACAGCACTTCGGAATTTGTTGGCCCTAAATAAATAATAAAATAATAATAATAATAATAATGAACCAAGTCTGTTCACATAGTTTTTTTTTTTTTTAAAGGGCCCATAGTCTTTTGGTAAGAGGCTGGCCAGCAGGCCCCTCCAAGAACACGAGACGAGGCTCAATTCGTCACAACGTAGCTTTTCCACATTTTAAGAAAGAGGGTTTAATACAGTAATAATGATATGCCGCTAGATCTTTACAAAATATTTAATGTTAGAAAGGAGTTGAGAGTATCGCTTTGATGTGTTCCCCGGTGACATATGAGTAATAGAAGAACAACGGAGAATGATATAGTATATTCTACAAATGGGGTATGGAAGAAAAAAGATACACTTACAGTAAATGGAGCTATAAAATATGATACGTGGAACAAATATCTCAACAATTTAAAAAGAGATTGACATTTCAAGTTCCTGAATATGTTTAACCTCTTAACAAACCCTAAAATGTATGGGCACAAGGGCTTACGGAAGTTGCAGTTACAATTGCAATATGAAAATATGAAATCACTCCATCAAGATGTGCTTGAGCGGTACAATGCGTGGTGCGTCTCTTGGGCTCCATTTTTATCAAACAGTAGACACTATTTATTGTAGTGCAAATATCCTGATATTCAGAGGTAGAATATACAGAGAAAAGAGGGAATAAGGCAAAAGAGAGAAGATCTAAAACTCGAAAGGAGAAAGGGATTCACCAGAACCTTTAAAAATAATGCAAAATACACTATATAATACCGTGCAAGGGGTACCTATACCATACATCTTCATTATATATTGCTTTGGACTTATGCTGCTATTGGGACATCCAAAACGTTTTATTTATATTAAGCATCAATTTATCATTCATCCATTTTACTGATTAGCGTGCACTATATTGTATAGTGTATTTTGCACTATATACTGTAGTAATTTGGGACTATATGAGTCTGTAAAATAGGTGGATTAGGATGCACTCACATTTATTGGAGCCTTCTTTGCGACCCTTTCATACAGTGTTAAGTGCTATAATCTCCTCTCTAAGTATGTGTTGATAGTGCAGTGCTGTAAGTGTTCTTTACCATAGCATTAACAGCAGTAATAACACGTTAGTTTTGAAACAGTTCCCCAGGAACAACAGGCAGGACCTCTGCACCAAGTGGACGTGACCTTTAATCTGCTGCGGCTGAAATAAGAAATTAGACTATCGATGGAAACAGAAATGGGTTATGGTTCATAACAAATTATCAGTAAATCCAGACTGTTAAACCCTCGCCAATCAATTCCCCTCCAATCAGACAGCATGCCCAGCAGTCCTGACCAATTCTTAACACAAGGATGGCTAATGTACTATGCAAGTCATCCAAGTCTATTAATATACCTATCATAGCATTATATGTTAAGGATTTTTCATACAAGTGGTGAGCTGAAGAAGTGCACATTTTTGTTATATCTGTGTTATTTAACCCCTTGAGGACCAAACTTCTGGAATAAAAGGGAATCATGACATGTCACACATGTCATGTGTCCTTAAGGGGTTAAAGGGACACTCCAGACTTCTAAAGTACATTAGCTTGCTGAAAAGCTTTATGTGTAACGAGTATGTCCTATTTTTGTTTTGTTTCACAAAAAGTAAACTAATCTTGTTATGCCCCCCTGGTTGTCAATTGGATAACTGGTTCCTGTAACTTCCTGGTTTGTTTAGCTCAGTGGAGGAAGGAATTGCCCAAAGTACCTGTCTTGCAAAGACTTCTCATTGAGCTGCATTGGGAAGTCTGCGATTGGACAGCCACAAAACATCTGGGCGGGGTTAGAAGGGGAGGAGTTACAAAGGCTGCAGACAAGAGATTTGCAGCTTTTACAAGCTGGTTTTAGATACAAATCCATTGCTCCAATGAAAAAATGCGTAATTAAATTCTTGCAAATGTTTCATTTGGGGTATATTTACTAAACAGTAATTTTTTTTATTTTGAATTTGGAAATTATTTTGAATTTATTTTTAATGCAATGTTTTAACTCTAACTGTATCAGGAAACATTCCAAATACATAAAGTACGCCAGCTTAATTCGGCACACGCATGTTTTCTTTGTGGGGTATATGTAGTGAATGTTTCTGTTCCCTGTGTATTCTACAGATAGCAGTTATGACGTAACACCCATTTCGCTTTAGTGTAAAAGATTTGGGAGATTTTGGTTAATTTCCCCCCTCCAGTATTAGCTGCAGTGTACCCTGAGTTTCTACACACAAAGATAAAGGAACACTTACGGCACTATAACCACTATGGCACACTGTAGTGGTTATGGTTCCAGGATTGCCGTGGCACACATCTACTGAAAGTAGTCAAACTGTTATAGTACGTCTGACTTCTTATCGACCTATGATCCGAGGGGATGCGCACCCCGCCTCCACTACTCTACTAACAGAGAAGTTACTGCGTAGAGTTCTCCTGGGCTAAGCCCTACAGTGTGTTCATGATGATTTTTCAATATATGTTTATTTTCAATATATTTACCATGGCACAGTTTCTGGGGAGAATAATTAGATAAACTGTGCTCCCACCAGTGTGAGCTGCTGTGTCCCCTGGGTATTCTGTCTATCTGTTTGGATCACTGCTTAGAGGAGGTAATGAGCCTCGCTCACTGGCAATAAAGAGACCGGAAGGGGAACAAAAAACAGAATACCCTTTATACCTGTTGTAGCGGAGCTGCAATATTAAATCCCAATATCTCCGTTGCTAGAATAAAGTAATCCAAGAGAAGCACTGAATGAAGGCAATATCCCAAATCCCCCAGTAACCGGACGAAACACAGTTCTGGGAGTCAACTGAGGTTTTAATCACAAGTTCCAGTATTTATGCAGTGCCCCCGTGCAAGGGGTTTCCTTAATCACTTTACAGGGGTTTCAGTCAGGGGACTGTATGGGGAACTTCACTTGCAAGGACATTTCCCATCAGGCCATACTGTACTGGAGAGATAATTGGCCAAGAATGTATTGATAATCCCATTATCTCTCCATACAGTAAAACAGGCACTTTAACATTAAAATCCATAACAGGCATAATATACGATTGAATTGACCCCTTGTTCAATAGCTGGGACCTGAGCGCACCATCTGGTGAAATACCGCTCAGATCCCTGCTATAGAAAACGAAAGCCATGCGAATATATATTTACACGAACAGTCATGGCAATGCTAGGAAAACTTATACTGGTTAATTTACCGAACGAACAAAGAATCTGGATGGTGTGGAAGTCCATCGGTGTTCGTGAAGTCGAGTAGCCAATTTTAGTTCCAGGCACTCGACGACCAAACACCGCTGGGCTTTCGGGAGAAAAAGATGGCCGCATATACCTGAATTAACTGTGATACATTGCAACTAGCCTTAATGCTAGACACACGACCCCCTGTGTGTGGTCTCCCATTTGGTAGTTTAATTTGTTTCACGAACGGTGGATTTTAACATCGCTCGTGAAACTAACAGTTTAACAGCGTATGGCTTTCGGGCAACAAGCATCCGAATGGCATCTACTGCATACAGATACAAATATTACAGCCGTTCCATACACATACAAAGGACTAAAGTGGCGGTTCTGCCACACCAGTAATATCTTTTACTACAACATTTGAAACAATGATACTTCTATTTTAACTAAATTCTCATGACACATTTTCTGGTAAGAAGTAAGAAGACAAACAAATTCTCTTAGTGAAATCTTTAGATTGAAACTTTGACAAGTCACACAGACAGTCCACTCAGACCCCTAATATAAGGGCGCTATATGAGAATTGTTAAATAAATAAATAAAACTCACAGAGAAGAAAAGTTACAGAATTGTTTCATATGACTAGTTTGAACAAAGGCTAACGGAAATGACTAAGTTGGTTTTAAGAGGATATCAAGCTAAAAGGAAGGATGTAAAATCAAAGGTCAAATAATTAGACAACAAAGATTTATTATAACCAAAGTGATAAAGATCTATATATAGACTTACCATCATTTTTAGAGTTGAATCAGGGACCAATTGGAGTATCACCAAGCACTGCACCGGGTTGGGGAAACAGATACACACACAAACTGACACGGATACAGATACACACTGACACAGATACATACACACACCGACACAGATACACACACCGACACAGATACACACACTGACACTGACACAGATACACACACTGACACAGATACACACACTGACACAGATACACACACTGACACAGATACACACACACACACTGACACAAATACACACATACTGACAGATACACACATATACACTGACACAGATACACATACACACTGACACAGATACACACACACTGACACAGATACACACACACTGACACAGATACACACACACTGACATAGATACACATACACACATACTAACACAGATACACATACACACTGACACAGATACACACATACTGACACAGATACACACATATTGACACAGATACACATACACACTGACACAGATACACACTGACACGGATACACACACACTTACACAGATACACATACACACTGACACAGATACACACACACACTGACATAGATACACATACACACTGACACAGATACACACATACTAACACAGATACACATACACACTGACACAGATACACACATACTGACACAGATACACATACTGACACAGATACACATACACACTGACACAGATACACACTGACACGGATATACACTGACACGGATACGCACACACACTGACACGGATACACATACACACTGACACAGATACACACACACTGACACAGATGCACATACTGACACACACACGCACAAACAGATACACATGCATACTGACACAGATACACATACATACTGGCAGAGATACACATACACACTGACACACAAAGATACACACACATACTGGCAATGATGCACAGATACACACACACATACTGACGCATATACACACATACTGACACAGATACACACATACTGACACAGATACACAGATAAACACACACATACTGACACAGATACAAATACACACAGATACACATTGTCACACTGATACAAACACAAGTTATAATTCCATATTTTTAGTAACCCTCCTTTTTCCATACCTTTTGGGTGGATGTGGCTTTCCTAGGGTTCGGTGGGCCCTGCTTGCTGAGGATGATGGGATTGTGATGAACTCACTATTACTCATCTATTGGGAAGAGTTCCCCCTATTTCGTTTTCCACGTTTCCCGGTTCACGTCTTCATCCGCTCCTAAAAATGTGGTTAATGGCATTTACTGTCCTGACAGGAAAAGTTGTGCCGAACAGCAATCAAATCCCCAGGAGGGTTTGTGCTGAGCAGCAATCATGCAAATGGAAACCTGGTAATTGACTTTGGGGTCAAAGGCCGGTTACAGCCAATCAGATCCACAGGAGGGGTATTTAGGCCCAGTTCTCCTCTTGCTCAGTGCCCTGTCGTGGTTTCATGCCTATGGTTATCCGAGAGTGCGTTCCTGATCTTGATTTTCTGGTATTTGACTTTGGCTTTGTTCTGACTTCCCTGATATCTGGTATCCTTGACTTTTGGCTTTCCCTCATCTTTGTGTCTGATTCTGTTCTGTGTCCCTGACCTCGGCTAGTATTTTGACTATTCTTGGTGACGTTAAGTCCGGCCATTCTAAGGTCCGGTTATGCGTTATTCTTAGTCCGAGGTGTGATACAGTACTGCGCGCTGGATCAACTTGTAATCCTGACACCTGGAACTCAAAGTACTTTTCCCTGGTTTTGTATTTGCAACCTACCAAACACCGACCACCCCCCGGCTCATTAACTACAAAGTAACCACAGTCTTAAGTGCTCTTTCTGGGTGGCCGCCATTCGTATATCTGAAACCATGTGCTACAGAAAATGTTGGCCATTTTGTCTGTCGAACGCAGGCAGCAGTACTAGTAGTGCATTAAACTTTAGTTAGGCTACCTAACTTCGTGAACCCTGGGGAAGATCGTATCGCTGCCTACTCCATTCCCAGACAAGCCAGAAGACATCTTTTTGGTGAACAGACTCTCCCAAACATGGAGACAATTTGCTCCCTACGAGCCAGAGGGAACATTTGTTTGTTTTCGTATGGGAACTCCCAAAAGTTGACCGGCAAAAGCACCAAATGCCCTGGAACTGTTTTGGGCATGGGACCACATGTGCGGCTGGTCAAAACTTTACCCAGGCGTTCTATTCAGGTAGAATACATGGATCTGAGTGCTAATTGGACAACTTGGGCGCTCAGATCCAGGCTATCCAGGGATATAATACTTGTGGGGGTTTCTAGCGATATTAAGTATGTTTTGGGGTGTTTTTGTAATATTTTGTACCTCTAGTGCCTGGGATATAATTAGGTTAAGATACAACAAACTCACTTATCTCCGAGACACAGAGACAACCTGGGCAGGCTTACCGTTTTAATGAATTGAGACCCACGCTGGGGGTATATAACTGTGTATATAAACATGTCTCTTGGCTCTAATAAACACTTCAGTTTGTATCCTTCATCAAGTCTGGGCTGATGTTTGGGTATACCAGAGTTACAATCACTGCTTCACTACTGGACCTGGGAGACTCTTCAACGTATATACTCAGTCGGAGTATAAGGGATCAGTTACAGGGAGTTTGGAGCTGCTCTCAGTCTGCTCCTTCCTCTGTGTGCCTCCTCAAAAAAATAATTTTATTTTCAAAGACAGATCTAGAGTACAAGGAAAAAATGTCAGTGAGGTTAGTATTACAATGGACTGTATTATACAGTATAGACTATGAGCTCGTTTGAGCAGGGTCCTCTTCAACCGATCGTTCCTGTAAGTTTTCTTGTAATTGTCCTATTTATAGTTACATCCCCCTCTCATAATATTGTAAAGCGCTACGGAATCTGTTGGCGATATATAAATGGCAATAATAATTATAATAAATAATAATAATAAATATTAATAATTATAATAATAATAATAAATATTAATAATAATAATAATAATAAATATTAATAATAATAATAATAATAAATATTAATAATAATAATAAAGGTAGCCATAACTACTGATGAAAACATTAAAATAATAAAAAAAAATTTTTTTATTAAAATAAAAGGTTTTTCCACAATTTGGATGATACTTTACTAAGCCTTAGGAATAACAAATTATGATTGCCATATGGTTTATTTATCTTAATACTTTATTTTGTTAATTGCCATGGAAATGTCAGCATAATGCTTTGATTGCTGTATCAGGATATCACCACTAGGTGGCTCCATTGTTTTGCAGTTATTTAGAATCTCCGTACTCTAAATAATAGCTGAATTTTGTTTAACCATAAACAGTTTAAATATCATTATTATTATTTATAAAGCACCAACACATTCCATAGCGTTGTACAATGGGTGGACTAACAGATACGTAATTGTAACCAGATAGGAGGGGGTTGAGGACCCTGCTCAATCAGCTTAATGCTAGAGGGATTGGGGTAAGGGAAGGGGTAGCACAATAGGTTGGTGGAATAGTATTCACTGAAGACTTGGTGTTTTTTGGGTTTTTTTATATGACAGTTACAGTAGAGGAATCAGGGTGCAGGGATGGGGGCAAGCTATTAACAGCGTGTTCATAAGGCAGCACAAGTGGCCGTCTTAGGGCGCACCGGCCCGGAAGGCGCTAAATTAGAGTGACCGTCAGGAGGTGGGTGCACAGAGCTCCCTTCTGCCAGTTACTCTTTGTAGCGTGGCCGAACGGAGCAGTGCGGACCGCCATATAGGAATTTCTGTTTCCTGTACCCGGTCGGACTGAAAGGAAGTGCTCACTGAGAGAGCACTTCCTGTCAGTCCGGCCAGGTACAGGGAACTAAAGCTCCTGTACCGCGATCTGCTCCGCTCGGCCACGCTACAAGAAAGGTAGGAGACACACCGGGGACCATGGGGGGGAGGGTTGAGAGAGGGGCACTAAGGGACCGGGATAGGGGGAAGGAACACTGTGGGCGAGGGGGGAAAGAAACTATGGGACAGGGGAGGTGGGGGGGTGGGAAGAACACTATGGGATAGGGGAGTGGGGGGAAGAACACTAAAAAAAGAGGGAGGGTAGAGGAACACTAGGGGGAGAGAGAGGAGCATTAAGGGGGCACTAAGGTACAGGGGAGGGAAGGGAAAAGGAACACTGGGGTAGGGAGGGAACCACTAAAAGAGAAGGGAGAGGAACACTAAGGGGAATCGGGTGGCACTAAGAGACAGGTAAGAGGGGGAGAGGAACACTATAGGACAGGGGAGGGAGGGGAGAGTAACACTAAGGTACAAGGACGGGAGGGGAGAGGAACACTAAGGGACATGGAGGGGAGAGGAACACTAAGGGACATGGAAGAGGACCACTAATGGAAATGGAGGGGAGGAGAGAGGAACACTAAGGGACATGGATGGGAGAGTGGCACACAGGGGGGCCTGAGTGGGGAGAAAAAAACACAGAGGGACATGAGGGGGGAGAAAGACACACAGATGAGCCTGGGGGTGAGAAAGTTCACAGAGGGGATGGAGATAAAAAAGCGACACATAAAAGGTCCTGCAAGTGAAAGAGACACAGAGGGGCTGGAGAAGAGGAAAAAGAGACACATAGGGTCTGGGGGGAGAAGGGGACACACAAAGGGGTTGCAGGGAGTAAGACACACAAAGGGGGTTGTAAGAGATACACAAGGGATGTGTAAGAAACACAATGGGGAAACATAGGGGATAAGATACATTAAAGGGGGTAAGGCATTTAAAAAAGGGGATAAGAAACAGCAGGCAGGTTAAGAGGCTATGTGTGTGTATATATCTATCAGTATGTATGTGTGTGTAGGTCAGTATGTATATATGTCTGTGTGTGTATGTCAGTATGCATGTATATATCAGTATGTATGTATGTGTGTATGTATGTCAGTATGTATGTGTGTATGTATATATCTATCTGTATGTGTGTGTGTGTATGTCTGTATATCAGTATGTATGTGTATGGATGCCATTTGTATGTATGGATGTCAGTATGTATTTATGTGTATGTATGTATGTATGTCAGTTTGTATGTATGTCTGTTTGTCAGTATGTATATATATCTGTATGTATGTGTGTGTCAGTATGCGAGTATGTATGTACGTACGTCAGTGTTTCTGTATTTCACTGTGTGTGTGTGTATCTATCTCCTTATGCATGTGTATGTGTCTGTATATGTGTGTGTCTGTTTCAGTATGTGTGTGTCAGTATGCCTGTATGTGTGTATGTCTGTTTCAGTATTTGTGTCTGTTAGTATGTGTGTATCTTTCAGTGTGTATGTGTCTGTGTCCCATTCGAACGAGCGTTCGAATCTTCGAACAGGACTTAGTCTCTGCGGCTGCAAAATCACCGTGGGAGAAGGTAAGGCTCAGCGGTGTTCGCGGAACTGTGTAGCCGATTTCAGTTCCATGAATTTGGCTACACATACCGCTGACCGCATGGAATGAACCAAGATGACCGCCGCCACGTGTTCGTTTGTCGAATGGCGGCCACTTCGACTACTTCGGCACTTCGACAGCATTCGAAGTGCCAATTTAAAAGTACAAACCCTTTCTGTGAGATGTTAAAGGACCAGCAGCAGCACACCAAAAATCCATTATGCCCAAATCTTGTAATTAAAGGGCCACATCTTTCTGGGCCATAGTCAGAAGACAAGAGGCGGGCAAGCAGCATGTTTCTTCTATGTGTTAGGGTGTATTTACTGTAACAAAAAGTTCCCTTCCACTACTGTCCTACCATGCTGTTAGTGGTTGGAAGACATTATTAGATCAGGGTGGTGCAGTAGACATTGCTTACCCAGATTTCAGTAAGGCTTTTGACACTGTTGCACATAGAAGGCTTATCAATAAACTGCAATCTTTGAGTTTGGATTCCAATATTGTTGGATGGGTAAGGCAGTGGCTGAGTGACAGGCAACAGAGGGTTGTAGTCAATGGGGTATATTCAAAGCATGGGCTTGTCACCAGTGGGGTACCTCAGGGATCTGTACTTGGACCCATTCTCTTTAATATTTTTATTAGTGATATTGCAGAAGGTCTTGATGGTAAGGTGTAACGGATCGCCTGGCACCCCGACCGGGTACCTCCGTTAAAGGATGCTCCTAGCGCTTCCTGAGGACTCCAAGCACTCTGGCAGACACCACAATCACCGAATCCGAGAAGCCTTTAAATTCTCCCAAGCATATGAATGCTGTAGACCATTGAATAGGAACCATATGAATAGGCTTGTACTCCTAGCAGTCAACTGGAACAGCATGCAATAAATCCTTCCCCCCAATAATGAGACGACACATCACTTTGAGGGTAAAACAGGAACTCTGGACTGGCACATCCAGCCTGGCTTTTATTACACTAATCCACATACAGGCCACACCCAGGGGGAGGCATAAAATAACCAATCACATACATGGTTCAGCCCACACATGCCCTCCCCTCAGATAACATTAAACTCAATTATCCGGTACACTTTTTCAGCCAAGTTCTGGATGTACCCCAAAACCCGGGGGTACACCTTTAAATCCAGCATCGCTGGATAGCCCTTATTCAGGGGGACAACATATTCAAAATTCAAGTAATTCGGATGAATGGTTCGTGAGATATGGGGTTCCAAAGATTTGACCGACCGCATGGGTAAAGTATCCGAAAACAGTTCCATGCATTTTGGCCCTGCGGTCGGTCACAAACAAGGGAATGAAAACAGGCGAATTGCCTGTGTTATAGAGCCTGGAGAGGGTTTGAATGAATTCCCTTGTTTATGGGGCTCTTTCTACCAAACGGCGGGTCATTCGGTAGTTTCCATACGAATTTCTGGAAGTATGGAGGTCTCAGCGCTGTTTGCCTAGTCAAGTGTCCGATTTTAGTTCCAGACACTCGACGGCAAAACACCGCTGTTCGGTAGTTTAAGATGGCCGCCGCCACGTGTTTGTTTCCCGAATGGCGGCCACCCAGAGGACAAAGACCACACTGCACTGATTGCCAATTACCTGTTTGCAACATTGTTGCAAACGGTAATTGGAGGCACACTCATTCCTGGGTGGTCTGGTTGTTCGGTAGTTTCACTCAATATACTGAATGGAGTGATTCTACCGAACAATCAGAATGCTGCATACAAATCACCCAGGATAAACTTAACACATCTATAAATACATATATAATATTACAGGCAGTACACTCGAATATGCTTCACAGTCTTAAAGGGACAGTAGTTCCAAAAGTCCCAATATGTCCATAGATGCTGTTAAAAGGGCCAGTAGCAGCAATATACAGTACAATATGCCCAAAATAACCCAGGGGCCATAGTCAGTAGGTAGGAGGCTAGCAAACAGGCTTCTCCAGGGCCCAGTGGCGAGGTTGGTTTCGCCACACTTCTCCCCTTTTCCAAACAGACTAACAGGGTACCTGACCTCTTGCCGGTCAGTGCCCTTGTTAGTCCAGCAGCCCACCCACAAAACAGAAACAGCAGTACAGCCCACCCACAATAAATGGTTACTACACCTGAGTAATGGAAAAACTTGTCCAGGTCCAGGTGCCTCACCCCGGCTGTGTGGGGGACTGGTAGGCTGTTTTGGTGGGTTGCTGAGTGGGCAGAGACCAGCGGTACTCTGCCCTGGTGCCAGCACTACTACAGGAGTAGTCTGGTTGGAGCCTGGTTGCTGGAGACCGACTGTCTCCCCTTTTGCTGCGCAGCTCTGCTGCTGGAGACCGACTGTCTCCCTTTTAGTTACACAGCTCTGCTGCTGGAGACAGACTGTCTCCCCTTTGGCTAAACAGCCCTGTTGTGGGGGGGCAGGACCGACCGTCCCTACCCCCTGTGCTGGAAGTGCAGAGACCACGGTCCCATCTGCACAGGTGTGGGGCTTACAGTCTCCCCCTGGTACATTAAGCTGCCGCTGGGGAGAGGTGGTAACCAGCTCCTCTCCCATTAGAACACTCTGCCCATTGATGATCCGCCGCTGGGGAGAGGTGGTAACAATCTCCTCTCCCATGCCTACTTTCAGTCTTTGTGGAGGGAGACCGACTGTCTCTCCTCCCAATTCAGTGTCCTGCTGCTGGGGAATAGAGACTGGGCTCTCTATTCCCAAAAAATCACGCTGCTGCTGGGGGGTAGGACCAACTACCTCTGCCCCCTGTAACTCAGCCTTCCGCTGGGGAGGGAGGACGCTGCTCTCCTCTCCCTGCACTTCACACTGCCTTCCCGGCATATCACTCTGCTGCTGGGGGGTAGGACCAACTACCTCTGCACCCTGTAACTCAGCCTGCCGCTGGGGAATGGAGACTGGGCTCCCAATTCCCTGCAATTCACACTGCCGCTGGGGAATGGAGACTGGGCTCCCAATTCCCAACAAATCACACTGCCGCTGGGGAGGGAGGACGGCCCCTTCAGCTCCCTGTAACTTGGGCGCAGAGACCACGGTCCCATCTGCGCTGGTGTGGGGCTTACTGTCTCCCCTTGGTGTGCTAAGCTGCCGCTGGGGAGAGGGGGTAACAAACACCTCTCCCTTACACACTTTCTGCCGCTGGGGAGCAGGGCTGACCCTCTGTACTCCCTGTAGGCAGGGCGCAGAGACCACGGTCCCATCTGTGCTGGTGAGGGGCTTACTGTCTCCCCTTGGTGAGCTGTGCTGCCGCTGGGGAGAGGGAATAACCAACTCCTCTCCCTTACACACCTTCAGCCGCTGGGGAGAGGGGATAACAGGCTCCTGTCCCTGCAGCCTTGAATGCAGCTGGATAGCAAGAACGGCACCGTCAGCTCCCTGTAACGCACATTGCCGCTGGGGATCTGGGCCGACTGCCCAGCATCCCTGTAGGGCCGGTAGAGAGACCGCAGTCCCATCTCCACCTGCCATCTGTGGGTCTTCCCAGGACCAATCCGTGAGGCCCCTCAACATTTGTGAGTAAGGGCCACCTGCTTCCCCACCTGGCAACTCTGGCTGCTGCTGGGGATCTGGGCCGGCTGCCCAGCATCCCGGTGGGCCCGGTGGAGAGACCTTGGTCCCATCTCTACCTGCCTGTTGTGGTTCCTCACAGGACCAGTCTATGAGGACCCCCACTTCGGGTTCCTCCCGCCGCCTCAGGGAAAGACGGCTAACCTCCTCGGATGCAGCCTCTACCCGGCTGCTGTAATGCTCCTGCTGCTGAGCATACTTCCTCTCTTTTGCCAACCGGTATTCTCGGTCCAGCCTTGTGTTTCGCTCGGCCATGACCTGGTTCCAGATCACCCGGCGTGTCTCCATGGGTATATCATCCCCATACTCGGCCACTCGCTGCCTCACCTCGGCCAGCCAATCATCTCCAGAGCCAGAACCTTCCATACTTGTCTGCTCCCAGGGGCACTGCACGACTGCTAGCGTTGCCCTCAATTTGTAAATCCAAACGTACTGTGTCTCCGAGCTGCTTTACCTCGCACTAGGACGCCATCCCACCGCTGCCACCAATGTAACGGATCGCCTGGCACCCCGACCGGGTACCTCCGTTAAAGGATGCTCCTAGCGCTTCCTGAGGACTCCAAGCACTCTGGCAGACACCACAATCACCGAATCCGAGAAGCCTTTAAATTCTCCCAAGCATATGAATGCTGTAGACCATTGAATAGGAACCATATGAATAGGCTTGTACTCCTAGCAGTCAACTGGAACAGCATGCAATAAATCCTTCCCCCCAATAATGAGACGACACATCACTTTGAGGGTAAAACAGGAACTCTGGACTGGCACATCCAGCCTGGCTTTTATTACACTAATCCACATACAGGCCACACCCAGGGGGAGGCATAAAATAACCAATCACATACATGGTTCAGCCCACACATGCCCTCCCCTCAGATAACATTAAACTCAATTATCCGGTACACTTTTTCAGCCAAGTTCTGGATGTACCCCAAAACCCGGGGGTACACCTTTAAATCCAGCATCGCTGGATAGCCCTTATTCAGGGGGACAACATATTCAAAATTCAAGTAATTCGGATGAATGGTTCGTGAGATATGGGGTTCCAAAGATTTGACCGACCGCATGGGTAAAGTATCCGAAAACAGTTCCATGCATTTTGGCCCTGCGGTCGGTCACAAACAAGGGAATGAAAACAGGCGAATTGCCTGTGTTATAGAGCCTGGAGAGGGTTTGAATGAATTCCCTTGTTTATGGGGCTCTTTCTACCAAACGGCGGGTCATTCGGTAGTTTCCATACGAATTTCTGGAAGTATGGAGGTCTCAGCGCTGTTTGCCTAGTCAAGTGTCCGATTTTAGTTCCAGACACTCGACGGCAAAACACCGCTGTTCGGTAGTTTAAGATGGCCGCCGCCACGTGTTTGTTTCCCGAATGGCGGCCACCCAGAGGACAAAGACCACACTGCACTGATTGCCAATTACCTGTTTGCAACATTGTTGCAAACGGTAATTGGAGGCACACTCATTCCTGGGTGGTCTGGTTGTTCGGTAGTTTCACTCAATATACTGAATGGAGTGATTCTACCGAACAATCAGAATGCTGCATACAAATCACCCAGGATAAACTTAACACATCTATAAATACATATATAATATTACAGGCAGTACACTCGAATATGCTTCACAGTCTTAAAGGGACAGTAGTCCCAAAAGTCCCAATATGTCCATAGATGCTGTTAAAAGGGCCAGTAGCAGCAATATACAGTACAATATGCCCAAAATAACCCAGGGGCCATAGTCAGTAGGTAGGAGGCTAGCAAACAGGCTTCTCCAGGGCCCAGTGGCGAGGTTGGTTTCGCCACATAAGGGATGTCTTTTTGCTGATGATACTAAGATATGTAACAGGGTTGATGTTCCAGGAGGGATAAGCAAAATGGCAAATGATTTAGGTAAACTAGAAAAATGGTCAGAGTTGTGGCAACAGACATTTAATGTGGACTTAAAAACCCAAGGGCAGAGTATAGAATATGTGATAGAGTCCTAACCTCAACATCTGAGGAAAGGGATTTAGGGGTGATTATTTCAGATGACTTAAAGGTAGGAAGACAATGTCATAGAGCAGCAGGAAATGCTAGCAGAATGCTTGGTTGTATAGGGAGAGGTATTAGCAGTAGAAAGAGGGAAGTGCTCATGCCATTGTACAGAACACTGGTGAGACCTCACTTGGAGTCTTGTACGCAGTACTGGAGACCGTATCTTCAGAAGGATATTGATACCTTAGAGAGAGTTCAGAGAAGGGCTACTAAACTGGTTCATGGATTGCAGGATAAAACTTACAAGGAAGGTTAAAGGATCTTAACATGTATAGCTTGGAGGAAAGACGAGACAGGGGGGATATAATAGAAGCATTTAAATGCATAAAGGGAATCACACAGTAAAGGAGGAGACCATATTTAAAAGAAGAAAATCTACCACAACAAGAGGACATTAGAGGGGCAAAGTTTATAAAATAATATCAGGAAGTATTACTTTACTGAGAGGGTAGTGGATGCATGGAATAGCCTTCCAGCTGAAGTGGTAGAGGTAAACACAGTAAAGGAGTTTAAGCATGCGTGGGATAGGCAGAAGGCTATCCTAACTATAAGATAAGGCCAGGGACTAATGAAAGTATTTTTAAAGGAACACTATAGTCACCTATATTACTTTAGCTAAATAAAGCAGTTTTAGTGTATAGATCATTCCCCTGCAATTTTACTGCTCAATTCACTGTCATTTAGGAGTTAAATCACTTTGTTTCTGTTTATGCAGCCCTAGCCACACCTCCCCTGGCTATGATTGACAGAGCCTGCATGAAAAAAAAAACTGGTTTCACTTTCAAACAGATGTAATTTACCTTAAATAATTGTATCTCAATCTCTAAATTGAACTTTAATCACATACAGGAGGCTCTTGCAGGGTCTAACAAGCTATTAACATAGCAGGGGATAAGAAAATCTTAATTAAACAGAACTTGCAATAAAGAAAGCCTAAATAGGGCTCTCTTTACAGGAAGTGTTTATGGAAGGCTCTGCAAGTCACATGCAGGGAGGTGTGACTAGGGTTCATAAACAAAGGGATTTAACTCCTAAATGGCAGAGGATTGAGCAGTGAGGCTGCAGGGGCATGTTCTATACACCAAAACTGCTTCATTAAGCTAAAGTTGTTCAGGTGACTATAGCGTCCCTTTAAAAATTGAGCAGACTGGATGGGTCGAATGGTTCTTATCTGCTGTCACATTCTATGTTTCTATTAGGTGGAACATTTAGAAAAATGTTTCATTAGATAAATCATACTTTCCTTAAATAGCATTATCATATAGAGGGAATTATAGCCTTAGAGAGCTAACTCAGTCTCAAACCAAGAGGAAGCAGCTTCAGAACTAGAAGAAGGAAACCCCCCTTAGATCCTAAAACAGAAGCTCCATGTCTATTGTGAGTTTGAAACAAAAGTAGATATTGATAAATACATCAACACTGAAGACAATGTCACTGATAGAAGAAAAAGGAAGGAATGTATAAATGGTGCTCTCTTAGTTAGAAAAATTCCCTGGGGAAATTCTTGCCAAATTTTCATAATGAAATAATACATCGTTTTGATCAATTATGTGGAAATGTATAACAACCCTCCAATCGCTGTGCACAGTGCGAAGGATGGAGAGAAAATGGAAGGAGATAGAGAGGAACGAAGATTTAAGACCAGATTGTCAAAAAGGGTGAAGAGGAAAGAGAGCATGATAGAGAGAGACATGGTTGATATGAGGAGACAGAGAGGAAAGCGATGATGATAGTGAAGTACAGAGTGGTAGTACAGCATGACAGAGATGGATAGTTAGTAGGCTTGTCTGTCGATACCTTATGTCTTTATTATTCCAATTAGTATACTCAGGCATCCAATTCTACGTACTATATAGACTGATTAGCCAGAACATTAAAACCACCTGCCTAATATCATGTAGGTCCCCCCTCCTGCTGCCAAAACAGCTCTATTGCATTAAGGAATGGACTCCTCAAAAACTCTGAACGTGATCAATAGTTTCTGGTACCAAGACATTAGCAACAGATCCTTTAAGTCCTACATGGATGTGACGAACGCTCTTTTCCAAGTACGTTTACCATGAACTCCTGGAGGAGTGTGAAAGCCGGCCTCCTGCCCACCTACTATGGTCTTGGTCTGAGACACCATTTGGGAGTTACCCTGCCCAGCCGCCATTAGAAGCTTTCCCTGGGTGCCCCTGATTTGGCACTTTCCCTTCTCACATATGGAACTTAACGCTGGCTCCCCGGTGGCCGTTCGTATGAACCAAACCCACGAATGGTCCTCAGTGGTAATTAGCCATGACCGCTATGGAATTCATTTTTGCATAAGGATTTCATATATATTAACTCACTTGGATGAGAGCCTCTAGGGGACAAGCTCAAATCATGACCACCTTAGTGTCGTATGGTGACACTGTACCTCTTCACCTTCACACGGCATATCCTCAGAACATAGTAATAGACAGGAAGCAAATAGTGTAGTATGTCTTTGCATATAAGTAGTGAAAAATATTTTTGTGCACATTTTTGCTCACCTTTTTCAGAGCCACTGAAACCTGGTTTTGAGTAAAATCGATGAGTGCCTGTCACGTTCACAGTAAATGATGTGGAACACAACTGCAGATTTCTTAGGACTTTGATCTTTTATTAAGACACTTAGTTGGAACTGAGACTTCAGTTCCAGAATTACAGGTACTGTTTCTTTAAATAATAAACGGTTTGTTTCATTTAGCATTGACAAGGTTCATAAATCATTAGAGTCCATTATTCTTGTTAACAGTTCAAATTATAAGAGATGATATACATTGGAATTATCAGTAGCAAGAATGGTGCAGCAAAACTTAAATAGTACTTGTTTTGAGGGATGCTGTAGCAGGCTTGCTGTACAACTTGATAGCAGACTTTAGTATGAAGAAATAAGATTATCTGTAGCAAGACAGGTACAGCTGAACTTGAATAATACTTGTGTCACGGCTTACCTTGGTGGGAGTCCAGTGTGCAGAGATATGCTCACCCTTGCAATTAAACACAGGCCAAGGCGGTCAGGGAAGAACTCAGCTGGCCTGTGAGTCTGTGCACGGGGGCTGTTCAGGATAACCAGGTCGAAGTACAGACAAGGATTAGAGCAGGAGAATAGTTGTGGGTAAGCCAGTGGTCAGAGGATGCCAGAATTCAGGATAAACAAGAACAAAGCCCAGGTCAGAAGCCGAAAACCAAGAGGCAGTGTTATATACCTGGCTAACGGCCATCAGCTTCAGGTGTGCGAGAATATTGGAGCAGCCACAGATAACGGCCAGCCTCCAGTGCTGGATACAAGGCAAGATTGGACTATGGGCAATACTAGAACTGTAAGGTGGCTCTGAGGAGAAACAACAGGCCCAGGACCGCAAAGTACCCAGGTTCAAATCCCTTGTTCTGGGGCGACCTCGTCTTGCAGTCTGGATGTCGCGGCGAGAACCGTGACAGTACCCTCCCGTCAAGAACGCCCTCCAGGCATGAACAGGCTCTGCTTGAAAATCGTACTCCTCATCTTCGGTCTCAGTATCACTGAGGTAGTCTTTATAATTCAGGTATCCAGAGCCGAGTCCTTTTACGTCCTGGGATTTTATGGTACCAGACTTGGAGCAAGCTGTAAGTACCTTGATCCCAGGAGTCATTCTCTCTGTACCTTTTTCCTTAGGTGCATCGCTAGGTGGTTCTCCAATGGGCAGGTAGGAAGTGGTGATGGTGCTTGCGCTTGCTTGAACAGTAGTTTCAACAAGAAGAGGTACAGATGTTTCTGGAGCAGGAGGTAGAGATTCTTCAGGGGTACCGCTAGCGGATTCTAGAGAAACACAGATCGCATTAACTACCGTGGTCTGAGTACTCTTATGTGTCACGGAGCGTGGACCAGACTGACAGCGACTTTGGCGTTTCTCAGGCAGAAGTGCAGACTTGACCGGATGGGTATGCATAACCCCAACTTGAACGGTTTCTGGCCGATGTGGGCGAATTGGGCAGAGTGAGATAAAGTGCCCCCTTTCACCACAGTAAAAACAAAGGCCATGATTTCTCCGCCGGTCTCTTTCTTCACTAGTCACCTTGAGCTGGACCAATCCTATTTCCATAGGTTCATCTGAGTCAAGAGGAAGGTAGGATTGCTCTGGGGTCTTCCTAGGATCAGGAGCATAATGAGGCAACACGGGGTTGTGGTATTGGTACAGGTTCCCTTTGTTTCTGGGAATCTGGGATCCTCTGGGACGTGGTGCTGGTTTAGGCACAGCGGTCTTGCTAGGAGTCTTGCACTGTGCTTCCATGGCAATCATGAAAGCATCCCATCCAGTGAGGACAGGACTCTGAGACTGCAACATTTTGTGTGCCCATTGTTTCATTTTTCCAGACAGCAGGTTTATAGCTGCTCGGACCTTTATGAAGTCATTAGCATAAGTCCGAGGCTTCAGGGAAAACACCAATTCACAATCCACTTTAAAGCATAGGAAGGAAGCATGGTTACCATCAAATCTCTCCGGCATAACTGTAAACGGTTCAGGGGAAACAGGTTCCAGGGCTGGGCCTACCGTGCCTTTAAGAAAACGAACTTCTCGCTGCAGCTCCAAGACAGTCTGGGCCAGGCTGGATACTTGCTGGGTAAGCAATTGAGACATCTCTGCAGACTCCATTATGGTCAGTTCATTCTGTCACGGCTTACCTTGGTGGGAGTCCAGTGTGCAGAGATATGCTCACCCTTGCAATTAAACACAGGCCAAGGTGGTCAGGGAAGAACTCACCTGGCCTGTGAGTCTGTGCACGGGGGCTGTTCAGGATAACCAGGTCGAAGTACAGACAAGGACTAGAGCAGGAGAATAGTCGTGGGTAAGCCAGTGGTCAGAGGATGCCAGAATTCAGGATAAACAAGAACAAAGCCCAGGTCAGAAGCCGAAAACTAACAGGACAACAGGAACTCGAAATAACAGGAACCAAAGTCAATGAACTGACACTGCCCTCTGGGAGAGGCAGTGTTATATACCTGGCTAACGGCCATCAGCTTCAGGTGTGCGAGAATATTGGAGCAGCCACAGATAACGGCCAGCCCCCAGTGCTGGATACAAGGCAAGATTGGACTATGGGCAATACTAGAACTGTAAGGTGGCTCTGAGGAGAAACAACAGGCCCAGGACCGCAAAGTACCCAGGTTCAAATCCCTTTTTGGGCACTTCTGGGGCGACCTCGTCTTGCAGTCTGGATGTTGCGGCGAGAACCGTGACAACTTGATTTGAGGAAAGCTGTAGCAGGCTTGCTGGAGAACTTGATAGCAGACTTTAGTATGAAGAAATAAGATTATCTGTAGCAAGACAGGTACAGCTGAACTTGAATAATACTTGATTTGAGGAAAGCTGTAGCAGGCTTGCTGGAGAACTTGATAGCAGACTTTAGTAAGTTGAAATAAAGCTTTAGCATTATTAGCTCTTAACTCAGAGACTGTAAGTTACTTAACTTCTAGAAGTAGAGGGATTGTGTCCCCAGCTCTCCTCCGAGGCGGTTGCTTCAGTGAATGGTTGTCAAGAGTGTTGGTATCTTTCTCCGATGAGGAGAGATGTTGGGGACTTGAATATTCCTCCGGTCCGGTCTAGTAGCGAGTGGTTGTCTCAGCGAGATATGTGAGCCGGTGAGTTTGGCGAGGTACGCGTTTCAATAATCCAGCGTCTATCAGCTGGTGCGGACGCATTAAATAGCAGACCGCGGCAATGGGGGTGTGGCTAAGCTCCGTCAAACCCGGAAGCATGAGGAGACATCGGGAGGCTTAAGGCCTGACAGTGCCTATTGAGGGGGCACCGGCCTTTTTTTGAAGCAGGTAGTAGATGGAGCCAGAATAGGACTACAAAATATTTCTTTACTTATACAGTAGAAAGTATGTAAACAAAAAAATGAAATAAAACATACAATAAAGAATGATTAAAATGTCCTGAATAAGCCTCTTCAGTCCGAGACACATTTCACCCAGGTCTTCCCCCAGCTGTTTGAAATACCCTTAATCAAATAGAAAGATTAGCCACAAACAAAACCCCGGGCCCAGACGGCTTTACCAATTTATATTATAAATACATGATGCCGTTATTGATAAACCCATTAACTGAAATGTTTAATCAAATAGCAGAAAACAAATCTATTGCAAAGGAATTATTGCAATCAAATCTTATTCCAATATTGAAACAAAACAAAGACAGCACTGACCCTAGAAATTATAGACCGATTGCGCTAATTAATGTAGATATGAAGTTATATTCGGCTATCATTGCGGAGAGAATTAAAACTATTATACCGAATGTAATTCATATGGCTCAAATTGGGTTTATCCCTGGCAGATGGGCATCAAACAACATTAGAAGCAGGGCCGTCTTTAATATGATTAGGACCCTGGGCAATGCATTTTCTTGGGCCCCCTGGGCCCTGCCCCTCCTATCCCTCCCCCCAATTACGCCCAATGTGCAATCACACTGACAGACGTACTGGCACATACAGACACAGACAGACATTAAAACATTCACAGATACATACTGACACACAAATATATACTGGCAGACATACTGACACACACACACAGACATACATACATACATACATACACACACACAGGCACATACACTGACAGATATACTGACACACACAGACACATACACTGACAGATGTATTGACACACACACACAGACATATACACTGACAGATATACTGACACACACAGACACATACACTGACAGACGTATTGACACACACACACACGGACATACATACACACACAGACACATACACTGACAGATATACTGACACACAGATACATACACTGACAGACGTATTGACACACACAGACATACATACACACAGACACATACACTGACAGATATACTGACACACACACAAACACATACACTGACAGATATACTGACACATGCACTGACAGAAGTATTGACACACAGGCATACTGACATACACATAGACAGACATACTGACACACACAGGCCTACTGACATACACACATACATACATACACACACAGACATACCTACACACAAGCATACATATAGCCAGCCTCCAGGTTCTTACCTTTTCCTGGAGGGTGGTTTCCCTGGGGTCCAGTGGCAGGCTGAGGCAGATGGGAGTTCTCCTCTGGAACTCCCCTCCCTGCCATTCTCCTCCCGCGCGGCTGTGTTCTCCGTCGGGAGGAAGTGCGGGAGGAAGCCGGTACAGGAAGGGGCCCGGTCACGCTGTTTAAGCGTCACAGCGCCAGACCGGGCCCCTGCTCACACATGCTCCCCGGGTGGCCCTTAGTGCATGAGCCACCCGGGGAGCCTCCTCAGCGTGCGGGCCGGTGCGGCTCTGTGCAGCCGCACCGCCGGATCCAAGGGGGGCTGCGCAAATCGCGGGGCCCACGGGGCAGCTGCTCTGGGCCCCCCAGGAGCAACTGGGCCCGGGGCAACTGCCCCGTTTGCCCCGCGTTAAAGACGGCCCTGATTAGAAGGTTAATTGATATTATAGATTTGGCTAAAAGACATAAGATGCCCCTCCTGGCCCTGTCTTTGGACGCAGAAAAAGCGTTCGACAGGGTCGGGTGGGCTTATTTAGGTGAGGCTCTAAAGGCCTTTGGTTTCCATGGATGGATATATAATGCAATTCTGGCTTTATATTCTGTCCCTTCAGCCAGAACGGTTAGTCCGAATATCACTGCAGGCTGTTTTAATCTCAAAAATGGTACCATATGTAAATATATACATATGGGAAAACAAGGGTCTGGCTGCACTCACCTGAACATGCTTAAATAGGGTGCTGCTGGGGGCCAATAAGTACAGTAAAAATGAAAATCCAGTGCACCCCATATATCTTCGGATAACACACGATTTGATTTGTGGGATTTTTGAGGAACACTCATGGTAACATCCTCCTGAACGGGACATAACCTGCCATAATCATACGACACATAAATTCAGCTAATTTCAGCACGAACCCATACGGGCAACATTGACCCTACCGGTCAATAGCCATACAGCATGTTTCACATATAATTATAAGGAATTCTGCTACAAGCTTTATGTTGAAGTTTCACATATTCTGTTTTGACAGCTTCCAGTCACGTTTACTACTTTATGTTTACCCAGTACATAGTTAAATTCAATACAACACATAACATATAGCACTCGGCTTATAATAATAATCAGTCTCCCTATGAGAAGGGGGAAATAAAGCGTACAAGTAACTTTGACAGAGCGCTTTGCAAACTTGTACGTGCTGCACATATTAGGATAACCTTGGTATATGTCCATTACCATTTTTCATACGTTAATTTATCCGTTCAGTTTACAGGTACTACTAAAAAAAACCTATACGGATTATTAGTTCACAAGCCATACTACCAGGTACGTACGCCTGCTCATGTGGTATATACATATTCTATTTTCCCAGGAATAGAAAATAGCGTACTGGCAATTAGGGATTTTAGGGTCCAATAGGTATTTTCCTTTTCTCTGCATTTATGCCTTTTGGTTAGTGGTCCCGCAAGGCCAACACACCGCCTCACATTCGGAGGCATACACCCATCGGGCCACTCGTGAGCTAGCCGCCTTGCATAGTAACATAGAGAGGGCCTCATCTGTCACAGCCTTTCCTATTTTCTGGTTATAGTCACCGAGAGGCCGACATCCCGCCACTACGTTTGGTGGCCACAAAAATCCCCTTGTGCCAATGCATAGATAGAGCCTCTCAAGTCGCTTGGCAACTAGCAGGGCCTCACCAGTCACCAAAACCAAGCAATAATTGTTTCGCCTTACGGCTCTAGCTAGCAAGCCAGTACAAGACTCCTGTTGTTCAAGTAGTAATAATGGCTATCTTCATTTTATTTAGTATGTCTCAAGAAGGTGGCGAGGAATTCTCTCTTCCTAGCACTCCGGCTAGATCCAGCACACCTTCACATAGAGGAGATGTTGCTAGTCCTGCATCAATCAGATACTGGACAATCCCACGCATTACCACCGAGCTAAGGAGGCGACAAATCCCCTACCCAGCCACAGCAAGGAAAGCGGAACTTTTTTAGCTGCTCTGTACATCATCGCATAACATAGAGGCGGGGGAAGGCACCAGCAATACCAACTCGGGTGACATACACACTATGTTATCATCACTCATAAATTCCATGAGCAAAGTGAATAACAGGCTGGAAAATCTTGAGTCGGTCACCACAGCCCTTACTAAGGCCGGGCCTTCCGCTACAGCACAACCTGCAATTACTGAAACTCAATTAGGGGGTTCAGCCACCTCTTCTGATTCTCAGGACGTTAACCCTGCACATATGATTCCAGCTCACATTAAGAAAGATTTCCTGGAAGGTAAAGATGTCAACCTAGTATCACTGCTAATTGCCTCCCAGGATATTGTCGAAAATAAGACATATGCGTATGATAATTTATCTGTGGTGGTCAGTGTAAGGAAACCAAGTCTAGCCAAACCGTTTTCGGTAGTTCCTCCCGAAATGTCAGAGCCTAAGAAGGTGAGAGTTCTGTTCGGCAGTTACAGGAAACGAAGTCCATACGAAATATAACAGCTTCACAAGATAATTCCCTTGGTAAAGCATACGAATTCCAAATAACAGTCAGAGTCCAGGATCAGGATACAAGTAGAACTAACGTTTATTCACATACATGGCTTTTTATGCAGGTCCCCATGCAAGGGGACATCCCCCAGGGAGGAGTAACATTTATCCAATCCTGAACAGTAAAAATATAAAACACACCCAATACAAACAGGCAGTTCCCTCCCCTAGTCCTGGAGATAATCAGGTCTGATATAGTAACAACCTAATTATCTCCCGGCTGAAAATTCACTGTTTTCCCCAATTTCTGGAACACCCCTTTATACCTGGGGTATCCCCACAAATCCTATGCCCCCTGATAGCCCCGATCTGGGTGACCAACATATCCAAATTTCACCCAGATCGGTTCAGGGGTTCGCAAAAACCATGGAAGTCCTTTGTGACCGGTTCACTGTGGGTGGGCTGCCCAAAATAGTTCCAGAGATTCGTGGGGTTTTGCCGGTCACTTTAGAAAAAGGGAAGAAATGAATAAAAGTACCGAATGAATTCCCCTGGCTCCTAGCAGCGATTGTTCCCCTCATTCGTGTGCATATTTGTACCGAATAGCGCTCTTCTAGCTAATCGGTATCAATAGTTCCAGCGTTCGTATGATTGGGACCGGTGTTCGGGAAGTCGAGTGTCCGATTTTAGTTCCAGACACTCGACGACCAAGTCCCGCTGCCTTTGTTTGACGAAAAAAAGATGGCCGCGGTTTTCTCTGCCACGTGGCGTTCGGTAGTACGAACGCGGACCGCACACATAGAGGGTGAAAGTGATGCCGGCTTTGAAGTTAAGTGAGCCAGGGGTGGTCTTTGTTCGGCAGTCCCATCTGCCGAATTAAAATACACAGAAAAGCAAGACATATGCAAAAAAAATACCGAACAAATAGTCATTTCTTCACAGTCAGATCCAGGGATTCAAGGTTAAACAGGAAACTGACCATCCCTGAGTTTGTTTTGGTATTTGGTATTTATAGAGATGTTATTTTTGCCATTTACCCTAACAGAAGGGAAGAATTTGACCTATTTATACACAAGCCGGTAGACCTAGGCAACAAATATGGTGGTACATTACTTTATGACTACCATAGGTCTTTTTCAGCCAAAGTGTCTGGCGCTCTCTACCAATTCGGGAACAGAACAAACTGGAGCAAGCTGGATACAGAGATTTTCTGCAGACACTTTGCAGGTCTTAAGACCCAAGTTGTGCATCCTGCTCTTCCACTACCCACACAACCAATTTTTGTCCAAACACAGCGGGCGATCACGCTCATGCTCCAAGAACAGAAAGAACTACCAGAGACAAATTGGGAAGCCCCATTATCTTTTTTGGCAAATCCCAGCTTTGCAACTATTTTAACGTGGGTACGTGTAGTTACAGTGCATGTAGACTGTTGCATATATGTTCAAAATGTTTCAGGGCACATGCTAAAACCATGTGTCCCAATAAAATGTACCCAAAACCATACTTAATGTCTGTAAACATTAATGCATTTTCAGCACTACTGACTCTTCACCCTTCCAGACATTTAGTAGATTTCATAATCTCTGGATTTTCAGTGACCTGCACATGTGGAAGAATTTCTTAACAACATGGAATGGTAAAAGCATGTTCCTCCCAGGATTGTCTGACACTTCACCAACCATATGGTCAGACGCGGCGTCTACCACAGGTTTTGCATCAATCTACGGGAATAAATGGCTTTGGGGTAGTTGGCCTGTAGAAGTCCATGATTTGGAAGGTTTCTTCACTACCTCAGCTCTATTCGAGATCTAGCCTATTGTGGCAGCTGCCGTGGCATGGGGTCACTTATGGTCAGGATCATCAGTCCGTTGTTACTCAGACAACCAAGCCACATGTCATGTCATATCAACAAGGGCTGCTCATCATCTCTAACGATCATGAGATTTCTAAGGAAACTCACTTGGTTGGCAGCATGTCACAATTTCTTTTTGGTTTGCTTTCATGTACCAGGCATTTGTAACATAGCCGCTGACAATTTGTCTCGATTTAAGTTCCAGGCATTTCATCAAGCACTGCCTACAGCCGCTCAAGCAGCCACAGCCACTCCTTCGTTCCAGCATCTAATCATGGATTAGACATACTCATTCAACATAGCAGGGAACTGTCCCAATTAGCACTTTCATCCAATCCTCGTAGGACGTACAACAGAGCCTTCACCTTGTATAAAAGATTCCTATTGGAACACGACATATCCCAATATTTTGTTATGACATATATCCTAGGTTTTGCTTATTTTTGCCATCTTAAACTACAACTATCTTACACCATTAAATTATATTTGACAGGCATTCAATACCATATGCTAACCCTATGGCCAAACAACCATAGCTTCATGTCATCATACCAGATAAAGAACATACTCAGAGGTATTCAGAAATGAGTTCCCCCACGTACCTCACAGAAATTACCAATAGACAACCAACTTTTCAAATCCTTATCTGATCTATTAGATTTACAACCATTTCATTCTACTACCAACACAGTAATTAAAGCTACCATGTACATAGCCTTCTACGGCTTTCTCAGGCCAAGAGAGTTTACTACCATCACCACCACTCAGACCGATAGATGTCTTCAACGATCCCACCTACGTAAACACATGGATCACTACATATTGGATATACCACATTCCAAAACGAGCCAACATGCACCACCAGTAGAGATAACATATTACCCTACCCACAATAAATGGTGCCCAGTTGCGGTCCTAGATTCATACCTTCAAAACCCTACTTCACAACCATCACAACCATTATTTGTATTACAAGGCTCAGTGCTTACTACCGCTACATTCATGAGATATGTCAGATCTCTGTTAACCCAGCCTTCCGTATAGGGGCGGGCTCCACAGCCTCCAGCACTAAGATGGAAATCTTCTGCTTATACACAATACATACCCAAACCAGTACAAGAAATACAAAATGCATTTAAAGAAATGTCTGGTTAATTTGTATGTATTTGTTGACTGAATTAAATCTTTGATTATTCATTTTTGCCCTCTTTATTTACAGGCCTACCGTATCGTCGGTCCCGGCACACCACAACCGACTTGCTCTTTTATACTATCCTACACTTATACTGAAACTTTACTCCTTATACGGCTATGTACCCCTAACAGAAACCTATATATACACACATATATACATTTAATACATAACAGGTAATAAATATATTCAACCATGACAGGTGCATTCTGTGCTGAGGTATATTGCCATGGATCTCTTAAAAGATTTTAAATTGAATGAAGATTTGACTGTGTCCATGAGGTTATTCCATAATTGCGGTGCTCTGTAGGAAAAGGAGGATCAAGTCACTTTATTTTTGTATTACGGTATGCTAAATATCGTGCTGGTACTGGATCGGAGGTTACAGGAGGTGGGAACAGCTGGGGAGAGCATTCTACTCAGGTAGGATGGGAGCTTCCCAGAAATGCTCTTATGCACAAGGCTGGAAAGATGAAGAGTGCGTTGGGATTCCAGCGATAGCCAGTTTAGCTCTTTTAACACGTCACAGTAGTGGGTAAAGTAATTACATTCTAGTACAAAGCAGCAGAACGAATTATATAACGTATTAAGTTTATTAAGGTGGGCTTGTGGTGCTGGTGCATACACTACATCCCCATAATCAATGACCGTCATTAACATTTGTTGCACTATCTGTTTCCTTACTGTAGGGCTTAGGCAGGATTTTGTTTCTGTACAGGGCACCTAGTTTTGGGTAAAGTTTTGAAGAGATTTTTTCAATGTGACGGCCAAAGGATAGATTGGGGTCTAGTCACATACCTAGACATTCAAAAGAACAGACTGCTGTCCGTGTGCTATTTGAATTTGTTCTGATACACAGTTGTTGATTTTGTAGTTTACGTAATTTAGGTACAGTTCCGAAGATCATTGTAACGGTTCTGTCAGTGTTTAGGAAGAGTTGATTATCCGCTATTATCCACTTTTCTACCTCTGTGAATTGGTTTTGGAGCACAGCCTCAAGCTGTGGTAGCTTGGGTTTACTAGCGTAGATTTGTGTCGTCTGCATACATGTGTACAGTTGAGGATTTGCAAACGTTAGGCAGATCATTTATCTGATTCGTATCTGCCTGTATTCAAATTGTATAATTTTCGGTGCAATTTCTTTTGATTCTTAAAAGTTTAGCTTTTGGTGCATTCACAACCTTCTTCCATTGCTCCATGGTCCAGTACTAGCGCTCACATCACCACTGAAGGCACTTTTGGCTACAAAGACAGGGGTCTTCATAAGCACTCTGACTATCTGCGACACACTTAGTTTTCTGACAGCTTTCTGTCTTGGCCAGCATTAAGATTTTCCAGCAATTTGAGCTACAGTAGCTCTTCTGTGTGATCGGACCAGACGGGTTAGTCTTTGCTCACCATGTGCATCAACGAGCCTTGGGCGCCCATGACCCTGATGCTGGTTTACCGGTTGTCCTTTTTTGCACCACTTTTGGCAGGTACTAACCACTACATACCGAGAACAGCCCACAAGACTTGCCGTTTTGGCTATTCTTTGTCAGCTAGCCATCATTGGCCCTTGTCGGAGTCACTCAGATCTTTCACTTTTTCCTGCTTCCAACACATGAAATCCAAGAAGTGACTGTTCACTTGTTGCCTAATATATCCCACCCCGTGACAGGCGCCATTGTAACTTCACCTGTCAGTGGGTTTAATGTTGTGGCTGATCATTGTATTAGAACTGATAATAATTCATACAAACCACAAGGAGACAGAAAGATGGTGGAAGGTATAGAGCGATAGATCTAGGGCGAAGTGAGACAGGTAGAAGAAGCACAGAATGGATACGTTGAGGAAATTCACAGAACAATCTGGCAGAGCAGCCCCAGGGTAAATGGCACCCCATGCCAACCTGCCCTAGCATGCTTCCTGTGTGCTGAAATAACCTCTGTCTGACAATGGTTTCACTTTTCATTTAACTCTTTGCTGTCCTGAAGTTTATGGCACAGACCCTCTGTGTACATTATTCTGGATGTATCTGAACATTACGGATTTGAGTGTTTTTCTTGGAGCTGGTCTCTGCTACAGGCAATAAACCCATTACATTGCTAAATGACGCAGGTAGTGGTACCTTTCAGTGCTCCATACTGTGTAATCTGAATGGTAAGGGGACTCCTTGACCCAGTATGGAGGCCGAAATCCTCACGTCTGAAAAGAAGATCCAGATCACAGGTATCTGCCACCAACGTCAACTAACTGATAACATACAACATACAACATACAACATATAACATATTGATGGATTCCCAATGTATCTAAATTACATTCTGATACTGCACTCCAGCCTCACAGGCCTGAGTTAATACAACGCACTGTGGTGGTTTTGATGCCAGGAATGCCCTGGCACCTCCATTGTTAAGTAGTCAAACCGTTTTATCTGGGGTGCTGGAACTATCTGAGTTAGCTCATTGGCTGAGAGCGGTCAGCATACAGAGCTATAAAGGATTTTTATTTTGGATTCAGGTAGCTCTAATCTCTATTCACTACGCTGTCATTGGTGATTATTTTCACAATCCCACGGTTATTCACCAGACTGTGAATTGTCAGGAATTCACTAAGAGAATTTCAAACATTACACCTGCCGGGCACAAAATAATAGCTGACTTTTCCAATTTCATTATTTCCCCCTAAAATGTGCTACTCCGTGGTTAATTCCCAGCAACGTCTACAAAGAGTAAACAGCCAAGTTCACAAAATCGAATCGGGATTTATTATTTATTTATTGTCTCAGTCCCCAAGCATTTGGTATACGGATGACATACATGTAGTTATAGGAATACACAGCGTACCGTAAACGTGCAGAGAACACATCAGCAGTGGACTGAGGGGTTTTGTGTTTTACGGCAGCAGACAGCAGACTATCCACGGGTATTAACAATAGAGATAATCAAACGATATGTGGCATTGACCCACACTGATATAACGAATGAAACGGTCAGATTAAAGCAGTTAGACTGCATGCAAACAGGCAATGCGGTACAGGAGATCGATACATACTAGGATATCGCAATCTATAGACATTTTCCTCGATGTTTTGAGACCTTTATAAAATGCTGAGGAGGGCTCCGTTAGACATAGCACGTCATTTAGCCAATAAATGGTATTTGTTAAATAAACAGCTCTTCGTTCTCAATACAAAACCGAATGACAAAATCCTGGCTGAAATGTACCCATTGTACAGATAAATGAAATAGAAATATATTTCCAAATTTGCTACAAACTGTATGTCTCTCTCTATATATGTATCTCGATCTATATATGTATGTGTGTATTTCTATATATGTATGTATCTGTGGCCACAATACGGCTTTGCCTGGCTCTCAGGTACCTCCAAAAAATGCTCTCCTGTTGGGTTACAAAGTGGTTCAAAACCCCGGACCAAGTTGTCCAAGAACCGCACAGTCACCTCATGTAGAAAACAGTTCCATAACATTCGTGGCTAAGTACCACTAAGGTGACCGGGAACCACGAAGTCCTCATGCCGAAATTAGTTCCAGAGCGGTCACGGCTAAGTACCACTGAGGACCATTCGTGGGTTTGGTTCATGCGAAGGCCGCCAGGGAGCTAATGCTCAGTTCCATTCGAATGAAGGGAAAGTGCCGAACCACGGGCACCCAGGGAAAGCTGCTAATGTGGCTGGGCAGGGTAACTCCCAAACGGGTTCTCAGACCTGGACCATAGTCGGTGGGCAGGAGGCCGGCGTCCACACTCCTCCAGGAGTTCGTGGCAAATGTACGTGGGAAGGAGCTTTGTCACAATATGTATGTATGTATTTCTATATACGCGTGTATCTCTATGTATGTATGTACCTATGTATACTGATCAGCTACAACATTAAAAAACCCTGCCTAATATTGTGTAGGTTCCCCTGGTGCTGCAGGACAATGAAATTGAAGAAGTAACGTTCACTTGCTGCCTATTATATCCCAGCACCTGACAGGTGAGAGTGTAACGATATAATCAATGCTGTCAGTGGGTTTAATTTTGTAGATGATCAGTGTATATATCAATCTCACTATATGGGTATGTGTATAATTATGTTTCTCTATGTATATGTGTATTAAGGACTGTGTTTATATAGAGAAAACCAATGTGATGGACTGGGTGCCTCTGCCAATTGATGCTTCCTAGTGCTCACCGAGTACTTCCAAGCACTCCACCAGACACCATAACCACCATAAACCCCACAGCCAGTGTTACAGCTTGGTTGGGGTCTCGCTGTCCTCCACCCACCCTGGACCCAAGACCAGATCCAGTTTCCAGTGTGTAGACCTTTCCCAATCCAGAGAGTAAAGCAGGATAGCTCTTACAAGAGCTAGTGAAGAGTATAGTGATTATAGCAATCCCCAGAGTGAATATAGCTGTCCCCTCCAAACATGAGATGAGGCTCTATGTTAAGGGTGAAGAGGAACTAATTTAATGGCAGACACAACTGGCCTTATATGCAGGTCCCCATGCTAGGGGTTTCCGGTTACATATTCCAGGGGTAATTCCACACTCGACCTTAGGGTAGACTACAGCAAAAACATACACATGATTACATTGGCTCTCAAGTCCAGGACACTCCCACACAAAGCAAGATAATCCCTCCCCTGTGCCTGAGAGATAATTGAGTAAGGAACTGTACTAAACTCAATTATCTCCAGGCACAGAAAACATAAATTTTAACAACCTCCCGAAAGTACCTCCAAAACGCATGGAAACCCCACAAAAGTCACATCCCCTGATAGCCCCGATCTGGGGGACCAACATATCCAAGAATCACCAAGAAGTCATAGTTTTGACCGACCGTGCACATGGTCCTATGCCCAAAACAGTTCTAGAGAATTAGGGCTAACAGTCAGTCTTTCTTTCTGGAGTACAAAAGTACATAAATTACATACGTTTTTAAAGGGCCCATAGTCTTTTGGCAAGATGCTGGACAGCAGGACTCTCCAAGAGCCCGTTGTGACGGTAGTCACCATCACTGGGGATGGAAGACAGACACTATGGGTGGGCTCCCAAATTCCTTTTGTGTTTTGTCACATTGTGCCTATTATTTGTGCAAAGTATGTTGAATGTATTGCTGGTCTCTGCATCTCCCCCCTTTTTCCTGTCCTATTGTTTCCCCAGCAGGGCGTTGTCCCAGGGACACTGCCAGACCAGTTTAAACTAGCTGCTCTGTCCCCTCCTCAATCTCCCATCAGCCCTTGCTATTGTCTGACCCCACCCTTCCTTGTACTATAGTAATCTATGTAACCTATTGTATGCAAATGAGGCTGTTGGGGGCGTAAACTATGTTTGCTGTATACATTAAAGAGTTGCTGTTTAACCTTCACCATGTGTCGTCTGGTGTTTGGTCCAGGGTGTAAAAGTGATCCCAGTCAAGCCTTGGCATCTGGGTCTGAAGTGTCTCAGGGTCCCTAATAGTTACAAGGAAGCAGACTTGGCGGAGGTACTCGGTCGGAGTACTGGAGCTCAGTTACTTTCACCACAACCAAATATAGATATATATTATATCCATCAGAAGCGCTGACATCGGGGCAGAGCGCAGCTGGCCTCTGTACCTCAAGTACACGTTTGTTGTGGGGGGGCTCTTCTTGTACTTTGCTATTATGGGTGGGACGTCATGACATCGGCGCACATGTGCAGCATCATAAAAAGGGGGTGACTCCAGTGTCCGGCGTGGGACATGCTGAACTCGCTGGAAGAGGAACCTGTCCTGGATCCTGCACCTCGTGGGCGCAATGAAATAAAGTGCCCCCTATCCTAGAACCAATGACTGTAAGTAGACTGTAGGTCTACTACAAAATCCATTGTCAGACTTGACCATGGTTTGCTCGGTATAGGCAAGGGTTGTATTAAACCACAGGGTTGTTTATGTAATGACTAGTTAGCCGCACAAACAATGAGGCTTTTACGTTATCCCTCACGTCCTTTCTATAAGGACGGCACTCTATAAATATCATAATAATAATAATAATAATAATATAAGAAGGCCACCAGAATTGATAAGATAGAAGAGCTTCGGTTTTGTGGATACATGGATGACCCGCTATCATAGACTCATGCATGAGAGAGAGAACGGATTCTCTATGTACTGTAGGGACTTATTAGATGGCGTATCCTCTGGAGTTTGATCCTTTTGGTTTTCTAATAACTCTATCAGTGCTGATTTAATCTGTAACTTAGTAGTGGCCACTAAGCATTTATTAGGAATAATCGACTGTAATTGGGGTTTGGAACTAGCCTGGTCTTCGAATTGGCGTGATAAAGCGTCAGCCTTCATATTTTTAAAACCTGGTCTGTAAGTCACAATGTAGTTAAAACAAGACAAGTACAGAGACCAACGTGCTTGCCTATCTGATAGCCTCTTCACCTCTCCAAAATAGGACGAGTTCTTATGGTCTGTGAGGATTGTTACAGGAATGGAAGATCCCTCTAATACATGTCAGCACTCCATGATTATAGCCAACAACTCCCTGTCCCCAATGTCATATCGTTTTTCGGTGTCAGTTAATTCCTTCGAAAAATAACCACATGGATGAAGGGGTAAATCAGCTGCTGATCTTTGGGAGAGAACTGCCCCTACCTACACCGGACTCGGAAGCATCTACTTCCAACAAAAAAGGCAAAGAAGGGTCAGGATGTGCCAAGATTGGAGCCAAAGCAAAAGCCCTTTTTAAATGGTTTCAAATGCAGCTTCAGGCGCCCATTCTTGTTGGGTTCCTCCTTTTTTAGTCATAGAGGTTGTAACGGAATGCTGGTATCTCACAGACTATTTCCTCTGGTAGTCCTGGTGTGGCTCAGGAACAAGCAATAATCCCAGGCACAGTACCCACAGTGAGAGAATAATCCAGCAGCATAACAAGCACAATCAGCAGTAAAATCCAAGAATATCCCATCACCTTTCCCAATAACTGGACGACACACAGTATCAGGAGCAGAACTTAACTGAGGTTTATTTCCCAACCGCTTTTATGCATCTCTCCCATGCAAGGGAGACACCCACAATAATTAGTACATTCACCAATACATGTTACCTCCCACACATCTCCTCCCCTCTGCCTGTGATACAATTATCTCAACACAATAGACTAACTTAATTATCGCATGCAGAAAATATACAGTTTTTTCAAAATATTAATAACTTCCAAAATATACATGCCACAAACATAAATTAAAAATTACATATTCGAACTCAGCACACTTTAATTATAAACATAGTCAAAATTCAGCCAATTCCCTCCAGGAGTTAAAAAGTTAGACGGAAGTCCTTTATGACCGACCGCAAACACATTTTCATGCCCAAAACAGTTCCATAGATTTGGGCTGTGCGGTCAGTCAATTTCACACAGAAAAATCGCCGAACGGGACAGTCTCTCCGGCTGCAAAATCATTGTGGGAGAAGGTAAGTGGTGTTCACGGAACTGTGTAGCCGAGTTCAGTTCCATGAATTTGGCTACACACCGCTCACCGCGTTCGGCTGAATAAAAATGGCTTGTAGAACGGCGGCCCCCCAAGCGGTCGGCAATTTACCTACAGCAGGCACCCAGCCTGGGAGGTAAATTGCCTGCACACTTCCAGTTCTGGGTGGTCCGCCTGTGCAGTGAATTGCTCGGTGAGCCCCAATTACCGAACCATAAGGGAAAAAGCCATTTAAAAGTTATTTCCACAGTCTGGGGACACTGGGGACACCGTCTTAAAGGGGCAGTGTCCCAAACAAGTCTGGGGACACAGTCTTAAAGGGGCCTTGTCCTAAATAGGTCTTGGGACACAGATTTAAAGGGGCATTGTCCCAAATTTTCGCCATGCCCCAAAATGGTTTTTAAAGGGCTAGCAGCACCATACAAATCCAATATGCCCAAATATTGTACGTACCGGGACCATAATCACTGGGTAGGAGGCGGGCCAGCAGCCCCCTCCAAGAATACATGGCAAACTCCATTAAAAGGGCGAGTTTTCTACAGAGGTAATGGGGGCTGTTATGGATGAGAACCCCTTAACGAACCTCCTATAATAATTGGCAAAACCCAAGAAGCGCTGAATGGCTTTTAATGCTATCGGCAACAGTCAGTCTAAGAGAGCCTCTAGTTTCTTTGGATTCATTCTAAAACCTGTACCAGATATTATGTATCCCAAGAACTGTACTTCTTTTATGTCAAAAAGGCAAGTCTCCAGCTTACAATATAATCCGTTTTCGAGCAATCTCGAAAGAACAAGTTGTGGCGGTCACCCCGAGAGAGCAATGTTGGTATGTACTTTACAAGTAACGCTGAGCCTCCATAGCAAGCCAGTAACCAACCTCATGCTGATGAGTTGCATTAACAACGAAACAGCTGTCCGTGAGTGGTTCACTGGCTTTGCTCCTCTTCCTGAGTTGTGTTTCAAAGCTGTTATATACAGCAGACACATACTCCAAGGAATCCATGTATAAATTGGAATTATGAGGCAAAAATTGTATTATTTGTTGAGCTCATTTGCATATGCCTACCCAGAATCCCTTGAAGTAGTGAGAGCACTGTTGAAGTGAGATTTCTGTGGGAAAAGCAAGTCTCATGGCTTGACTGGTGTGTGTATTTGTGTTTAGCAATGTATTAACTATATATATATATATATATATATATATATATATATATATATATATATAGTGTAGATTGGATTAGCTGTATTGAGTATTGCTTCAGACCTGAGGAAGAGAGGAAAACTCTTGTAAGCTTGTCTTTAAAATATTATGTTAGTCCAATAAAAAAGGTATCATTGCATACTGCAATACTCTGGTATTTTGGCATTATATACATACATACATACACACATACATACACAGGGCTCAACAAATCCTAGGCACCAGGTTGACTAGAAATTCGGCCCTGGAGCCTGGGATTTGTCAGCCGTTTGCTAAGTCGCACAGGAAACATTGAAGCCGGCCGCTGCAGGTAGCTTTGAAGCAGGCCACCGCGGGTGGAACGGATCGACGGGCCCCCCGACTGGGTACCTCCGTTGAAGGATGCTCCTAGCGCTTCCTGAGGACTCCAAGCACTGCAGCAGACACCACAACCACCGAACTGGAGAAGCATACGAATGCTCTCAAACATATGAATGCTGTAAACCGCTGAACAGGAAAAGCATACAATCAGCTTACACTCATGGCAATCAGCAAATAATCCAATTCCCCCAATACCGAGACGACACTTCGTTTTGAGGTCAAGCAGAACTGACTGTACTGGCACATATAGCCTATTTTATTCACAATCCACAAACATAGTACTGCCCACAGGGTTTTGAAATACAACCAATCAATCCGTACAATACACACAGACAATCCCACACAAAATCCTCCCCTCTGCCTGTGATATGATTACTGAACACAATGGGTAATATAATTATCACAGGCAGTTTTTACAGTTTTTACAAAATATTAATAACTTCCAAAATATACATGCCATTCACATAAAACATACATTTTCAGAATCGGCATGCTTGAAATATACACTCAAAAATCAGGGCAATCGGTTCAGAGGTTAAAAAGTTAAGGGAAAGTCCTATTTGACCAAATGAAGCATGGCTTTTCTGCCCAAAACCAGTTCCACAGAGTCTTCCATCCTGGAGATAATTGGGAAGTAATCCAATTATCTCCAAGGACAGAGGCAAAACTCCATTAGCCACATGGTAGCAAAATGCAATAAAATACATAAAAAATATATAACTGTGCAGCTATTGCATAAAACAGTTACATTCAACATATCCCCAGATAGCTTAGATCTGAGCGCACATTATGACTGAATGGCGCTCAGATCACATACATACAGTTCAATTGCCATGGAGCAAAAGTCTTTCACATAGTCTTTCGTTATACGAATGGGCTCCATGGCATAGCTATCTGGGGTAACACTGATCACATAGGGAAAGTACAGAATGACCCGGCTTTCGGGTCTTTGCAGGGGAAAATCAAGCATTTCAACATGGGGCCATAGTCACAGGGCAGGAGGCTGGCAATCAGTCTTCTCCAATGCCCAGTGGCGAGGCTGGATCCGCCACAGCGGGGAGCATGGAGGCGGCACGTGAGGGAGCAGTAACCTTCCTGCAGTTCCTCTATGCTCCCTTGCGTGCTATTTAGTGACATGACGTCACTTCGGCCCCGGAATCACTACAGAGAGCGCGCAGAGGAGCAGAGAGAAACTGCAGGAGACTGAGAGAAGACACACTGGACGCCAGGGAAAGATCCACTCAGCTCTCCCAAAGGTAGGGAAACTGGGTGGATTTAATTTTTTTAAATAATAGTAATTTTGAGTGTGTGATAAAATGTGTGTGTGTATGTGTCTCAGAGAGTGTGTGTATGTCTGTCAGAATGTGTGTATGTCTGTCAGTGTGTGTCTCAGTCAGAGATTGTGTGCTATTCAGTGTCTGTTTAGGTACTCCTCTGATCGCATGAGAAAGGTGTTTTTACACATCTTTTTTCTAAAGCCATACCAAGCTCACTGACACACACACAAGATCACTACAGACAAGCTCACTGATACACACACAAAGTCACTACAGACAAGCTCACTAACACACATGCTCACTACAGACATGTTCACTGAAACACACACACTAGCAGGCACATAAAATCTGGAGGCTGTGTCTGTGGGAGAACTTAGAGGCCGTTTTCAGGTCTCTTCCTGCAGCAAGGTCCTCTGCTAGAAAGTGGGGACGGAGCTTGTGTGAGAGGACAGAGCTTCCATATGGGGCAGAGCTTGCACATGGGGAGACGATCTTCCATGCAGGGCAGAGCTTGTGTGCTGAGGAAGCTGCTGCACAGTGGCGAAACTAACGTCGAGAGGGCCCTGGTGCAAAAATTGTTTTGGACCCCAGAAGACACGTGCCCATTGGGTGGTCCGAAGTGTATGGGCCACTCGATGGGCACCAGCACTGCCTGTTCCACCGCGGCACCTTCCTTATTAAGATACTTTTTCATAGAAACTGGAAAACTGTTTTAGGAGATGCAAGATAATTTTCCATGGAGTTTAGAAGGGGATGTGATGAAGTGTGTGTATAGAGGAGTTTGTTCATGGTGTACTATGTGTAACTAGGGGCTGTAGTGTGAACACGTGCTCATTTATAGGAACTTTTTTAGATTGTGTGTGTGCTGAAAAGGCCTGTAAACTGTGTGCGTGTGCATATAGGGGCTGCAGTGTAAGTGTATGTGTATTGGGGTTGCATTGTAGTGTAGCTGTAGTGTGTGTGTGTGTGTGTGTGTGTGTGTGTATATATATATATATATATATATGAGACTGTGTGTAATGGGGTGAAGTATGTATGTATGTGTATGGAGTATGACGTGTGTATGTGGGTGAAGAGATGATGTGTGGGATGAAGTGTGTGAGGGGTGCGCTGTGTGTGTGCAAAGGTGTACTCTGTGTGGGTGGTAGCACTATACGTGGGGGGTTCACTTTCTGTGAGTGTGTACTGTGTTCACGGGGGTGTTGAGAGTAAAATAAGCAAGGGATTTAAAATTTTGACTTCAATATTTTATTTAAAAAATAATAAGAAGAATATTCCCCTTTCCCTGATCTTACCTTGCAGGGAGGATGTGGCACAATCCGATCCATGGTGGTCGAGAAGGCTGCCTATACATCGGGTACAGGGGAGGTCGTGAGAAGAAAGGTATTTCTCTTGGAGCTCAAGCACTTACAAAGACTGACCCCCCACACACACAGTCTGACTCATATACACACAGACTGATCCCAACACACTGAAACTGACCCCCCACCCCCTACACACACACACTGAACCCACCCCCCCACACACACATAGACTGACCCATACACACACACAGACTGCCCCCCCCAAACAGACTGACCCATACACACACAGGCTGAACCATACGCACTAATTGCCCCCCCACACAGACTGACCCATACACACACAGATTGAACCCTCCACCCCCCCATACCCCCCACAAAGACTGACCCATACACACACACAGACTGAACCCACTCCACCCCCCCCCCCCCCCCCACACACACACACACAGGCTAACCCAGGATAATACAGGATAAACCTGAGAGTGGTAAAGTATCTGAGGAGGAACCCATGCAATTATGGGTTGCCAAACTGAAAAGTTACTGAAAAGTTACATAGGAGAAGGGACGGACTCTGCCTATACTGTGGTAGGAGAGACCATATGGTAAAGGAATGTCCTTTGCTTCCGGAAAACTCTCGCACCTAAGACCTTATAGGGGACTGGCCTTGGGTGTGATATCTAAGTCTCCTAAATTGCCTCCTAACCGTTTGCTTCTTCCTGTTTCTTTACATATGGGAGAGAGTTGTATAGCTGAGCACATATACGCTCTGGTTGACTCCAGGGCAGCTGAAAATTTCATAGACTCTGGTTTTGTTAAGAAAAACAACATTCCCATCAGAGAGAAGGAGATACCCTTGGCCGTTGAGGCCATAGATGGTAGACCATTAAGTTCTCCAGTTGTTACTCATGAAACTGTACCGTTACACATGTAGACAGGGGTTTTACACTTTGAAACAATTTGGTTCCAGGTCATCACCTCTCCCTCTTCACACCTAGTGTTAGGGTACCCATGGTTATGTGCTCACAATCCCATTTTCGACTGGGAGTCAGGGCAAATAAAATCATGGAGCGAAGCCTGCCACGAATCTTATACTATTGAAGTAACCCCTTTGAATTCTATTAATGTTCCTGCTACTCCTCCTTTGTCTACAGTTATACCCCCTCAGTACTTATTTCTCAAGACTGTCTTCGATAAGAGGGAGGCTGACAAATTACCACCTCACAGACCCTATGATTGTGCTATCGATTTATTGCCTGGCACTATACCTCCAAAGGGCAGGGTGTACCCTTTATCTGTTCAAGAAAACCGTGTCATGGAGGAGTATATTAAGGAATCACTAGAAAAGGGGTTTATTAGGAGATCCTCTTCTCCGGCTGGAGCGGGGTTCTTTTTTGTATCAAAGAAAGAAGGTGATTTAAGACCGTGTATCGATTATAGAGGTCTAAATAAAATCACTATCAAAAATGCATACCCTATACCTTTAATCACAGAATTGTTCGACAGGCTCAAACATGCGACTGTATTCACTAAATTGGATCTTAGAGGTGCATACAATTTAATACGTATTAAGAAAGACCACAAATGGAAGACGGCATTCAACACTAGATCTGGCCATTACGAGTATACTGTTATTCCATTTGGTCTATGTAATGCCCCAGCAGTTTTTCAAGAATTTATTAATGACATCTTAAGAGACTTTATTCACACATTTGTAATTGTGTACTTGGATGACATATTAATATATTCTACAGATTTACACACTCATCACGGACATGTTACAACAGTTCTGAAGACCCTTCTTGCTAATGGTCTTTATTGTAAACTGGAAAAATTTCTATTTGACCAATCCGAAGTCCAGTTTTTGGGGTACTTGATTTCCGCTAAAGGTTTTCGTATGGATCCCCAGAAGCTTTCTGCTGTCATAGAGTGGCCTCTACCACAAGGTTTGAAAGCCATTCAGCGTTTTCTTGGTTTCTCTAATTATTATAGACGTTTCATTAAAGGTTTTTCCTCTATTGTAGCGCCTATCACCCGTATGACAAAAAAGGATGGCAATGCTCGTGTCTGGTCTCCCGAGGCACTTCAGGCTTTTGAATTTCTTAAGGCTACGTTCGCTCTGCACTTATTTTACAGCATCCTGTCCCCTAGTTGCCCTATATTCTTGAAGTTGATGCTTCCGATATCGGGGTAGGTGCTGTCCTATCCCAAAGAGAGTCGCCTGAAAAACCATTGCATCCTTGTGGCTTCTTTTCCAAACAGATGTCCAAAGCAGAGAAGAATTATGATGTGGGTAATCGCGAACTCCTTGCTATTATTTTAGCACTTAAAGAATGGAGACATTTGTTAGAAGGAACTAAGGATCCTATCCTCATATTTACGGATCACAAGAACCTATCCTACCTTAGTGAGGCTAAAAGATTGTCTTCTAGGCAGGTTAGGTGGTCACTGTTTTTGTCTCATTTCAATTATATTATCACCTATAGGCCAGGTGATCGCAATACTAAAGCAGACGCTCTGTCCAGACAGTTCGAAACTGCTGACAAACAGGAAATTGATGTTACTCCCGTCATTCCCCCAGACAGGATAATAGCTACTACTATTCGGTCTATTTCCTCGTCCCTCTTGCAGGCCATACAAGCCAAACAAAGCATGGCTCCTAGCGAGAGGCCTACTGATAAACTATTCGTTGATGTTCCCGAGAGACGGGATATTCTGTTGTTGTATCATGACACTAAGACTGCTGGACATCCTGGTATTTCCAAAACGGTGTGAGCTGTTTCTCGGTAGTTCTGGTGGGATTCCTTACGCAGGGATGTCACCGACTATGTAGGTGCTTGTACTACTTGTGCCTGTATGAAATCTTCTCGCAGAGTTCCTTGTGGGCTGTTGCATCCGTTACCCGTTCCCGAAAGACCTTGGTCTAACCTGTCCATGGATTTTATTGTTGAACTACCCCCTTCGAATGGTAAAACTGTTATCCTAATGATAGTAGATCGGTTTTCCAAGATGGCCCATTTTGTGTCTCTTTGCAAGCTGCCCACGTCTAGGAAACGTGCACTTATATTTGCTAGAGAGGTGTTTAGGTTGCATGGCATTCCCGTATCTATTGTGTCCGATAGGGGTAGCCAATTTATTTCAGAAATGGGTATTACTCTCTCATTTTCTTCCGCATACCACCCCCAGTCTAATAGAGCTGCTGAACGTGCCAACCAATCTCTCGAGCAGTACCTTTGTTGTTTCGTATACCACCATCAGAGCAATTGGTCTGACCTTCTTCCTTGGGCTGAATTTGCTCGGAATAACGCTACTCATGATTCTTCCGGCAAAAGTCCTTTTTACGTTGTCTATGGCCAGCATCCCATTGTTCTTCCGGCTGCTTTCTCCTCACAGGGCATGCCAGTTCTGGATGAGCATTTGGCTGGTTTACGTAATACTTGGGAGCAGGTTCAGCGTTCTTTGGTGGATTCCGCTGCTTGCCAGAAGGTGCAGGCTGACAAGCATCGCAGGGCGGCTCCTTCATATGTCGTGGGGGACAGGGTTTTGCTTTCCACGCGGAATATTCGCCTCCGGGTGCCTTCTATGAAATTGGCTCCCCGCTTTATTGGTCCTTATCGTATTTTGCATAAGGTTAATCCTGTTTCGTATGCCTTAGGTCTTCCTAAGAATCTGCGTATTCCTGTGACGGTAGTAGAAAATATCCCCGTCAAGCATTCCCTTCTTCCCATAAAAGTAAAATCACCCAATATTCCACAAGTAGAAATATCCCTGGAATCGCCGAATAATCCACACATGAGCCAAAACTTAATGCTGGAACAAGACTGATTTACTGGCACACAGAACTCACATTTTATGCAACACAAAACTCCTCCTCTGGGCCAGGCTAGATAATTGAGTTTTAGCAAAATACATAGCTCAATTATCTGCTGGCCAGAACATTTACAGTTTAACATACTTTTTACCTAACATTCATAACTCTAAAACCATACATCACATTCACATAAAAATTACATATTCACAATCAATCCACTCAGGGGAACAACATATTAAAAAATGGCATGAATCAGACCAGGGGTTAAAAAGTTAGTAAAAGTATATTTTGGTCCCTGACTGGCAGCATGGCAATCTGGTTTAGACAGGTTTTACAGAGGCCTCTATCCTGGAGACAAAGGGGAAAGTAATCCAATTATCCAGGGCTAGAGGCAGACTCCATTAACCACATGGTTGCAAAAAGACATAAAACACTTTAAAATACATTCATTCTTGACATTTGGAACCGAACAATATAGACCTTAAAATAGCAGGGAGAGAATTAAACTGAAGCATATAGGCAATTGCATAAAAGTCCTTCACAATTCCTAATGTCTTTCACACCTCGTTGTTGAAGCCTTACGTATGCAACTGCTATACCCGGCATACTCCTCCTTCCCCTCCTGTCTCTGTGGAGGTTCATGAGGAGTTTGAAGTTTCTGCTGTTCTTGACTCTCGTTTCCTTAGAGGTTGACTTCAGTACCTGGTGCATTGGAAGGGCTATGGGCCTGAGGAACGCAGTTGGATTTCCGCTGACGCTGTTCACGCTCCTCGGCTCGTGCGTTCTTTCCATTCTCGTTTCCCTGCCAGGCCTGGCCCTCCCCGCCCGGAGGGCGTGTCCTCAGGGGGGGTACTGTAGCGGTACTTACCCTTTCCAGGGGCCGGCCGGGGTCCTCTGTTCGAGCCGTGCGCGGTCCTGCGGCTCATCCGAAGGCAGGAACAGGAAGGCGGGCAGTGACCGCAAGAAGCGGTCACGTGTCCCGCCTGATTCTAAGAGCGCGCAGTGGGAGCCTAAATTGGAAAAGGCCTCCCATTGGTCCCTGTCATGCCACACTCACTTACCTTTTGGGGGCGTGGAGATGACAGGGACCAATCAAAATAGTTGTTTAGTTATTTATACTCACCTTTTTCCCTTGGTTCCTTGCCCTATCGTGGTTTCTGTTTCAGTTCCCTTTAGCGCTTGTTGTGTTCAGTTGTGTTTCTTTGTACTTGACCTTGGCTTTGTTTTCTGACTACGTTATTTCTTCATCCTTATCTGTAGTGTTGTCGCGAACCCGGAATTTTCGGTTCGCGAACGGCAAACGCGAACTTCCGCAAATGTTCGCGAACCGGCGAACCGCGCGAACCGCCATTGACTTCAATGGGCAGGCGAATTTTAAAAACAACAGGGACTCTTTCTGGCCACAAAAGTGATGGAAAAGTTGTTTCAAGGGGACTAACACCTGGACTGTGGCATGCCGGAGGGGGATCCATGGCAAAACTCCCATGGAAAATTGCATAGTTGATGCAGAGTCTGCTTTTAATCCATAAAGGGCAGAAATCACCTAACATTGACACCTGTCCTCAAAGCCCAGCCCTGATACACACTGACACAGAGCAGAATAGAGACTGTTCCCCCTACATAGGGTCACTTGGCAGATATGGATTGACACCTATCCTAATGATCCCTGATACACACTGACACAGAGCAGAATAGAGACTGTTCCCCCTACATAGGGTCACTTGGCAGATATGGATTGACACCTATCCTAATGATCCCTGATACACACTGACACAGAGCAGAATAGAGACTGTTCCCCCTACATAGGGTCACTTGGCAGATATGGATTGACACCTATCCTAATGATCCCTGATACACAGTGACACAGAGCAGAATAGGGACTGTTCCTCCTACATAGGGTCACTTGGCAGATATGGATTGACACCTATCCTAATGATCCCTGATACACACTGACACAGAGCAGAATAGAGACTGTTCCCCCTACATAGGGTCACTTGGCAGATATGGATTGACACCTGTCCTCAAAACCCCTGATACACACTGACACAGAGCAGAATAGAGACTGTTCCCCCTACATAGGGTCACTTGGCAGATATGGATTGACACCTATCCTAATGATCCCTGATACACAGTGACACAGAGCAGAATAGGGACTGTTCCTCCTACATAGGGTCACTTGGCAGATATGGATTGACACCTATCCTAATGATCCCTGATACACACTGACACAGAGCAGAATAGAGACTGTTCCCCCTACATAGGGTCACTTGGCAGATATGGATTGACACCTATCCTAATGATCCCTGATACACAGTGACACAGAGCAGAATAGGGACTGTTCCTCCTACATAGGGTCACTTGGCAGATATGGATTGACACCTATCCTAATGATCCCTGATACACAATGACACAGAGCAGAATAGAGACTGTTCCCCCTACATAGGGTCACTTGGCAGATATGGATTGACACCTGTCCTCAAAACCCCTGATACACACTGACACAGAGCAGAATAGAGACTGTTCCCCCTACATAGGGTCACTTGGCAGATATGGATTGACACCTATCCTAATGATCCCTGATACACAGTGACACAGAGCAGAATAGGGACTGTTCCTCCTACATAGGGTCACTTGGCAGATATGGATTGACACCTATCCTAATGATCCCTGATACACACTGACACAGAGCAGAATAGAGACTGTTCCCCCTACATAGGGTCACTTGGCAGATATGGATTGACACCTATCCTAATGATCCCTGATACACACTGACACAGAGCAGAATAGAGACTGTTCCCCCTACATAGGGTCACTTGGCAGATATGGATTGACACCTGTCCTCAAAACCCCTGATACACACTGACACAGAGCAGAATAGAGACTGTTCCCCCTACATAGGGTCACTTGGCAGATATGGATTGACACCTATCCTAATGATCCCTGATACACACTGACACAGAGCAGAATAGAGACTGTTCCCCCTACATAGGGTCACTTGGCAGATATGGATTGACACCTGTCCTCAAAACCCCTGATACACACTGACACAGAGCAGAATAGAGACTGTTCCCCCTACATAGGGTCACTTGGCAGATATGGATTGACACCTATCCTAATGATCCCTGATACACAGTGACACAGAGCAGAATAGGGACTGTTCCTCCTACATAGGGTCACTTGGCAGATATGGATTGACAAATCCCTGACAAACAGCTACCACATGCAAGGAAGGCAGCAGGGGCGCAAATGACCCACTCCCGACGCGGGAAGGTAGTGATGACAAATAACAATACAGGACTCTTTAGAGGCCCTGTAATTGTAATCAGTCCACTTGAAATCCTTTAACTTTGATCAATTGGAGGGAAGTCTGGTGCAGAGCCACTGACCCATGCGCAGGGCCAGCCTTAGGCCTTTGGGCGCCCTGTGCAAGAAATCTTCCCGACGCGGGAAGGTAGTGACGACAAATAACAATACAGGACTCTTTAGAGGCCCTGTAATTGTAATCAGTCCACTTGAAATCCTTTAACTTTGATCAATTGGAGGGAAGTCTGGTGCAGAGCCACTGCAATGAGCCTACAGGCATTGCGCATGAGCGTCCAGTAACGTGGCAAAAAAATTCCCAGCTCCCCAGAGGCTGTCCTAGCACCCCGGTCATACAAATATTCATTAACAGCTTTTTCTTGTTGGAGCAGGCGGTCGAACATTAGGAGTGTTGAATTCCAACGTGTAGGGCTGTCGCAAATCAAGCGCCTCACTGGCATGTTGTTTCGCCACTGGATATCGGCAAAGTGAGCCATGGCCGTGTAGGAACGCCTGAAATGGCCACACACCTTCCTGGCCTGCTTCAGGACGTCCTGTAAGCCTGTGTACTTATGCACAAAGCGTTGTACGATCAGATTACACACATGTGCCATGCACGGCACATGTGTCAACTTGCCCAACTTCAATGCCGCTATCAAATTTTTTCCGTTGTCACACACCACTTTGCCGATATCCAGTTGCTGCGGAGTCAGCCACTTTTCCACCTGTGCATTCAGGGCGGACAGGAGTGCTTGTCCGGTGTGACTCTCTGCTTTCAAGCAAGTCAAACCCAAGACGGCGTGACACTGCCGTATCCGGGATGTGGAATAGTACCTCGGGAGCTGGGGGGGTGCCGTTGATGTGGAGCAAGACGCAGCGGCACAAGAGGACTCAGCCGAGGAGGTTATGGAAGAGGATGGAGTAGGAGGAGTAGAGGAGGTGGCAGCAGGACTGCCTGCAATTCGTGGCGGTGTCACCAACTCCTCTGCAATGCCACGCATTCCTTGCTTGTCAGCCGTCAGCAGGTTTACCCAATGCGCAGTGTAGGTGATATACCTGCCCTGACCATGCTTTGCAGACCAGGTATCAGTGGTCAGATGGACCCTTGCCCCAACACTGTGTGCCAGACATGCCATGACTTCCTTTTGCACAATCGAGTACAGGTCGGGGATTGCCTTTTGTGAAAAGAAATTCCGGCCGGGTACCTTCCACTGCGGTGTCCCAATAGCTACAAATTTTTTGAACGCCTCAGACTCAACCAGATTGTATGGTAAAAGCTGGCGGGCTAATAGTTCGGACAAGCCAGCTGTCAGACGCTGGGCAAGGGGGTGACTTGGTGACATTGGCTTCTTACGCTCAAACATGTCCTTGACAGAAACACATGACTGTGGGCAGATGAGCGGGAACTGCTCAAGGCGGGAGACGGAGTGGCGGATGGTTGAGAGGGGGCAAGAAGGACAGCAGTGGTTGACGTGGCTGAAGATGCTAGACCAGGAGGAGGATGGCGGCTTAAAGTAGGCGTGCTGCTTGTACTCATGTGTTGATCCCATAGGCGTTTGTGATGTGAGATCATGTGCCTACGCAAAGCAGTTGTACCTAGGTGGGTGGTGGACCTCCCACGACTCAGTTTCCTTTGGCACAGGTTGCAAATGGCATCGCTGTTGTCAGAGGCGGACACACAAAAAAAATGCCACACTGCTGAGCTCTGCAATGACGGCATTCTGGTGGTGGACACAGCATGCGTTGATTGGCGTGCTGTCGGGCTGACCCCGGGTGCCGATGCATGCTGTCTGACTGTGCCACTAGCTCCTTGCGACGACCCCCCCCCTGCTTCCAACTCGTCTCCTCCTCCTCCTCTCTGTCTCCCCATCTGAACTTTCACCCTGTTCTTCTTCTTGCCGAGCGGGCACCCACGTGACATCCATGGACGCATCGTCATCATCAACCGCTTCGCTTGTATCTGACAACTCAGAAAAGGAAGCAGCAGCGGGTACAACATCATCATCATCACACCGTACCTCCATGTGTTTAATGCTGCCTGCCTGAGACATATCCCTGTTATCTACATCCTCTAGCAATAATGGTTGCGCATCACTCATTTCTTCAAACGGGTGTGTGAATAACTCCTCTGACATACCAAGTAAAGCGGCTGTGGTGCTAGTTTTGGTGGTGGCGGCAGGCGGGTGAGTGCTATCTTGAGAGGTGCCTGAAGCTAAGCAGGAGGAGGATGGTGCGTCAAGGTTCCGAGCGGAGGCTGTACAAGATTGGGTGTCCTGTGTTAGCCAGTCAACTAAGTCCTCAGAACTTTTCAAGTTCAGGGTACGTGGCTTCTGAAAACTGGGCATTATTCTAGGGCAAAAGGGAATCACAGCACCACGACCACGACGGCCCCTGCGGGGTGGCCTGCCTCTGCCTGTCATTTTTTGGGGGATTTGTGGTACTATGCGTGCAAGCTACTGTGAGACCAGATATGATTGGCAATGTGCACTGGAACAGTTCTGCAGAGCACACACTGTAGGCCTGAGACACCCGCTTGAAGACAAGTAACTGCTATTCAATCTATAACAGTGAAAAACAAATTTTGTTTTTAAAAGCACGCTATAGAGACACCAGATATAATTGGCAATGTGCACTGGAACATTGCTGCAGAGCACACACTGTAGGCCTGAGACACCCGCTTGAAGACAAGTAACTGCTATTCAATCTATAACAGTGAAAAACAAATTTTGGTTGTAAAAGCACGCTATAGAGACACAAGATATGAGTGGCAACTGTCAAAGCACGCTGGCACAGGTCTGCAGAGCACACGCTGAAGTAGGCCTGACACCAAGATGCTTGCAGGCAGGCAACTGCTCTTCTATTACAGTGAAAAAATTTTTTTTCTTTTAAATCGAAAGCTTAACCAATTGTTAAAACAGATATGAGTGGTGGCACTGGGCAAATAGGCACAGTATCCAATGTGAACCTCACACAGAAGCTGGCAGGCAGGCAACTGCTCTTCTATTACAGTGGAAACAAAATTTTGGTTGTAAAAGCACGCTAAGGAGACACCAGATATGATTGGCAACTGTCAAAGCACGCTGGCACAGGTCTGCAGAGCACACGCTGAAGTAGGCCTGAAACACAGACGCTTGCAGACAACTAACTGCTCTTCTATTACAGTGAAAAAAAATTATTTATTTTAAATCGAAAGCTTAACCAATTGTTAAAACAGATATGAGTGGTGGCACTGGGCAAATAGGCACAGTATCCAATGTGAACCTCACACAGAAGCTGGCAGGCAGGCAACTGCTCTTCTATTACAGTGAAAAAAAAATATTTCTTTTAAATCGAAAGCTTAACCAATTGTTAAAACAGATATGAGTGGTGGCACTGGGCAAATAGGCACAGTATCCAATGTGAACCTCACACAGAAGCTGGCAGGCAGGCAACTGCTCTTCTATTACAGTGAAAAAAAATTATTTCTTTTAAATCGAAAGCTTAACCAATTGTTAAAACAGATATGAGTGGTGGCACTGACTGTGCAAATGGGCAAGGCATCCAACCTCACACAGAAGCTGGCAGGCAGGCAACTGCTCTTCTATTACAGTGAAAAAAATTATTCATTTAAAATCTAAAGCTTAACCAATTGTTAAAACAGATATGAGTGGTGGCACTGACTGTGCAAATGGGCAAGGCATCCAACCTCACACAGAAGCTGGCAGGCAGGCAACTGCTCTTCTATTACAGTGAAAAAAATGATTTATTTAAAATCTAAAGCTTAACCAATTGTTAAAACAGATATGAGTGGTGGCACTGACTGTGCAAATGGGCAAGGCATCCAACCTCACACAGAAGCTGGCAGGCAGGCAACTGCTCTTCTATTACAGTGAAAAAAATTATTTCTTTTAAATCTAAAGCTTAACCAATTGTTAAAACAGATATGAGTGGTGGCACTGACTGTGCAAATGGGCAAGGCATCCAACCTGATACAGAAGCTGGCAGGCAGGCAACTGCTCTTCTATTACAGTGAAAAAAATTTTTTTATTTAAAATCTAAAGCTTAACCAATTGTTAAAACAGATATGAGTGGTGGCACTGACTGTGCAAATGGGCAAGGCATCCAACCTCACACAGAAGCTGGCAGGCAGGCAACTGCTCTTCTATTACAGTGAAAAAAAAATATTTATTTTAAATGTAAAGCTTAACCGATTGTTAAAACAGATATGAGTGGTGGCACTGGGCAAATAGGCACAGTATCCAATGTGAACCTCACACAGAAGCTGGCAGGCAGGCACCTGCAATTACATTACACAGGAAAAAAAAAAAAAAAGCAGCCTGATGTTCTAGCCCTAAAAAGGGCTTTTTGGGGTGCTGTCCTTACAGCAGAGATCAGATGAGTCCTTCAGGATTGTAGTGGACACTGAATACCCTAGCCTAGCTATCAATTTCCCTATCTAATCAGCAGCAGCTAAACTTTCCCTCCTCTCACTAAGCATGCATCTTCCGAATGAATCGAAAATGGATGCTGGGAGGGAGGTTGGAGGGTGTGGAAGGGAGGGAGTGCTGCTGATTGGCTGTAATGTGTCTGCTGACCGAGAGGCACAGGGTCAAAGTTTGCCCAATGATGACGAATAGGGGGCGGATCGAACTGCGCATGTGTCCGCCCACCGTGGCGAACGCGAACATGCTAATTTCGCCGGGAACTGTTCGCCAGCGGACAGTTCGGTACATCACTACTTATCTGTTCTGTTTGCCGGCTTGCTGTTTACTGTGTACCAGACCCCGGCTAGTCCTAGTTTACGCTGTCTCTTTGTGCCCTTGACCTCGGATCGTTCCTGACTCTGTACTTCTCCTATATACGTCGAGTCCGGCCACTCTAAGGTCCGGTAGACGTATCTCCCCTCTGTGTTGTCTTCTGTTTAGCTGAATCCTGCGTGTTGGAGTATATTTTCGTTACAGGAACAGACAGAGCTGTGGGTTTATTGTTCTTATATACACATTCTTACACATTAGTACCACCCACAGGGTTTTGAAAAACAACCAATAAACACGTACAATACACTCAGACACTCCCACACAAAATCCTCCCCTCTTACTGTGATACAATTACCTTACACAATGGGTAATGTAATTATCACAGGCAGAGAAATACAGTTTTTCCACATTATTCATAACTTTAAAAGTATGCATCACATTCACATAAAAAAACATTTCAGTATCAGCATACTCCAAATACAAACATACGTCAAAATCATCCAAATTGGTCCATTGGTTCAAAAGATAGATTGAAGTCCTTTGTGACCAAATGAAGCATGGCTTTTCTGTCCAAAACCAGTTCCACAGAGTCTTCTATCCTGGAGATAATTGAGAAGTAATCCAATTATCTCCAAGGACAGAGGCAAAACTCCATTAAGCACATGGCAGTAAAAAGACAGTAAAATACAATAAAATACACAAGGTTACATTTATTACATAAAATACAGACATGCAACATATCCCCAGATAGCTTAGGTCTGAGTGCACATTATTACTGAATGGCGCTCAGACCACACACATACAGTTCAATTGCCATGGAGCCAAAGTCTTTTATTACACGAATAGGCTCCATGGCATAGCTATCTCGGTTAAATGAGTTCATTTAGTAAATCCGAGAATCTACCAAACGCCAGAGCAGGAATACATGAATAGACCTTTCTGCATAGGAAAATAAAGTATTTAAATGCCGATCCATAGTCAAAAGGCAGCAGGCAGGCAACCAGGCTCCTAGAAAGTACAGTGGCGAGATTGGTTCTGCCACAAGCACAGTGCCCCCTCTGGCAGCATGTGGGAATACAGCACAGCGCTCCCTCTGGCTGGATGTGGGAATACAGCACAGCGCCCCCTCTGGCAGCATGTGGGAATACAGCACAGCGCTCCCTGTGGAGGCCATGTTGGCTACAGCAATCGCTATGCTATGCCAGTCAGTGTCTCCTCATAGAGATAAGTTAATTCAACGCATCTCCTAGGGAATGTTTGCTGTCTTCAAACTGAGTGTGAAGACGCCGAACTTCAATCGTGCAAAGACTGCAGGACCGCACCAGGAAGGGTCTTCTGATCAATAATTGATTGTTTGAGTGACAGCCACTAGAGGCAGTGTTTTACAGGAATCTGTAGTGGTGCTGGTGCTTAGAATATCCCTTTAATAGTTTCCTAAACATCTACTGGTTTACAATCAAGGCTGGGCAAATAGTAAATACCCAGATGTTGTAGAACTTATACTGCCATGACACTTTGTCAGTCTTTACAATGACAAAGCCTCATGGAACTACAACCTCTGGGGATCTATTGAACCAGTTACAATCCCTCGGCAGGTTGGTAGACGTTTACTCAAGCACTCCAAGCTGACAGACAGCCTCCTGGCTGCCCCCAAATTACAGGACCATGCAGGGAGTCATACCCAGGATACATGGCACCTCCCACAGCAGAATTTTTTTCATGTCTCATTCTGCATCCTCTAGACATGAACATACATTCATATTCACACAAACAGACACACACACTCATACACAGATACTGACACACATTGATATACACTCACACATAGTCAGACATTCATACACATATACTGACACACATTGATATACACTCACACATAGTCAGACATTCATACACAGATACTGACACACATTGATATACACTCACACATAGTCAGACATCCATACACAGATACTGACACACATTGATATACACTCACACATAGTCAGACATCCATACACAGATACTGACACACATTGATATACACTCACACATAGTAAGACATTCATACACAGATACTGACACACATTGATATACACTCACACAGTCAGACATCCATACACAGATACTGACACACATTGATATACACTCACACATAGTCAGACATCCATACACAGATACTGACACACATTGATATACACTCACACATAGTAAGACATTCATACACAGATACTGACACACATTGATATACACTCACACATAGTCAGACATTCATACACAGATACTGACACACATTGATATACACTCACACATAGTCAGACATTCATACACAGATACTGACACACATCGATATACACTCACACATAGTCAGACATTCATACACAGATACTGACACACATTGATATACACTCACACATAGTCAGACATTCATACACAGATACTGACACACATCGATATACACTCACACATAGTCAGACATCCATACACAGATACTGACACACATTGATATACACTCACACATAGTCAGACATTCATACACAGATACTGACACACATTGATATACACTCACACATAGTCAGACATTCATACACAGATACTGACACACATTGATATACACTCACACATAGTCAGACATTCATACACAGATACTGACACACATCGATATACACTCACACATAGTCAGACATCCATACACAGATACTGACACACATTGATATACACTCACACATAGTCAGACATTCATACACAGATACTGACACACATCGATATACACTCACACATAGTCAGACATCCATACACAGATACTGACACACATTGATATACACTCACACATAGTCAGACATTCATACACAGATACTGACACACATTGATATACACTCACACATAGTCAGACATTCATACACAGATACTGACACACATTGATATACACTCACACATAGTCAGACATTCATACACAGATACTGACACACATTGATATACACTCACACATAGTCAGACATTCATACACAGATACTGACACACATTGATATACACTCACACATAGTCAGACATCCATACACAGATACTGACACACATTGATATACACTCACACATAGTCAGACATCCATACACAGATACTGACACACATCGATATACACTCACACATAGTCAGACATTCATACACAGATACTGACACACATTGATATACACTCACACAGTCAGACATTCATACACAGATACTGACACACATTGATATACACTCACACATAGTCAGACATTCATACACAGATACTGACACACATTGATATACACTCACACAGTCAGACATTCATACACAGATACTGACACACATTGATATACACTCACACAGTCAGACATTCATACACAGATACTGACACACATTGATATACACTCACACATAGTCAGACATTCATACACAGATACTGACACACATTGATATACACTCACACAGTCAGACATTCATACACAGATACTGACACACATTGATATACACTCACACATAGTCAGACATTCATACACAGATACTGACACACATTTTCTAACGTATTTACCGACTGAAAAATTGTACAAGCGTCTTTTTTGCAGCACGCCATGGACTTCCATCTGTTTCCTGCAATTCATGCAGAAAGCGGCTCAGGTAACCCCCCTAAGCTGGTCAGACAGGTTGATCTGCGCAGCATCTGACAAAAATACATTCAGGCAGGTGACAAGAATGCTGCCAAACGAAGAGTGTGTTTATTATTTCTTAACCGGGTAAAGACAGGCAAGGTAGGGAGATGATTAAATGGTAGGTAAGACTTAGAGGGATACCACAACCACTTCATTTAATAAAGAGGGTTTGGTGCACACCCCCTCTTGCTTTTTCCCCCCAAACATTTCTGAGAAACGTTTTCTTCTGTTCAAAACTCCGCCTCCAGTGGCGCCCAGACAGCGAGCGCCCAGACACTTCCTCCTAAAGATCTTCAAAAATGAAAAGTTGGAGAAGCTTTGGATTCAACACAAATCACGGTTATTGATGACATCACTGGCGGTGGAGCGGCTGCACCGAGCAGAATGACTCTGCAGTAAAGGTAAGCTTTGTCGAAATTCTTAAAATGTTCCGTTAATGAAATCCTCCGCTTGAGGATTGTGAGATCAATCACTGCTCAATAAGCTTGGGCAAAATTCATTTAAATTAATTCAAATGTATACATTTAGTAAAAGTAAACTAATTTTAATCAATATTTCTCTAAACGACATACTAGAAAAGTTACAGTGCCTTACAAAAGTATTCACCCCCTTGACTTTTTACCTATTTTGTTACATTACAGCCTTAAGTTCAGTGTTTTATTAATCTGAATTTTATGTGATGGATCAGAACACAATAGTCTAAGTTGGTGAAGTGAAATGAGAAAAATATATACATAAAACTATTTTTTAGAAATAGAAAACAGAAAATTGGCATGTGCGTATGTATTCACCCCCTTTGTTATGAAGACCATAAAAAGCTCTGGTGCAACCAATTACCTTCAGAAGTCACATAATTAGTGAAATGATTGTTGCGGACCGTTTCGCTCAGAAGGGGATAAAACCGTTTAGGCGATAATCCCCTTTCCCATAGACCAGCAGCTACTGCAAGCACCAATCTCCCGAACTGCAAACTGTACGAATTCACCAACTCCCGAACTGGAAACACACGAACCCTGGAATCAGCCGAACAGGAAAAGCATACAATCCGCTTACACTCCTGGCAGTCAGCATACAATCCAATTCCCCCCCAAGAACGAGACGACACATCGCTTTGAGGGTTAAGCAGGAACTCATTTACTGAGGGCTACCTGCCCAGTATTTATGCAGGTCTCCCACCTGGTGGACACTCCCCTAAGGGACCAAATGGGAGACTGAAACAGCAGACAGACATGTATCACTTTAGTACACACAGCCACAATACTTTCCCACAATGCATCCTGGCTTCCTCCTCTCTGTCCTGGAGATAATTAGAGAAGTAATTCAAATTATCTCCCAGGACAAAGGCAAGACTCCATTATGCACGTGGTGATACAAATACAGTATTTTACTTTAAAATATACAGTAGGATGAATGGCACAGAAAATACACAAATTTAGCATATCCCCAGATAGCTCAGGTCTGGGTGCACATTATTAGGTGAATGGCACTCAGACCACACGAATACAGTTTAATTGCCATGGTGCCAAAGTCTTTAATTACACGAACAGGCTCCATGGCATTGCTATCTGGGTTAAAGCATTCACATAAAACAAACTACCGAATTTCCATGCATTCGCCCAATCCATACGAATAGAACCAGGGGTTGGAAGTTCAGCGGTGCCTGCACGCAAAAGTGTCCGGGTTTGGTGCATGAAAGCCGGGCAGACAAGCGCTGGCTGCCCGGGGAGCTCCAGAACACCGCCATCGTGTGGCGGCGGAATGTAACTGTTACGGTTGCCTCCAGGCTGGCTGGAAGTTGGACCATAGAAAAGGATGCTCCTAGCGCTCACCAAAGGACCATCAGCACCGCAGCCACCATAAGCACTGCAGACTCCACGAACCACCGCTGCTGGGCTGGTATCTCGCCGTCTGCTCTGCGCCCTGGACCTACGACCAGGCTCCAGGTTCCAGTAGGCGAACCTCTTCCTTCTGTAGAGCGAAGCAGGATCAGGAACAAGAGCTCTTACAAGAGCTCAGTAGCTAAGGGAGTATGAAGAGCATAGCAATCCCTGTAGTGATTATAGCTGTCCCCTACAAACATGAGTCAAGGCTGCAAGTTGGGTCAGCAGAGGTCTGAGGTGCTGGAACACCCAGCCTGGCTTTTATTGAGGTGACATGCAAACAGGACACTCCCAGGGGGAGGCATAAAATCACCAATCACACATCTGGTGCAACCCACACATCCCCTCCCCTCAGATAAACAGTTAAACCAATTATTACATACAATAAAAATACAGTTTTCACACACACACTGTAACTTTAAAACTATACATTCAATTTCCATAAATTCAGACATTCAATTTACATATTCAGACTCAGCATACATCAAACATAAACACTTCCAAAAATCAGGCAAATCCCTCCAGTAAATAAAAAGTTACACAGAAGTCCTTTTATGACCGACCACAAGCACATTTCCTTGCCCAAAACAGTTCCATGGATTTGGGCTGTGCGGTCAGTCAATTTCTGGCATAAAAACGGCTAAGTCCCATTCGAAGTGTGGCCGGTATTCGAAGTGTCGAAGTGGAGTTGATGTTAAGGGTTGGCAGTGTTCGAAGTTAAAATGGCCGCCGCCACGTGGTCCTTTGTCCGATGCCGGTCACTTCGACGACTTCGACAACTTCGGTAACTTCGACAACTTCGGTAACTTCGGTAACTTCGGCACTTCGACAGCTTCGACAGCTTCGACAGCTTCGACTGTGTCCGAAGTGTCATATACAAAAGTATCAATCCTTCCCCAAAGTATTTAAAGAGCTAGGGACAGTATAATACAATCCACCTGCCCAAAAGTAGTTCTTGAAGGGTCAGTACATTATGGTAGCAGTCCATAAGCCCCAATTCAGTCCCTTAAAGGGCAATATCTCCCAGGGGCCATAGTCATAAGGAAGGAGGCTGGCAGCTAGTGGTACCGCAGCGGTACCAATCCGAATTGCTCCAGATAGCACACGATATTCCGCTATCCGGGCATTTGGGGGTCAGTCGCACCTGGCACCGACTGACGCAGAGTTTCTTTTGGGCGGGAATCAGCCAGGAAGTCCGCAGGGGACTGGCGGAAGGCAAAACTGCACCCGCTACCCATAATTGAGGAACCATTCAGTAGGGTAGCTGTAGACTTAATAGGCCCCCTTCTGAGACCTAGCACTTCTGGTAAAAAGTATATTTTAACTGTGGTAGACTACGCCACCAGATATTCAGAGGCGGTGGCTGTAACGGCTACCCAGGTAGAGAGAGGGTATCTGCCGTTGGAGACGTCCTTTTCCCTGCAAGTTACTGTGGAGAAGTAGAGCTGGTATAATCCCATCCACGATATCCAGAGAGAGGCAGGTTCAGCTGTAAACAGGAGCAGAGTAATATTCCCAAATAATCCCCTTCCAAGAACGAGACGAGGCTACGTTTTGAAGGGTCAAGAAGAACTGAGGTCTGGGACACCCAGCCTGCTTTTTATTTACAAAAAGTACACACAGGACACACCCAGGGGGAGGCATAAAATAACCAATAACAGAATGGTACAGCCCACAGGTTCCCTCCCCTCTGCTTGGGAGATAATTGAGTTTCCTACTGTATCTACTCAATTATCTCCAAGCTAAAACTTATACATTTTTATGCATTTTTATAACTTTCCCATTTTACATAGCACAGGAATAAAACTTATATTTTTATGGGCAACATAAATTGTGGAACAACATATTCAAAATTCGTGAGAATCCGTCCAGTGGTTCCAGAGATATTAAAAAGTCCCTTTGGACCGACCGCACGCCTGTATGTATACCCAAAAATAGTTCCACAGGTTCAGGCTATGTGGTCGGTCTATTTCTGTCCTAAAAAACGGTAAAGTCCCAACCGAAGGCGGCGTTCGAATAGTCGAACGCACTTCGACTTTGTCGAAGTGTCGAAGTACAACGCGGTTAAAACTTCTGCGGTGATTGCCAGTCGGGCGGTGATCCACTTCCTAGGAAAAGATGACAAAGTCCCTTCCGAACGGGTGTTCGAACGTTCGAACGGGACTTAGTCTCCAGCCGTGGTGTCGAAGGACAGGGGAAGGTACCGGTCACCGCTGACCGCGTTCGACTGCACTAAAATGGCCGCCGCCACGTGTTCGGCTGTAATGGCGGCTTCGGCACTTTGACGGCTTCTGCACTTCGACTGTATTCGAAGTGCCCGTGAAAAAGTATGTTTTAATCACACATCAAGGGATTCCAGTATTTGGTAGGAATATACTGATAAGGAATGAGTCCAGTCCACCGAACAAATGATTTATAAGGTAATTCACTGTATTATTCCACAAAGTTTAGGAGATGATAATGTTCTGTTACAGTTCTGTTACACTGCTCCCCTTTTGTGGAACACTCCGGCAGACCCGGATTGATCCTTTTCGGGTCAACTTGGGGCTGTCCGGTCAACTGTTTAGGATAAAAGTTCTGTTTGCCTGGACAATCCATCGGCATTCCCATTAAACTTGCCAGGGCGGTATTGGATGGAGAAATTGTATGGCTGCAGTGCGAGACTCCATCTCAGTAAGCGTCCATTATCTCCAGCTAATCTGTTCAGCCATACAAGGGGATTATGGTCGGTAATTAAGGTGAATTCTTGTCCATACAAATATGGGGTCAATTTCTTTAGGGCCCAGACCAGGGCTAAGCACTCTTTTTCCACTGCCGCGTAACTCACTTCTCTAGGTAACAGTTTTCTGCTGAGATACGCGACAGGGTGTTCGCCCCCATCTTCACCGACCTGGCTTAGCACTGCCCCCAGTCCGTACATGGACGCATCTGTGTGGACGACAAATCTTTTGTTATGGACAGGGGCAGACAAAACAGGTGCATTGATCAAGGCTTGTTTCAGGGTTTGGAATGCTGTTTCACAGGCGGGAGACCACAGGACTACCCTAGGTAAATTTTTCTTTGTTAAATCTGTCAGGGGTTTGGCGATGGCGCTGTAGTCAGGGACAAATCTCCTGTAGTACCCTGCTGTCCCTAGGAATGCTAACACTTGTGTCTTAGTGTGGGGTGTGGGCCAATTGGCTACGGCCTCTACTTTAGCGGGTTCTGGTCGTTGTTTCCCACACCCCACTCTGTGTCCAAAATACTGGACTTCAGCCATGCCGAAGTTACATTTCTCCGGTTTCAGAGTTAGGCCGGCGGCCCTAATCTGATCCAACACAGTCTCTACGTGTTGTAGGTGTTCCCCCCATGTCTCACTATAGATCGCAATGTCATCCAGGTATGCGCAAGCGAAGTCCTGGAAGCCATCAAGGAGGTGGTCCACTAAGCGCTGAAAAGTAGCTGGGGCGTTTTTCATCCCGAAGGGCATGACCTTAAACTGGTACAGGCCAAACGGGGTGACAAACGCCGACTTAGGGATAGCGTCCTTGGCCAGGGGAATCTGCCAGTACCCCTTGCACAAATCAATGGTGGTCAGATAGCGTCCTCTTGCAATGCAATCTAATAGCTCGTCTACTCGGGGCATGGGGTATGCGTCTGTCACGGTTCGGTCATTGAGGCGTCGGTAATCGACACAGAACCGGGACGTTCCGTCCTTTTTGGGGACTAGGGCGACGGGGGATGCCCAGGGGCTGTCGGATGGCTCTATAACTCCCAGTTTTAACATCTCCTGAATCTCCTTTCTCATCTCTTCTTTTATGGCTTCGGGGATTCTATAGGGAGTTTGTCCTGGGGTTTCTACGTAATGTGTCGCTACGGGTGTGTAACCGGGCTCCTGGGAAAAGGTCAATCTCTTTTCAACTAGTAGTTGCTGGAGTTGCTCTCTTTCGGTGGGAGTTAATCGCTCCCCTAGCTGTACTGTATTAAGCAGAGTTTTGGCTCGGGGTTGGCCAACAGATCTGGGATGGGGAGACTGTCAGGGTCCTCAGTGGCTGGGATACATATGGCTGCTATGTCTTCGGGGCATTCTTGGTATTCTTTTAATAGGTTTATATGAAAGGACTTCTGTATCTTTTCGTCCTTGCTACTGGCAATTACATAGGTGGTGTCACAGACCTGTGCTACTACTTTGTAGGGGCCTTGCCAGGAGGTCTGTAATTTATTTCCTTTAACGGGTTTAAGTACTAGAACTTTCTGTCCTACCTGGAATGTTCTCAACCTAGCGTTCCGATCGTACCACTGTTTCTGCCGACCCTGGGCCGCATGGAGATGATCCCGTGCCCTCCGGGCTAACTGTTCCATACGGTCCCGCATTTCCAGCACATATGGTACGATGGGGACACCTTCGTGTTCTGTCTCTCCCTCCCAGTGCTCTCGGATGAGGTCGAGAGGGCCTCGTACTCTCCGTCCATAGAGCAGCTCAAAGGGAGAGAACCCTGTGGATTCCTGCGGCACCTCCCGATAAGCAAACAGGAGGTGCGGCAAGAATCGCTCCCAGTCTCTGTATTCCGCCGTAAAGGTCCGCAGCAATTGCTTTAGGGTACCATTAAAGCGTTCACAGAGACCGTTAGTCTGAGGGTGGTACGGTGAACTAAGCAGGGGCTTAATACCACAGACCTTCAATAACTGCTGGGTTAGGTCTGCCGTAAACTGGGTCCCTCTGTCAGACAAGATTTCCTGGGGAAATCCCACTCTGGTGAATATCCCGACTAGAGCACTGGCGACAGTGTCAGCCTGGATATTCGTCAGAGCGACGGCTTACGGGTAGCGAGTAGCATAGTCCACTACAGTAAGAATATATTTCTTACCAGAGGGACTGGGGTTAGGTAGGGGTCCCACTAGGTCGACTGCCACCCTGCTGAATGGTTCCTCGATCACAGGCATAGGTAGCAGTCGAGCTTTAGGGTGATCCCCTCTCTTCCCTACCCGTTGGCATACGTCACAAGTACTGCTGTAACGTCGCACATCCTTCGAGACCCCCGGCCAAAAGAAGGTCTGGGTGATCCTGAAGGTGGTGCGGTTACCCCCTAGAAGTCCTGCCAATGGGATGTCATGGCCAATTCGGAGAAGCTCCAACCGGTACTTTCTGGGTACTACCAGTTGGCGCTTCTGCGAAGGGATACAGCCCCTCTTTGGTCAATCTGTATAACCTGTCCCCCTCCCATATAAAACGTTCCCGCTCATCCCCTCTACTGTCGGCTAGTTCTCGGTACCTTTGAAGGGTGGGGTCCTGTCTAGTTTCCCTCCCAAACTCCACTGGGGTGTCCCAAGCTATGGGTCTCTCTGCGGTGTTAGTGTTAAGTGTCCTTTTGTGGCTTACCTGGGTCTCCCGACCTGTAGTAGAGTCGTCCTCGGTATGGGTCTGTGAGCGGGTGGTCACAGGACAAGCAGCAGCGGTCGTGGGTAAAAAGGCTGAGGCTAGAGGGCCAATGTCATTGCCCAACACGACCTCAGCAGGCAGATTGTCCATAATGCCCACTGTGGTCTTTCCCGACCCGACTCCCCAATCCAAGTGTATACGGGCGGTGGGTAGATGAAAAACAGCCCCTCCTGCGACACGGACAGCAACGGTACGATTAGACACATGTTCTGGTTTTACAAGGTGCTTCTGCACCAGAGTGATGGTAGCGCCAGTGTCCCTTAGTCCTTGTGCTATCTGTCCGTTTACACGCACCTCCTGACGGTGATGCTGGCGGTTATCCGGGGAAGCAGCTTGTATGGGGTTGGCCTCATATAATATTCCCAGACATTCCCCCTTCCGTTTCCAGGCAGTGAGCAGCAGCGGGGCGTGATGGCGTGTTCGGTGTTGTGCGCCTCCAGTTATTATTGCCGGATCCCAACGGGCAATAACGAGCAATATGCCCCGTGTTGCCGCAGCGATGACACGTCACTTTATAAGATTCCCGGGGTTGGTTGTTAGACCCCTGAGGACGTGGGGGCCCTGGAGGTACTGGGGCCCGAAATTCTGTGCGTGCAGCGTAGGTCGGGGTGCGTGCCTCTGTTCTAGGTGCTGATCATGTGTTACTTTGGCTCACCTTCCTTGTTTCTGCGTATTCATCTGCTAGCCACGCTGCCTCAGTTAAGTTGGCAGGGCGGCGATCTCTTACCCAGTCCTGTATATCTGCAGTCAGATCCTGGAAGAAATGTTCCATCAAGAACAACTGTAACACTTCTTCTCCAGTGTGGGCATTGCACCCTTGCACCCAATGTGATGCCACCCTTTGTATCTTGTTTGCCCATTCCATGTGGGAGTCCGCTGCCTTCTTTTTGGACTCCCGGAAGCGACGGCGATATGCCTCTGGGGTGACAGCGTATCGGGTGAGTAGTGCGGCTTTCACCCGTTGATACTGTGTTATATCTTGGGCCGTGAGTGCCCGAAAAGCCTCATTTGCTTTTCCTGAAAGTTTTCCAGCCAGAATAGTAACCCATTGGTCTGGTGGTACCTGGTGCAGTGAGCACTGCCTCTCAAAATCCGCCAAATATCCATCAATTTCTTCCTCATGTTCTGCAAACGCTTCAAATGCAGTGAATGGTATCTTCTTCCCTGTAGCAGCTGGAGGAGTAGGAACTGTATGTGTACTGGCTTGTTTAGCTAATATATGTTCTGTTTCTTGTCTCCTCTTAGTTTCGATCTCCTCTTTTGCGTCCTTGAACAGCTTGTTTACTAGTTCCGTGGTTGTGTGGATACAAGGCTAATCTCCGCTGTACAATAGCAGTAAGTACATCGTCCTCGCTGACTGGTGCAATAGGTTCAGTTACCTCCATGGACCTATCCATTTCGTCCAGCTCCAGTAGGTCAGCTATCAGCTCTCTCCTTGGTCTGTTACTGGCACTCCTACCACGATTCTCCAATAGATCTTTCAGTGTGGGTCTTTTCAGCTTGGCATACTGGGACTCCATTCAGCACTTGCTCCTTGGATAAAAGGACCATCCCACCGCTGCCAACCAATGTAACGGCTACCCAGGTAGAGAGAGGGTATCTGCCGTTGGAGACGTCCTTTTCCCTGCAAGTTGCTGTGGAGAAGTAGAGCTGGTATAATCCCATCCACGATATCCAGAGAGAGGCAGGTTCAGCTGTAAACAGGAGCAGAGTAATATTCCCAAATAATCCCCTTCTAAGAACGAGACGAGGCTACGTTTTGAAGGGTCAAGAAGAACTGAGGTCTGGGACACCCAGCCTGCTTTTTATTTACAAAAAGTGTACACAGGACACACCCAGGGGGAGGCATAAAATAACCAATAACAGAATGGTACAGCCCACAGGTTCCCTCCCCTCTGCTTGGGAGATAATTGAGTTTCCTACTGTATCTACTCAATTATCTTCAAGCTAAAACTTATAAATTTTTATGCATTTTTATAACTTTCCCACTTTACATAGCACAGGAATAAAACTTATATTTTTATGGACAACATAAATTGTGGAACAACATATTCAAAATTCGTGAGAATCCGTCCAGTGGTTCCAGAGATATTAAAAAGTCCCTTTGGGTGGGAGCTGACAGAGGTGCTGACCGGACCGGAGGAGGAGGGAGCGGACAGGAGAGAGCGCTACACCTGATATCCCTTCCTTTTGCGCGCATGTGCTCGGCAACGGATGGACGTCATGGGAAGTGCGTCTTTGCAGTCCAGGATGAAACGCACGCCGCCAGTGATCGGCATTAAGAAGAATCACGATGGACATATACCGATCTGAATTCCATATCTGGATCTACTATCAAGTTTTATACTTCATATACCCCAAGGGGGTGAGAGGCCTGATTTTCACCTTTGTTTCTGTAAATACCGAACAAAAATATTCATTGAGAACCACAGGAGCGGATAGTCGCATGGCCTCTGAGCTCCGACCAAACGATCAGCAAAAAACCCTAAAAACCCCTAAAAATCGAGGCAAAGGGCACTCAAATAGCCCCTACTACAGATTTAATGGGCAAGAAAACGAAAAGGCTCAAACCCGACCGGCCCCAACAAGGGCGAAGCATCGGGGACCTCTGGCAGCAGGCACGCGGCGCCCAGGAGGCCGCAATGGCGTCCCTTCATGGAGGCTGCTCCGACTTCTCCGACGGAGTGTCGGAAGAGGAAGACGGAGACCACATACTGGCAACTGTAAGGCAGCCAGCAGCGAAACCGGAGCCCCCGCACAGGACACCCGATGCCGCCCCAGTGACACTAGCGGCCATCAGGGAGATCATGGCGGATTTCCAAACGAAAATCTCGGCGGATGTGGCCTTGCTTCGTAAAGACCTGCGGGGACTGACAGGCCGTCTCGGTGAGATGGAACACACCACTCAGACCCACACAAAACAAATCACCGAACTACAGCAGAAAGTAGAAGAGCTCACACTACAGAGCCGCAAGTATGAAAACAAATTTGACACACTCGAAGATAAGCGGAGGCAGACAAACCTAAAACTCAGGGGAGTCGGGATGTCGGTACCGCCAGAGGAACTCCCGCATTTTGCCAGGCGCCTCCTGACAGCCATACTTACGCCAAAGCAAGCCAAAGCAACGCAACTAGTGGGAATATTCCGACTACCACTACCTGCCAAGGCACCACCCGGAGCACCGGGAGACCTAGTGCTGCAGTTCCACAACCTTAAGGACAAGGCAGCCGTGCTGGCGGCCCTCAGGGGACAAACCCCATATAACTTCGAGGGGATGGCCCTGACCTTTTTCGCTGATCTATCCGGGGGAACCCTCGCTTGGAGACGGTCTTTTCGACCCCTTACCTCTCAACTACGCACGAAGAACATCAGCTATCGCTGGAGCCAAGCCCGGTCACTTCTAATACCTCACGGAGAAACAGTCATCACCATTCGAGACCTGCCAGATGCAACAAATCACCTGCAGGCGCTGGGGTTGCCACTGGACTTGCTACGCCCAATAAACCCTCACGGCTGGAATCCCGAGGCCACGCGGGACTTTGTACCCAGGGTCCAGGCCCACACCTCCCAAGCTGAGGCCGCAACCTGATCATGCTGAGGGCCGACCCGGCGAAACCGGGATGACCCCTACCAACACATGGCCCCAAGCACCCCTGGACTCCATCCCTTCAGTTGGACACGGACTGATAGAATACTCACAAACCGGAGAAACACAGAGGTATAGTCCTAAAGCCTCTAGTAGCAGAGACAAGACAACGCTCTGGCCTACAGTGCTAGAAAAATAAGGACAATCTGATAACCGCACGTAGGACAAAAGGACTAACAGGTTATCTTCGCTTATATGGTTCCTTAATTTTACTGAGACGCCTGTTTTTGATGTTCAACACAAATGTTATATATCATATTGGTTTACCGGGGTCTCTCTCCTGTTACCACGGCTGCGTACAGTCGTTACTTCAACCCTCCCCCCCCCCCCCCCTCCCTTTTTTTTTTTTTTTTTTTTCTCCCGGTCTTCAGCTACCTGTTCCACCACTGCCTCAGCTATGCAATTTAGCACCACGTACACGACCACTCTGTAATGGCCATAGCGACTCCAAGGCCCAGAAAACTGTTGGCCATAATACTGCAACGCCAACACTGAGCGACCCCATTTTTACCCCCATACCGTCAATCACTCACTTGCACACACGACCAGCTGGAGGCCGTCATCTCCCTGCGGCCGCAAAGGCCCACCTGACACGTACACCCGTATGCCAACAGCGAGGTATCACCTGATCAAACAAGCAACCACTAAGATCTCACCCGAGACCCACACCTAAGGCATCACACACTGACAAGTGCTCATGGAACCAACTGGCTCCATACACTCCCCCAGTTAACCTCACCGGACGATTTTGACAGACCCACAAGGGTATAGACCCCGACTGGGCCCCTCTATTAAACAGACCGCCAGAGCAGTGCACAGGAACGGGCCAATCGATGCGACCCTCACAGCGCCCTAATACATAGGCACGCTATCCCGCACATCTTCTAGCAATTATGCCACACTAGTGCAGTGCCCTCTTGAAAGGAAGGCCAACCGACACTTGACTGCTCTGGAACCGTTCCATCCACGTTACACACAACGCCTGTTCTACACACTAGGTTTGGGTTTTTCCACTGTCTAATCCCCGTGCATCTATAGCCAAAAATGTTGTACTATATACTCATCACTCACCTGTACAGTACTGTATGAACGCTGAATAACCATTTACCCACAAATGTACCATTACTCAAATGCCGTATTGTGCAAATGCTTAATATGTAACATCTTTCTAGCTAATCAAGCGTGACTGAGTAATTGCGTGCCTCCCAGCATGGCCAGAACGCAATCGGACTGCCGGGGATGGGACCTTGTGTCCGGTCTAGTATGCGTCGGGCATGGTGCCCTTTCCCGGTTATCTGGGAACACTCAATACTTACCCCTCGCACAGATCCCACAAGGAGAGCTGGGTGAGGGCTACCATCCTGGGGCTCCATAACCTCATGTTGCCTGAACCCATATTGTTCACAGTACAATTTAATCTGCTCCTACCTAGCTATCTGTTTAGAGGATGCTGAAATAATCTTCTTTACCTACCCCTACTGTTTATATATGTTACCTCATAGCTATAAAGACCAGTGATGCGCTGACATTAATATTTCTGCAGCGAATTAGCAAACTAAACGAGAAAAGGTTACCCTGCACACACCGGGTTATCCTGCAGGAGACTGCTGCGATAATAGCTCAGACCTACTCTTAATGTGTCAACCCAGGTTACCCCATACCAGGCATGCTAACCAATGGTACGCAAGTGCTGATATTTTGGCAGCTATTGCTAAAACTAAGCTGGGAGCGGGCAATTAATCACCAACTCAGTTTAAAATTAGCGGTGTAATTTTACAATGTCACTATGCTCAACTTAAAAACGTGCCTGTCTAACGAATGTCACAACCTATGATATGTAACGTACTTATGCATACCTTGATACCACTGTTGTGGCGGACCAAGGCTGTTTTGTTAAACTTGTGCACGACAAAAAATAAAGAATTTATAAAAAAAAAAAAAAAGTCCCTTTGGACCGACCGCACGCCTGTATGTATACCCAAAAATAGTTCCACAGGTTCAGGCTATGTGGTCGGTCTATTTCTGTCCTAAAAAACGGTAAAGTCCCAACCGAAGGCGGCATTCGAATAGTCGAACGCACTTCGACTTTGTCGAAGTGTCGAAGTACAACGCGGTTAAAACTTCTGCGGTGATTGTCGGGTGGTGATCCACTTCCTAGGAAAAGATGACAAAGTCCCTTCCGAACGGGTGTTCGAACGTTCGAACGGGACTTAGTCTCCAGCCGTGGTGTCGAAGGACAGGGGAAGGTACCGGTCACCGCTGACCGCGTTCGACTGCACTAAAATGGCCGCCGCCACGTGTTCGGCTGTAATGGCGGCTTCGGCACTTCAACGGCTTCGGCACTTCGACTGTATTCGAAGTGCCCGTGAAAAAGTATGTTTTAATCACACATCAAGGGATTCCAGTATTTGGTAGGAATATACTGATGAGGAATGAGTCCAGACCACCGAACAAATGATTTATAAGGTAATTCACTGTATTATTCCACAAAGTTTAGGAGATGATAATGTTCTGTTACAGTTCTGTTACAGTGGCCCTGACCAATATCCATGCAGAAACGGTAGCTGAGGCCCTGATGCGGATTTTCTCTCGGATGGGGTTACCCAGGGAGATCATCTCGGATCAGGGCACTCAGTTCACTGCGGAGGTCACCCAGCACCTCTGGAAGTTCTGTGGCGTTAAGCCTATAATCAGTGTGTGGCGAAACCGACCTCGCCACGTGTCCTTGGAGGGGGCTGATTGCCCGCCTCTTGCCTTTGGACTATGGACCAGACTTTATGGGAATGTGATACCCCAGATAGCCATACCATGGAGCCTATTCATATAATGAAAGACTATGGGAAAGACTTTAGCTCCATGGCAATTGTACTGTGTGAGTAGGATCTGCGCGCTATTCGGTAGTTTTGTGCGTGCAGATCCCAGCTATCTGGGGATAGGTGAAATGTCTGTGTGTTATGTGTAAATGTGACTTTATGTATTTTAAAGTGTTTTATGTTGTTTTGCAACCATGTGGTTAATGGAGTCTGCCTTTAGTCCTGGGTAATTGGATTACTTCTCCAATTAACTCCAGGGCAGAAGGGAGGAAACCAGGGTGCATTGTGGGGATGTTTTTCTGCCAGCCAGAAAGGAACAAAAGATACTTTTAGTAACTTTTGAACCCCTGGTCTGATCCATGCCATTTTTTAATATGTTGTTCCCCTGAATGGATTGATTGTGGATATGTATTTTTATGTGAATGTGATGTATGGTTTTAAAGTTATGAAAGTTGTGTAAAAGTATATTTTACACTGTATGCATAATGGGATTATGTGTCACACTAAGGGGAGGGGATGTGTGGGAGGTAACATCTATGTCATTGGTTCTTTTATGCCTCCCCCTGGGTGTGGCCTGTATGTGTGAGTTGGAAATAAAAGCCAGGCTGGATGAGCCAGTCCAGAGTTCTATTTTTACCCTCAACTTGAGTCCTGTCTCTTATTGGGGGAATCTGCTACAAGGGATTGCTATGCTAGGCATATTCCCTTGCTATAATCACTGAGCTCTTGTAAGAGCTTGTTCCTGCTTCGTTCTGAAGGGAGATAGCTGCAGCCTGCGGTGCTTATGGTGTCTGGTGGAGTGCTTGGAGTCCTCTGGAAGCGCTAGGAGCATCTTTCAACGGAGGTACCCAGTCGGGGTGCCAGTTGATCCGTTATACAGTGCTCCATACCACCCCCAGACCAATGGGCTATGCGAACGGTTCAATGGAACATTGAAACAAATGCTCCGAACCTTCGTGGAAACCCATAGGGACTGGGAGTGATTCCTCCCCCATCTCCTTTTTGCTTACCAGGAGGTGCTGCAGGAATCAACCGGGTTTTCCCCATTTGAACTACTATTTGGGAGGAGAGTAAGAGGACCCCTCGACCTGATTAGGGAGCATTGGGAGGGAGACCGGAGCGCAGACGGTACCCCCATCATACCATATGTGTTGGCATTCCGAGACCGACTAGAAGCATTGACTAGGTCGGTAAGGGAAAACCTTCAGGCGGCTCAGACTCGCCAGTGCACCTGGTATGATCGGGGCGCCAGGGACCGGAGCTTCCAGGTCAGGCAGAAAGTCTTCATTTTAAAACCTGTCCGGCACGACAAGTTACAGGCCGCCTGGCAAGGCCCTTATAGAGTGATGGAACAGAGATGTGACACCACTTATATAATTGGCCCCTGCACAGGAACTGGAGGGTGACGCATGCTTCATGTGAACATGATGAAGCCCTACCAGGAACGTTCGGAGGAGGTGACGGCCATTTGTGCCCCCTCCTCTGAGGAGTTCAACAGCCTTCCCCTCCCAGACCTTCTGGGGGACGGTCTGCTTTCCGGGGATTTAGGAGAAGTTACGCTGGGAAACCGGTTGAGCCCACAGGAGCGTACTGAGGTACAACAACTACTAAGGGAGATACAAGATACATTCTCCAATATACCTGGGTACACCCCTCTGGCCACTCACCGGGTAGAAACCCCAGGGCAACTCCCCATGCGCCAGACGCCTCCCTGAAGCGGTACGGGAGAACATGCGCAAGGAGATCGAGGAGATGCTCCAACTGGGGGTGATTGAGCAGTCAGACAGCCCCTGGGCCTCCCCTGTAGTCCTCGTACCTAAGTGGGACGGTACGACCCGCTTCTGTGTAGACTACCGGAGGTTAAATGAAAAGACTGTGTCTGACGCCTATCCTATGCCCAGGATAGACGAACTGCTAGACCGGATGGCCAGGGGCCAATACCTCACTACTATTGATCTTTCTAAGGGGTATTGGCAGATCCCCTTGGCCCCGGACGCCATCCCTAAGTCCGCCTTTGTCACTCCATTCGGCTTGTACCAATTTAAGGTGATGCCGTTTGGGATGAAAAACGCACCGGCTACCTTCCAGTGGATGGTGGACCAGCTCCTAGATGACTTCCAAGATTACACCTGTGCTTATTTAGATGACATTGCCATCTTTAGCAATACCTGGCAGGAACATCTGGCCCATATAGGAGCAGTTCTAGATAGGATCAGGGAGGCAGGCTTAACATTGAAACCTGCAAAATGTAGTATAGGCATGGCCGAGGTACAGTACCTCGGTCACAGCGTAGGCTGCGAGAAGCAGAATCCTGAGCCTGCAAAGGTAGAGGCCGTAGCTCAGTGGCAAACCCCCACGACGAAGACCCAGGTACTAGCCTTTCTAGGGACAGCCGGGTATTACAGAAAGTATGTACCCAACTATAGCGCCCTGGCCCTTACTGACCTCACTCGCAAAAACCTTACCCACCAAGTAACTTGGACCCCAGAGTGTGAGCAGGCATTCCAAAAACTGAAAGATGCCCTCATCAATGCCCCTGTCTTGGCCACTCCCGATCCAACTAAACGGTTTCTTGTTCACACAGACGCTTCTATGTTTGGATTGTGGGCAGCACTGAGCCAAGTAGGGGCTGATGGCGGAGAACATCCCGTGGCTTACATCAGTCGGAAACTGTTACCTAGAGAAGTGAGCTACGCCGCCATCGAGAAGGAGGGCCTGGCTGTGGTGTGGGCCCTAAAGACCGTATTTGTATGGACAGCCCTTTTCTTTGCTCACGGATCACAACCCGTTGGTATGGTTAAACCGGGTGGCTGGGAAAAATGCCAGGCTGCTGCGCTGGAGTTTGGCGCTGCAGCCGTTTGACTTTAATATCCAGTACCGCCCGGGAAAACAGAATGGCAACGCTGACATGTTGTCCAGACAAACAGACTTTGAAAAATGATCCGTGAGACTCTGTATGCCGGCTGGTGGGCAAGGGGGAGCAGTGTAGCGGATGGCATTGGGCTGTCCTCAAAGTTTGTTTGAAAAAAAATTTTTTTGTGTGATTATTCCCATGTATAGATGTATTGTATGTAGCATTCGTGTTCCATATGAATGAAAATTACCGAACCATCAGACCACTCCAGAGAGAAGTGTGCACCTCGTTAAGCTTTTCACACTCTGTAACCGCAACCTAATTGACTATGCAATCGGTACTTAAATATCTGGGTGGTCGCCGTTCGGCATACGACCGCATGGCAGCGGTGTTTGGTCGTCGAGTGTCTGGAACTCAAATCGGACACTCAATTACCCCGAACACCGCTGAGACCTCTAGAGCTCCGTAACTCCGAACGGAGGGGCCAACCAGCCCCTCGTTCGGTAAAATAAATATACTGAACAAGGGAATTCATACGAATATCGATTAAACTTTGGATGGCAAGTATTTCTATGTGTTTTATGTCCCGAACAGAGACCAACCGCAAGGCCCAAACACATGGAGCCTTTTTCGGATACTACCTCGTGTGCGGTCGGTCAAATTACCTCTTCCAACTTACTCCCGAACCCCTGGTCCGATCTGGGTGAATTTTGAATATGCTAGTCACCCAGATCAGGGCTACCAGGGGGAACCCATTATATTTATTTATTTAAAAAATATTTTACCAGGAAAGATACATTGAGATTTCTCTCCTTTTAAAGAATGTCCTGGGTCCACAAATCATTGCATTGTTACAATTAGGGTACAATAAAATACAAAAACAATATTAATACACAATAAATACAAAATTTAACATAGAACAGGTAGGAAATATATAATCAACCATGACAGGTGCATTCTGTTTTGAGGTATGTAGAGAGGGATCTCTTAAAGGACTTTAAGCTTAGGTAAGATTTTAAATTGTGCGGGAGGTTGTTCCACAATTGCGGTGCTCTGTAGTAGAAGGAGGATCGGGCTGCTTTCTTTTTGTATTGAGGTAGACTAAATAAAGTGCTGGTACTGGATCGGAGGTTATAGGCGGTGGGAACAGCCGGGGAAAGCATTGTGCTCAGGTAGGGTAGGAGATTCCCAGAAAAGCTCTTAAACACAAGGCTGGAAAGATGAAGAGTGCGTCTGGATTCCAGAGACAGCCAGTTTAGTTCTTTTAGCATATATATATATATATATATATATATTTGTGTACGGGGTAATTCAAGGACGTACAATTAAAGGTATATGGTTCGATAAGGACCAAAGTCGGTTGAGGTGTGCCGAAACCGACGAGAGGTCAGGCCTGCAAAAGAGGGCCCACCTGGTATTTTGATGTAAATAATAAAGGGTGAGGTGGGAGGGGAACTTCAAAACGGCGACGATAGGTGAGCTGGGATTTGCTGGGATTTAAATAGGAAAATAAACCCCTCCCACAAATTCAGGCATTTTGCCTTCCACTTGTGTACGGGGTAATTCAAGGACGTACAATTAAAGGTATATGGTTCGATAAGGACCAAAGTCGGTTGAGGTGTGCCGAAACCGACGAGAGGTCAGGCCTGCAAAAGAGGGCAAAAATATAAGACAAGATTAAGTTCACAATTAGTAATCATTTAGTCATATTATCGAAAGACCGTCTGTTTTTCCTGGGTTAGGAATGTTCCTATTGTATGCCAACTTCCCATATTTTACTTATGTGTGTCGTAACACGCCTATTAGAGGCTGCTGTTGTATAGACATGGGATGCGTGGCCCGAGTAGGAGGATTAAGGCCTGGTGGAGTATTTAAAGTAACAAATATCACAGTTATTAAAGATAGTAAGGGATAGGTCGGGACCTGGCTAACCTGATCTAGTATAAATTTTGAACCGGGCACAATTTAAATTGCCTGACTGATGAGTTCAGGTATGAAGAGTAGATATGTATCAATTGTTGATTTCCTGAATTCTTGGTGCACGGGTAAAGGTCAAATGTTCCCGACAGTAAAATACTTCTTTTGGACTCAAGAAATCGTAGAGAGCCAAGTAAGCTGCTGACTTAAATTAGTAGTTTATAAACGGGAGGCTTAATGTTAATTTGAAAATTCCACCATAGATTGTACTGTTGATAGGACGTGACTTGGATGATTTGTTTGGAGTATTGATCTCTGACACCTGTCAGCGCTTTTACTGACTAAGAAAGAAAATGGGAGCTGTTGGGAATTTGTGTACATGTAATGTTAAATTCCTGTAGGTATAGTTTCAATAGTATTGTAGGCTGGTTTCAAAGAGATGTGGCAAAAATTGTGCAAGCAACCATTATAACTGTAACACATTTATTATCTTAATCATATACCATACTTACCCATCGTAAGCCGTAGAGTATGTTAGAATTAGTATTCGTAGACAAATCTTACCTGCGTACAAACTCTAATCTAAGGCATGATTAGATCTTATAGACCTGCAGAGCATCTCTGGACTGTACGGTCTTTAAGCTCGACCTACAACGTTTAAGCAAGGTCGGACTTCAGGACTATAGGAGTGGCTAGGGCGGGGGACTTGAGAAGATAGTACATTACCTAGAGATAATTCTAGTAGCATGCTGTGAGGAGGGAAGAAACATATATATGTTTTAACTATGCAAACTTCGATGCCTATTGAATATCCCGTATAGTAGAGCTTCTTGCGAACGAGTACTGATAGGTGAAGATAAGGACTATGCCGTGATAGGCGAGGCCCTACCATTCGCCCTGTGTCCGGGAGAGGCCCTACCCTTGATTTGGCTTACGTGGACTTGTATCTACTACGCATGGCGAGTTGTTAAACTGTTGGTGGTGGTAAAAGAGAGACTATACTTGTGGTCGTGATATGTGAGGCCTATCCAATACCTTGCGAGGTACTAACTCAGAGTTGGATCGCCGGTAGGAACCTCCGTGTTGAGGTGAGTAGATGACCTCATGCAAATTATTTGACTAAGTTCAGAACTTCTAACCCTTGGCAGGCTTGTTTCTTGTGGACGAGCGTTAACCTAACCTGTGAGTAACTGGATAGAAGCACTGTGAAAAGGACTGTAAAAAGGCACCCGACGAACAAGCTGTTGTGATGTGAACCGAAAAATAGAATGAAATGCTGTGATACATAGTAGGGAGAAAGTGTGCACTTAAGATAGGAAGCTGAAAAGGAGCTTTGATTGTGGTTTAAGCTTAAAGATGATACGTGATTGTATAATAAATACCCTATAATCATACTTGATAGGCTTGGGAATGTAAATGTCTGTATTATGCAATGCCTATGGTGTAACAGTAACAGATAGCATGACCGAAGTTAAACCTGATGGACCTCTTGAACTTAAATAACATAGTGAAATGTATGCAATATTAAATAACATGATGAATGAATTGAATGCGCCTGGAGAACCCTGCAAATGTCAAGCGAGCAGAGACAAGTCTCTATTAGTTGTTAAGGATTTGAATGTTATTCGTTCGTTCGTAATGACTGACGAATGATGTCTCGATATTCGATATGAACGAGTGGGAATTCTGTTTACCCTGTTTTTATTAGATAGCTAATGTTTAACCTGCATAGCTGGTAAAATTGACGTGGAGGTTATAATTAAGCGATAGTATGAGTCAACGTAAGTAATTTAGAACTCAATATACTGTAAAGCCCCTAATGGGTTGCAAAGTAACAATAGTATATCTGTAATGCATAAACTGTAAGCAGTCATTATATGTACTCAAGTGTCTTGAGGACCTGACGATGGTCCAATGCAAGTCCTAAACCTGTACGATGTGTAACATAAAGGCAGCATGAGGCCCAATATACGTGTTTAACTGAGAATATATGTAATAAAAATGCCTGAAACAAATTGTTGGAGGAAACCGCAGATCTTGGTTTCTACTAGATTGATATGCACCTAGTGTATGTGGTATAATGGGATCACAAGTGAGTGACACATTAGGGAAATATATATAATTTGGGTATCCTTGTACTGCTATATCTAATTATCTAGTAGACCCTTAGTCCATAAGTGATTGACGTATTGAAAGCATGGATTAGCCTTGTATGACAGTTCTGGCATACTGTTTGTAATACTGTAAGGGTAAATGAGCTCCCAAATGAAACTAAGCTATAACGAGGCAGGGAATAAACCGCTAGGAGACCTGATCTGATTACCGGATCTGAAACCTAGTGGTTATGTGTGACAGAGTACTGTAGGATGCCGTCCCCCAACTGTGTGTGTGTGTTTGAGTGCTGGCTGACTAGCTAGTGCCAAAATGCGGCGAAACGATTACTCTTGATTGGTGACAGGTGAGGCCCTGCTATTTGCCAAGCGGCTTGAGAGGCTCTATCTATGCGTTGGCGCGAGGGGATAACGTGGCCACTGAGCGTTGTGGCGGGGTGTCGGCCTCTCGGTGACCGTTAAACATAAGATAGAATGGGAGTGACAGGTGAGGCCCTTTCTATGCCACAATGCGAGGCGACTAACTATGATTTGGCCCGAGGGGCGTAGTACCTCCGAGTATGAGGATGGGTGTTGGCCTCGCGGGACCACTAAACTGAGGCGAAGAAGCCAGGGGGAATAATAACTAGTGGACACCTAGGAACCTGACAGCCAGCCACTGCTAACTAAGAGGGAAGGTTAGTTAGTGAGAGAGAGGACATACCATGGAACGAAACGTGGGTGGAAATGAGTTAGGATCGTAAGGCTGACCGAACTGGAGTGCCCTTGAGCACGTCGGGGTCCAGAATGGTCGGTATGTATGAACTAGAATGCATGTATGTACAGCCCTTGGGGCGCCAGATTTTTTATTTTTATTTTTTTTGTATAGAAGCGGATCTTGTACATAGTACTGTTGCAACGTGTACTCGCCTTCGCCGAGGCTTGTTCATCAGAACTGCAAATAACGTGAGTGTGAGCTTAATGCACTTTGTTTAGAAACATATGTGCTTGTCTGTGCAGAGGTGTACAGGTCAAGGTAATCAGGCTATGATCGGTCTTAAATGCGAAGTCTGAATCTTTATATGGGTTTAGTAATGAAATGTGCAGGCGTAATTGTCAAGTATGTATAGCTGTGTTTATTCAAAGCGTCTGCTGATGACTGTAAGATGTGCATAACAGTCTGCGTTATACTGAGGTGTAATATATCGTGCTGTCGCCAGGCTAGCACAGAAGCACTAATAGTCTTCCCATACAACATGTGTACTGTGCATTAGATTAGACAAAATGTAATAATCCTCCCACTGACTGTGTTTAGCAAGGTAAAATATTTATTGATGGTAAACACGCTAGGTAATGCAGTGTGTAGGCATTATGGATAACAGAAAAGTGTATGCCTCTAAGTTAAGGCATAGTAATATATATTGTAGCAATCAGACAACTAAGTAAGCAGCATTAAACCACCGTAACAGCGTATATATATTGATTTTAAGAAAGTAAATATTCTTTTACTGGATATACAATGAATACCCAGGTTGCCCAGTCTGTTTTACCTGCAGCCAGGAGGTTGCCCACAGTGTCAGTTAAAAGTGCCCGGAAGTGTAGCCGTTGCCACGCGGAAGTTGTTGGTTGCTATGCGGAAGTAGCATGCGTTAGTTACGGACTGGCTTCCATAGCTCAGCACGTTGGAACGCATATGCGTTCCACTTTGCCCAACAAGCTTCAGGGTTCAGATTTGAGACGCATGATGCGGCTAGCGATTAGCAAACATGACACCGCAAACGAGAGAGGGAGAGACAGGGAGAAACAGTAGGATTGACATTTATGAATTAATTGTTTAGGAACCTGGGTAAATGTTCATGGTTTACAGATTAACCTTCGGTAGATTAAATAAATACAATACACCCAGCACATTGTGTATGTGGTGCTCGATACATATCCATACTGTGTAAACAAACATGTCATGACGAGCTCGCACTGACCCGTAGTACTGATTTACAACTGACTGTGGAAACACAGCTGGCCGATCAGCCAGAAAACGCAATTCATCTGTATGATCACCTCAGCTGTTGTAAGCTAGCAGACCTTGTGGTGTTTGTTCTGTGTGAACGTGGCTTGCAACGAAATGCCGTTCGTATGGTTGAATGAATGTAAGATTCTAGGTAGCCGGATGACTAAATGTACGAAAATTTGAACAAATGGTATGGCAGGTGTATTGTTTTGTTTGTATGAAATATGTAGGATTTGAATTGAGAAGGTTTCGAACGGCGAGAATAGCCCGATCGCGGCCATTCTCGCCGGTTACCTGGTGTTCGCATGTTTGGCGGTTCGTGTTCGTCGGTTTGAGTTGCGAGCGTCTGAGCAAAACGGAGGCTGGCGGGAAAGCCGCAAGGAATGACGGGACCGGAAGCGTGCTGTAGAGCAGTGCTCCCCAACCTTTTTATCGCAGCGGACCGGTAAACGTTTGATAATTTTTCCGTGGCCCGCTTGTTTTAATTTAATAAGACAAAAAAAAACAGTCACATATATTAAAAAAAACACGCAGACACATACATAGTCAGAAAATCACAAACACAGTCACATAAAGACAGACTCAAAATGGTGTGTATGTGTGTGTGAGCGGTGCAGTGTGTATGTGAGGGTGGCAGTGTGTGTGAGAGTTGCGGTGTGTGTATGGGGGGCAGTGTTTGTGGGGCAGTGTGTGTAGTGTGTGTATGGGGGCAGTGTTTGTGGGGCAGTGTGTGCAGTGTGTCTATGGGGCAGTGTGTGTAGTGTGTGTATGGGGGCAGTGTTTGTGGGGCAGTGTGTGCAGTGTGTCTATGGGGGTAGTGTGTGTAGTGTGTGTATGGGGGCAGTGTGTATGGGGCAATGTGTGTAGTGTTTGTGGGGCAGTGTGTGTAGTGTGTGTATGGGGGCAGTGTTTGTGGGGCTGTGTGTGTAGTGTGTGTATGGGGCAGTGTTTGTGGGGCAGTGTGTGTAGTGTGTGCATGGGGGCAGTGTGTGTATGGGGGGTAAGGAGGGTAGGGAGGCTTTTTTTTTTATCTATTTAATTAAAATTAATATATTCATGTCCCCCCTCCCTTCTTACCTTTACTGGGAGGAGGGGGGACATTTCTTAGTCCCTGGTGGTCCGGTGGGGAGTCCCTGGTGGTCCGGTGGGGAGTCCCTGGTGGTCCGGTGGGGAATCCCTGGTGGTCCGGTGGTGGTGAGGTGAACTCTAGCCCAGTTACAGGGCTAGAGTTCACTCTCGCGAGATTTGGAGCGTTGCCGTGGTTACCGCGGCAACGCTCCAAATCTCGCTAGAGGAGGACCCGGAGGAGCTGCAGGTAAGAGCTTCCGGGTCCTCTCTCATTCCCTCCCCTGCCGGCTGTCAGCACAGTGCCTGCGGACCGGGGAGGGAGATCTCTGATCTCCCCTCCGGTCCGCAGGCACATTGCAGGGCTGGCACTTGGGCAATGCCAGCCCTGCATGAGCCGGCAGGCTCGCACACCCCTGGGCGGCCCGGTACCGTTTGATCCACGGACCGGTACCGGTCCGCGGCCCGGGGGTTGGGGAACACTGCTGTAGAGGACCGGAAGTAGTGCTGACGAGAGGGAGGCGAGCAGGCCAGAACTTCAAAACGGCGACGATAGGTGAGCTGGGATTTGCTGGGATTTAAATAGGAAAATAAACCCCTCCCACAAATTCAGGCATTTTGCCTTCCACATACCTGACTGTTTTGGGGTACATCTAGAAATCGGGTAAAACTGCAGTATGAATAAGTGGATTATGTGTCACACTAAGGGGAGGAGATGTGTGGGAGGTAACAGTCACACTATTGGATACTGTACAAATTAATGGGAATCCCTCCCTTGCATGGGAGAATGCTTTAAAAGAAGGTTGTGTGATTAAAAGTTGAGTTCTGCTCCTGATGCTGTGTGTCGTCCAGTCATTGGGATCCTTGCTTGCTGGGATTATTGTTATATGGGATTTTATTACTTGTTCCTGAGCCTCACTGGGATCTTAAGTGGCGATAATCTGTGAACTACCAGCTCTCCGCTACATAGCACCTCCAGTCTGTGTCACTGTGTCACCCTGCAGGGGGAGGGACAGACTCATAGCGCCTCCAGTCTGTGTCACTGTGTCACCCTGCAGGGGGAGGGACAGACTCATAGCGCCTCCAGTCTGTGTCACTGTGTCACCCTGCAGGGGGAGGGACAGACTCATAGCTCCTTCTGTCTGTGTCACTGTGTCACCCTGCAGGGGGAGGGACAGACTCATAGCGCCTCCAGTCTGTGTCTCTGTGTCACCCTACAGGGCAAGGACAGACTCATAGCGCCCCCTGTCTGTGTCACTGTGTCACCCTGTAGGGGGAGGGACAGACTCATAGCACCCCCTGTCTGTGTCACTGTGTCACCCTGCAGGGGGAGGGACAGACTCATAGCGCCCCCTGTCTGTGTCACTGTGTCACCCTGCAGGGGGAGGACAGACTCATAGCGCCCCCTGTCTGTGTCAATCTGCAGAAGGAGGAACACACTGAGAGCGCCCCCTGTCTGTGTTAATGTGACAGATTTATGATTCCATTATGCTGTCCAGTTACAGGCTGTAATGGTTAATAGCTGTGTGTTATGAAGGGTGTGTGCCTTTGTAAGTGCTGGCTTGGGGAGGAGAAAGGGAATATTAGTGCCAGTTGTGAGTACACACCCGATCCCAGCTGACACAGAATATCCATCGCCATGCGGCCTCCCTATCAATCGTACAGCCCGTATCGGATTACTCTGCATTGTGTGTATGTGATGATTAAAGGTGTGGATATTTTTTGTATTTTATCTACTTCCTTATCTGTGGATACAATGTTTATCAGTCACAAGATATTGGAGATATAGTAAACATTATACATAGATAGCACTCCATATACCACCACAGTATATTCCTCCTCTCTCTCTGTATAACACACAGTGCATGCTATATCTCTCTGTATAACACACAGTGCATGCTATGTCTCTCTGTATAACACACAGTGCATGCTATATCTCTCTGTATAACACACAGGGCATGCTATATCTCTCTGTATAACACACAGGGCATGCTATATCTCTCTGTATAACACACAGGGCATGCTATATCTCTCTGTATAACACACAGGGCATGCTATATCTCTCTGTATAACACACAGTGCATGCTATATCTCTCTGTATAACACACAGTGCATGCTATATCTCTCTGTATAACACACAGTGCATGCTATATCTCTCTGTATAACACACAGTGCATGTTATATCTCTCTGTATAACACACAGGGCATGCTATATCTCTCTGTATAACACAGGAGGCTGGCTGTCTGTTTCCAGGTTGGAGTGTGAGAACAATAGCTTGCCCATCCCCTGTATAGTGGCCCCTCCTCTCTATTAGCTCTCCTCCTGCTGTCTACTGGGATCCAGCATTAGTGCAGCAGCTCCTCAGTGAGTTCCTTGGATTGATAGCAGGATGGGGTCCCAAACAGCAGCCAGGTCCTGTGCCCAGCCGGGGCGAGGTAGGCATGGGGGGAGAGCGGTATCCAGCATGTGGGGTATGGCATTGTGTGGTCAGTGTACACACCCAACATCCACCCCCACCCCAGCTCAGTGGGTACACAGAGACAGAGAGTCTGACACACTGGATACATTGTATCACCCTGTCTGATATACAATAATATAATATAATATACTGACTGCTGGATACATTGTAACACCCTGTCTGATATCCAATAATATAATATACTGACTGCTGGATACATTGTAACACCCTGTCTGATATCCAATAATATAATATACTGACTGCTGGATACATTGTAACACCCTGTCTGATATCCAATAATATAATATACTGACTGCTGGATACATTGTAACACCCTGTCTGATATACAATAATATAATATACTGACTGCTGGATACATTGTAACCCACTGTCTGATATACAATAATATAATATACTGACTGCTGGATACATTGTAACACCCTGTCTGACATCCAATAATATAATATACTGACTGCTGGATACATTGTATCACCCTGTCTGATATACAATAATATAATATAATATACTGACTGCTGGATACATTGTAACACCCTGTCTGATATCCAATAATATAATATACTGACTGCTGGATACATTGTAACACCCTGTCTGATATCCAATAATATAATATACTGACTGCTGGATACATTGTAACACCCTGTCTGATATCCAATAATATAATATACTGACTGCTGGATACATTGTAACCCACTGTCTGATATACAATAATATAATATACTGACTGCTGGATACATTGTAACCCACTGTCTGATATACAATAATATAATATACTGACTGCTGGATACATTGTAACCCACTGTCTGATATACAATAATATAATATACTGACTGCTGGATACATTGTAACCCACTGTCTGATATCCAATAATATAATATACTGACTGCTGGATACATTGTAACCCACTGTCTGATATACAATAATATAATATACTGACTGCTGGATACATTGTAACCCACTGTCTGATATCCAATAATATAATATACTGACTGCTGGATACATTGTAACACCCTGTCTGATATACAATAATATAATATACTGACTGCTGGATACATTGTAACACCCTGTCTGATATACAATAATATAATATACTGACTGCTGGATAAATTGTAACACCCTGTCTGATATCCAATAATATAATATACTGACTGCTGGATACATTGTAACACCCTGTCTGATATACAATAATATAATATACTGACTGCTGGATACATTGTAACACCCTGTCTGATATCCAATAATATAATATACTGACTGCTGGATACATTGTAACACCCTGTCTGATATCCAATAATATAATATACTGACTGCTGGATACATTGTATCACCCTGTCTGATATACAATAATATAATATAATATACTGACTGCTGGATACATTGTAACACCCTGTCTGATATCCAATAATATAATATACTGACTGCTGGATACATTGTAACACCCTGTCTGATATACAATAATATAATATACTGACTGCTGGATACATTGTAACACCCTGTCTGATATACAATAATATAATATACTGACTGCTGGATACATTGTATCACCCTGTCTGATATCCAATAATATAATATACTGACTGCTGGATACATTGTATCACCCTGTCTGATATCCAATAATATAATATACTGACTGCTGGATACATTGTAACACCCTGTCTGATATCCAATAATATAATATACTGACTGCTGGATACATTGTAACCCACTGTCTGATATACAATAATATAATATACTGACTGCTGGATACATTGTAACCCACTGTCTAATATACAATAATATAATATACTGACTGCTGGATACATTGTAACACCCTGTCTGATATACAATAATATAATATACTGACTGCTGGATACATTGTAACACCCTGTCTGATATACAATAATATAATATACTGACTGCTGGATAAATTGTAACACCCTGTCTGATATCCAATAATATAATATACTGACTGCTGGATACATTGTAACACCCTGTCTGATATACAATAATATAATATACTGACTGCTGGATACATTGTAACACCCTGTCTGATATCCAATAATATAATATACTGACTGCTGGATACATTGTATCACCCTGTCTGATATACAATAATATAATATAATATACTGACTGCTGGATACATTGTATCACCCTGTCTGATATACAATAATATAATATAATATACTGACTGCTGGATACATTGTAACACCCTGTCTGATATCCAATAATATAATATACTGACTGCTGGATACATTGTAACACCCTGTCTGATATCCAATAATATAATATACTGACTGCTGGATACATTGTAACACCCTGTCTGATATCCAATAATATAATATACTGACTGCTGGATACATTGTAACACCCTGTCTGATATACAATAATATAATATACTGACTGCTGGATACATTGTAACCCACTGTCTGATATACAATAATATAATATACTGACTGCTGGATACATTGTAACACCCTGTCTGATATCCAATAATATAATATACTGACTGCTGGATACATTGTATCACCCTGTCTGATATACAATAATATAATATAATATACTGACTGCTGGATACATTGTAACACCCTGTCTGATAACCCACTGTCTGATATACAATAATATAATATACTGACTGCTGGATACATTGTAACCCACTGTCTGATATACAATAATATAATATACTGACTGCTGGATACATTGTAACCCACTGTCTGATATCCAATAATATAATATACTGACTGCTGGATACATTGTAACCCACTGTCTGATATCCAATAATATAATATACTGACTGCTGGATACATTGTAACCCACTGTCTGATATCCAATAATATAATATACTGACTGCTGGATACATTGTAACACCCTGTCTGATATACAATAATATAATATACTGACTGCTGGATACATTGTAACACCCTGTCTGATATACAATAATATAATATACTGACTGCTGGATACATTGTAACACCCTGTCTGATATACAATAATATAATATACTGACTGCTGGATACATTGTAACACCCTGTCTGATATACAATAATATAATATACTGACTGCTGGATACATTGTAACTCCCTGTCTGATATACAATAATATAATATACTGAATGCTGGATACATTGTAACCCACTGTCTGATACCCAATAATATAATATACTGAATGCTGGATACATTGTAACACCCTGTCTGATATCCAATAATATAATATACTGACTGCTGGATACATTGTAACACCCTGTCTGATATCCAATAATATAATATACTGACTGCTGGATACATTGTATCACCCTGTCTGATATACAATAATATAATATAATATACTGACTGCTGGATACATTGTAACACCCTGTCTGATATCCAATAATATAATATACTGACTGCTGGATACATTGTAACACCCTGTCTGATATCCAATAATATAATATACTGACTGCTGGATACATTGTAACACCCTGTCTGATATACAATAATATAATATACTGACTGCTGGATACATTGTAACACCCTGTCTGATATACAATAATATAATATACTGACTGCTGGATACATTGTATCACCCTGTCTGATATCCAATAATATAATATACTGACTGCTGGATACATTGTAACCCACTGTCTGATATACAATAATATAATATACTGACTGCTGGATACATTGTAACCCACTGTCTGATATCCAATAATATAATATACTGACTGCTGGATACATTGTAACCCACTGTCTGATATACAATAATATAATATACTGACTGCTGGATACATTGTAACCCACTGTCTGATATACAATAATATAATATACTGACTGCTGGATACATTGTAACACCCTGTCTGATATACAATAATATAATATACTGACTGCTGGATACATTGTAACACCCTGTCTGATATACAATAATATAATCTACTGACTGCTGGATAAATTGTAACACCCTGTCTGATATCCAATAATATAATATACTGACTGCTGGATACATTGTAACACCCTGTCTGATATACAATAATATAATATACTGACTGCTGGATACATTGTAACACCCTGTCTGATATACAATAATATAATATACTGACTGCTGGATACATTGTAACACCCTGTCTGATATACAATAATATAATATACTGACTGCTGGATACATTGTAACCCACTGTCTGATATCCAATAATATAATATACTGACTGGTGGATACATTGTAACCCACTGTCTGATATCCAATAATATAATATACTGACTGCTGGATACATTGTAACCCACTGTCTGATATCCAATAATATAATATACTGACTGCTGGATACATTGTAACCCACTGTCTGATATCCAATAATATAATATACTGACTGCTGGATACATTGTAACCCACTGTCTGATATCCAATAATATAATATACTGACTGGTGGATACATCGTAACCCACTGTCTGATATCCAATAATATAATATACTGACTGCTGGATACATTGTAACCCACTGTCTGATATCCAATAATATAATATACTGACTGCTGGATACATTGTAACCCACTGTCTGATATCCAATAATATAATATACTGACTGCTGGATACATTGTAACCCACTGTCTGATATCCAATAATATAATATACTGACTGCTGGATACATTGTAACCCACTGTCTGATATCCAATAATATAATATACTGACTGCTGGATACATTGTAACACCCTGTCTGATATCCAATAATATAATATACTGACTGCTGGATACATTGTAACACCCTGTCTGATACACAATAATATAATATACTGACTGCTGGATACATTGTAACACACTGCCTGATACCCAATAATATAATATACTGACTGCTGGATACATTGTAACCCACTGTCTGATATACAATAATATAATATACTGACTGCTGGATACATTGTAACACCCTGTCTGATATACAATAATATAATATACTGACTGCTGGATACATTGTAACACCCTGTCTGATATACAATAATATAATATACTGACTGCTGGATACATTGTAACCCACTGTCTGATATCCAATAATATAATATACTGACTGCTGGATACATTGTAACACCCTGTCTGATACACAATAATATAATATACTGACTGCTGGATACATTGTAACACCCTGTCTGATATACAATAATATAATATACTGACTGCTGGATACATTGTAACCCACTGTCTGATATACAATAATATAATATACTGACTGCTGGATACATTGTAACCCACTGTCTGATATACAATAATATAATATACTGACTGCATTATACACTGTAACACCCTGTCTGATATCCAATAATATAATATACTGACTGCTGGATACATTGTAACCCACTGTCTGATATCCAATAATATAATATACTGACTGCTGGATACATTGTAACACCCTGTCTGATATCCAATAATATAATATACTGACTGCTGGATACATTGTAACACCCTGTCTGATATCCAATAATATAATATACTGACTGCTGGATACATTGTAACCCGCTGTCTGATATCCAATAATATAATATACTGACTGCTGGATACACTGTAACACCCTGTCTGATACACAATAATATAATATACTGACTGCTGGATACATTGTAACACCCTGTCTGATACACAATAATATAATATACTGACTGCTGGATACATTGTAACACCCTGTCTGATATACAATAATACAATATAATGTATCAATGTAATACTTACTGTACATACATTATATTAGATGGTGTGTATATTTTGCAGTACACACATAGTTTCTCCCAAATGTAAGTACACCCCTCACATTTTTGTAAATATTTTATTATATATTTTCATGTGACAACACTGAAGAAATGACACTCTGCTACAATGTAAAGTAGTAAGTGTACATCCTGTATAACAGTAAATTAGCTGTCCCCTCAAAATAACTCAACACACAGCCATTAATGTCTAAACCGTTAGCAACAAAAGTGAGTACACCCCTAAGTGGAAATGTCCAAATTGGGCCCAAAGTGTCAATATTTTGTGTGGCCACCATTATTTTCAAGCACTGCCATAACCCTTATGGGCATGGAGTTCACCAGAGCTTCACAGGTTACCTCTGGAGTCCTCTTCCACTCCTCCATGACGACATCATAGAGCTGGTGGATGTTAGAGACCCTGCGCTCCCCCACCTTCTGTTTGAGGATGCTCCACAGATGTTTAATAGGGTTTAGGTCTGGAGACATGCTTGGGCAGTCAATCACCTTTACCTTAAGCCTCTTTAGCGAGGCAGTGTTTATCTTGGAGGTGTGTTTGGGGTCGTTATCATGTTGGAATACTGCCCTGTGGCCCAGTCTCCGAAGGGAGGGGGATCATGCTTCAGTATGTCACAGTACATGTTGGCATTCATGGTTCCCTCCATGAACTGTAGCTCCCCAGTGCCGGCAGCACTCATGCAGGACCATGACACCCCCACCACCATGCTTGACTGTAGACAAGACACACTTCTCTTTGTACTCCTCACCTGGTTGCAGCCACACACGCTTGACACCATCTGAACCAAATAAGTTTATCTTGGTCTCATCGGACCACAGGACATGGTTCCAGTAAACCATGTCCTTAGTCTGCTTGTCTTCAGCAAACTGTTTGCGGGCTTTCTTGTGCATTATTTTTTAGAATAGACTTCATTCTGGGACGACAGCCATGCAGACCAATTTGTTGCAGTGTGCAGCTTATGGTCTGAGCACTGACAGACTGACTCCCCCAACCTCTGCAGCAATGCTGGCAGAAATCATACGTCTATGTCCCAAAGACAACCTCTGGATATGACGCTGAGCATGTGCACTCAACTTCTTTGGTCGACCATGGCGAGGCCTGTTCTGAGTGAAGCCTGTCCTGTGAAACCGCTCTATTGCCTTGCCCACCGCGCGTGCTGCAACTCAGTTTCAGGGTCTTGGCAATCTTCTTATAGCCTAGGCCATCTTTATGTAGAGCAACAATTCATTTTTTTACGATCTTCAGAGAGTTCTTTGCCATGAGGTGCCATATTGAACTTCCAGTGACCAGTATGAGAGAGTGTGAGAGCAATAACACAATATTTAACACACCTGCTCCCCATTCACACCTGAGACCTTGTAACACTAACGAGTCACATGACACCGGGGAGGGAAAATGGCTAATTGGGCCCAATTTGGACATTTCCACTTAGGGGCGTACTCACTTTTGTTGCCAACGGTTTAGACATTAATGGCTGTGTGTTGAGTAATTTTGAGGGGACAGCAAATTGACACTGTTATACAGGCTGTACACTTACTACTTTACATTGTAGCAGAGTTTCAAAATATTTACAAAATTGTGAGGGGTGTACTCAGAGCCGGCCCAAGACATTGTGCTGCCTGGATCCAAGTATGAAATACTCCCTAAAAAAACAATGTATATGCTTCTGCAATGCTAGTGTATCTATGTGGGTGTGCTAGGGATGAAGAGTGTGTCTGTGCGTGTGTATGCTGGGGATGTAGCTTGTGTCTGTGTGTGCACTGCAGACAATACAATAACCTATACACTGTGTCTGTGTATATCTATGTGTGTCAGTGTTTGTATCTGCGTGTCTGTATCTGTATGTGTGTCTGTGTGGCAGTGTTTGTGTGTCTGTATATCTGCATGCGTATCAGTGTGTCTGTGCAACTGTTTGTGTGGCAGTATATGTATCAAAAACTGCCACACATGCAGATACTGACACACATACAGATGTACAGACACACTGATACGCCTGCAGATACAGACATACACACACACACAGCCACACATGCAGATATACAGACATATAGATACACATTACACACAAACTACACACATACAGACCCACACACTACATATAGATACACACATACAAACAAACACATACTACACACTCATACCCACACTACACACAGGTACACATACACATAGAAACATAGAATGTGACTGCAGATAAGAACCATTCGGCCCATCTAGTCTGCCCAATTTTCTAAATACTTTCATTAGTCCCTGGCCTTATCTTATAGTTAGGATAGCCTTATGCCTATCCCACGCATGCTTAAACTCCTTTACTGTGTTTACCTCTACCACTTCAGCTGGAAGGCTATTCCATGCATTCACTACCCTCTCAGTAAAGTAATACTTCCTGATATTATTTTTAAACCTTTGTCCCTCTAATTTAAGACTATGTCCTCTTGTTGTGGTAGTTTTTCTTCTTTTAAATATAGTCTCCTCCTTTACTGTGTTGATTCCCTTTATGTATTTAAATGTTTCTATCATATCCCCCCTGTCTCGTCTTTCCTCCAAGCTATACATGTTAAGATCCTTTAACCTTTCCTGGTAAGTTTTATCCTGCAATCCATGAACCAGTTTAGTAGCCCTTCTTTGAACTCTCTCTAAGGTATCAATATCCTTCTGGAGATACGGTCTCCAGTACTGCGTACAATGCTCCAAGTGAGGTCTCACCAGTGTTCTGTACAATGGCATGAGCACTTCCCTCTTTCTACTGCTAATACCTCTCCCTATACAACCAAGCATTCTGCTAGCATTTCCTGCTGCTCTATTACATTGTCTGCCTACCTTTAAGTCATCTGTGATAATCACCCCTAAATCCCTTTCCTCAGATGTTGAGGTTAGGACTCTATCAAATATTCTATACTCTGCCCTTGGGTTTTTACATCCAAGATGCATTATCTTGCACTTATCCACATTAAATGTCAGTTGCCACAACTCTGACCATTTTTTCTAGTTTACCTAAATCATTTGCCATTTGGCTTATCCCTCCTGGAACATCAACCCTGTTACATATCTTAGTATCATCCGCAAAAAGACACACCTTACCATCAAGACCTTCTGCAATATCACTAATAAAAATATTAAAGAGAATGGGTCCAAGTACAGATCCCTGAGGTACCCCACTGGTGACAAGCCCAAGCTTCGAATATACTCCATTGACTACAACCCTCTGTTGCCTGTCACTCAGCCACTGCCTTACTCATTCAACAATATTGGAATCCAAACTCAAAGATTGTAGTTTATTGATAAGCCTTCTATGTGCAACAGTGTCAAAAGCCTTACTGAAATCTAGGTAAGCAATGTCTACTGCACCACCCTGATCTATAATTTTAGTTACCCAATCAAAAAAATCAATAAGATTAGTTTGGCATGATCTCCCTGAAGTAAACCCATGTTGTCTCTGATCTTGAAATCCATGTGTTTTTAGATGTTCAACAATCCTATCCTTTAACATGGTTTCCATCACTTTCCCCACTACTGAAGTAAGGCTTACTGGCCTATAGTTGCCCGACTCCTCCCTATTACCTTTCTTGTGAATGGGCACAACATTCGCTAACTTCCAATCTTCTGGGACTACTCCTGTTATCAATGATTGGTTAAATAAATCTGTTAATGGTTTTGCTAGTACACCACTAAGCTATTTTAATAGCTTTGGGTGTATTCCATCAGGTCCCATTGACTTATTTGACTTTACTTTTGACAGTTGAAATAGAACCTCTTCCTCTGTAAACTCACGTGTAATAAATGACTCATTTATCCTTTTTCTTAACTGAGGTCCCTTTCCTTCATTTTCATCTGTAAATACCGAACACAGATATATATACACACACATTACACTTGTACAAACAGATACACATATAAACACACAGATGCCCACACTACATACAGATTTACACACATACAAACACACAAACACACACACATTAAAAAAATTAAGCCACCAGGTTCTTACTTTCTGCTGGCTGTGGCTGGTGGTAGTTAGGGGCCTGATCAGCCGATTGGGAAATCCTGTTTTAGATTGTGACAGAGTGCCGCCTTCAACCGTGGCTCCAGCGCGGTCCATGGACGGACCGGCCCTGGGTGTACTCACTTTTGTGAGATACTGTAATATTAGATTGTGTGCGTATATTTTGCCGTACACACATATTACAGTGTCTGGAATTATATATTATATAGTATTTATTTTATGTCACTATACTCTGTATATAACGTGTCTGGCATTATATATTATATAGTATTTTTTTTTATGTCACTATACTCTGGCATTACAGTTGTGATACAAAGTTTGCATATGTTTTGGAGAATTTGTAATATATGTGCCATTTATAAAGAAAACATGAGTGAGCAGGCAAAACACATTTCTTTTATTTCTTATGGGATTCATATTCAACTGTAGGTTATTACAGAATAGCATAATCATAAAACAAAACATGGCAACAAAGAAAATTATGAAATGACCCCTGTTCTAAAGTCTGCACACCCTTAGTTAATACTGTGTATTGCCCCCTTTAGCATCAATGACGGCGTGCAGTCTTTTATAATAGTTGTCTATGAGGCCCCTAATTCTTGCAGGTGGTATAGCTGCCCATTGGTTTTGGTAAAATGCCTCCGGGTCATACAAAGTCTTTGGTCGTCTTGCATGAACCGCACGTTTGAGATCTCCCCAGAGTGGCTCGATGATATTAAGGTCAGGAGACTGTGATGGCCACTCAAAAACCTTCACCTTTTTCTGCTGTAACCACTGGAGGGTCAACTTGGCCTTGTGCTTAGGGTCATTGACATGCTGGGAAATCCAAGAGCGTCCCATGCGCAGCCTTCTTGCAGAAGAATGCAAATTGTCTGCCAGTATTTTCTGATAACATGCTGCATTCATCTTGCCATCAATTTTCACAATATTCCCCATGCCTTTAGAGCTCACCGCCCACCTCCCCCCTCCCCTCCCAAACATCAGTGACCCACCACCATGCTTCACAGAGGGGATGGTATACTTTTCACTATAGGCCTGTTAATCCCTCTCCAAACATAGTGCTTATAGTTGTGGCCGTAAAGTTCTGTTTTGTTCTTGTCACTCCAAATTAGTGTGCCAGAAGCTGTGAGTCTGTCACCTTCTCCTGAGGTTACCTGTGGGTTTTCTTTGTATCCCGACCAATTCTTCTGGCAGTTGTGGCTGAAATCTTTCTTGGTCTACCAGACCTTGGCTTGGTATCAAGAGATCCCCGAATTTTCCACTTCTTAATACGTGATTGAACAGCACTGGCTGGCATTTTCAAGTCTTTGGATATCTTTTTATATTCCTTTCCATCTTTATAAAGTCCCATTACCTCGTTACGCAGGTTTTTTGTCAGTTCTGTTCTGCTCCCCATGGCTCAGTATCTAGCCTGCTCACTGCATCCATGTAAACGTTTGATCAGGGGGGCCATTTGGGTGATTTCTGTTACCATTATGATTTAAAAAGGAGCCAAACAACTATGTCATTAAAAATGGCTTCATACGATCACTATCCTTCAATAAAAGACGTGTTATGCATGATTAGTCATATTTTTAAAATCAATGCCACGATTTCTGCCTGGGTATGTAAACGTTTGAGCACACCTCTATTTATTGTATAGTATTGCATGTCACTATATTCTGTATATAACAGGATGGGGCGTGTGGCCATGTGTGCTAATTGGGGCAGTTTCCTGTAATCCTATTTAGGATTGCTATAGTAGCATCATGTTACACTGTGATGTAATTCACTGAGTTCATATTAACCCTTTCACAGTATGTCAGGATCCCATACAGGGCCATATAACGGCCACTCCTGTACAGCCCACGGTGGCGCTCTGAGAACGTAGCTGGTAACAGGATCCACTGACTGTCTGGGAAAACATTAGGCTAAGACTACAATCACTTCACATTAATCCTATTGATGTTCAGTCACCGGTTTTGTTTAGGGACCTTATTAGTCTGTGGGTTCTGTATCTAACTGCACACACAGGTCTCTGCAGCTCTCAAGCTGTGTGTTAAAGTGCTTGCTCTGTGGGTTGCAGGTCACTTTTTCCTATATACTGTATTCTCTCTGTGTGTTATGTTAGTACCTGCTCTCACAGTGTTGTTGGCTCTGTCTCCTGTTTATAGTTTCAGGATGTGATTAGGAGAATTTTCCCTTCCTGGATGATGATCGTAGGAAGTTCAGCCTTTCCTGTCTCCGTTACGCACAGAGCAGTTATGGGGTTAACGTCAGTTTAGGATGGTGGAAACTAAGACGTTGCTGCCAGGGAACCCTTGTACTAACACAGAGACCATTTAAATTCCTGGGCATGCATCCTGTCCATCTGGGTATTGCCCCTCTCAAAACTGCTCTGCACCTCAACCAGACCACGCTGGGGATAGGAAACTTCCTCGTAAAAGGGCAATCCACATGTGGACTTCTTGCGGAGGCAGCAGTGTCTAGAGTGGTCCTCTGGTGGGACCAAAACAATCAGAGAAGAAATTTGATCCCATGGAGCCCAGTCAGGTCACCCCTTCTCATTCTTCACATCGAGATGATTTTTGGGGCCCAGCAAATTCATGGTCTAACTTGAGGTCCTAGGCAGGCCCCCCCACCCCCTTCATTCTTGATTATTGGGGCCAAGCAAATTCATGGTCTAACCCCAGGCACAGGGCAGGTCTACCCCTTCATTCTTCACAAAAATATGATTATTGGGGCAAAGCATGGGCTGACCCCAGGCCCAGGGCAGCCGATTAGGGTCGCCTTATGGTTCTGCTCTAAAAACAATGATTGGGGGCTGCCGTATCACTCGTTCAGACACTACATCTTTGGACTTACCTCGTGGCACTAATGGTGTGCTCTTTGAAACTTTCCTAATCAATGTACAAGTGAGCTAACACTCACCTGGGGAGTGAATGTTGGCTAATGTCGCAGTATATACTATTAATACTAGTAGTTAGAAAGATAAATGCCCCAGTCCATAACAGCCTCTTGCAGACACTGATTGAATGCCGAAAGACCAGCGTAGTGCCCACGTCATGCCCAGGATGTGCCCAAACATTAGACCAATTTCTCCGAACCACAAACACCTTGTCTAGACGGCCCACTACGCAGTCTCAGATTGAATTTAAAGGAACACTCCAAGTGCCCCCCATTGTACGTAGCCAAATAGTTTCACAACATTTTCACAACATTTTACCTGAATCTGCCAGGCGCCCTTTTCTGCCCCCACTACATCAGACAGAAAGCCGTAAGCACTCTATCTGAGCCAAGTCCAGTGGCTGAGACGATTAACTCACACTCTCAGCCAATGAGCCAGCTCTGTGGGATTAGATCAGGAGAACGAACACAAGATTTTGTCGACTCGTTGCTAGATGTAGTGGAGGTGGGAAGCAGTTCCGTCTATTAGAAGGCTGTTCCACGAAGCTCCTGCCCATTAATGGGCCTCGTTAGAATTGTCTAATTGAATCATGCCATTATTGTGTGTGTGTGTGTGTGTGTGTGTGTGTGTGTATATATATATATATATATATATATATATATATATATATAATATATCACGTGCTGTCCCCGTATATCACAGGGCAGGATGCAGTATTTGGTGAGATACCTGTGTAGGACGGGGCAATAAAGTAATTCTCACCGTGTTTACAAATCTGACTTTTAGTTCAAAGACACTCAGCCCTAAATAAAGAACAGAATTGAATGAAAAGGAAATTCTTATCTTGTCGCCAACCATGTAAAACGTATTAAAGGAAAAGTCTGGATGTATTTCCTGTCTGGGATCTGCTCCAAACAGAACATATTATATCTGTGTCACTGTGTCACCCTGCACGAGGGACAGACTCATAGCGCCCCCTGTCTGTGTCACTGTGTCACCCTGCAGGGGGAGGACAGACTCATAGCGCCCCCTGTCTGTGTCACTGTGTCACCCTGCAGGGGGAGGACAGACTCATAGCGCCCCCTGTCTGTGTCACTGTGTCACCCTGCAGGGGGAGGACAGACTCATAGCGCCCCCTGTCTGTGTCACTGTGTCACCCTGCAGGGGGAGGGACGGACTCATAGCACTTCCTGTCTGTGTCACCCTGCAGGAGGAGGGACAGACTCATAGCGCCCCCTGTCTGTCACTGTGTCACCCTGCAGGGGGAGGGACGGACTCATAGCACTTCCTGTCTGTGTCACCCTGCAGGGGAGGGACTGACTCATAGCGCCCCCTGTCTTTGTCACTGTGTCACCCTGCATGGGGAGGGACTGACTCATAGCGGCCCCAGTCTGTGTCACTGTGTCACCCTGCATGGGGAGGGACTGACTCATAGCGCCCCCTGTCTGTGTCACTGTGTCACCCTGCAGTGGGAGGGACAGACTCATAGCGCCCCCTTTCTGTGTTGCTGTGTCACCCTGCAGGGGGAGGCACAGACTCATAGCGCCCCCTGTCTGTGTCACCCTGCAGGGGGAGGGACAGACTCATAGCGCCCCCTGTCTGTGTCACTGTGTCACCCTGCAGGGGGAGGCACAGACTCATAGCGCCCCCTGTCTGTGTCACCCTGCAGGGGGAGGGACAGACTCATAGCGCCCCCTGTCTGTGTCACTGTGTCACCCTGCAGGGGGAGGCACAGACTCATAGCGCCCCCTGTCTGTGTCACCCTGCAGGGGGAGGGACAGACTCATAGCGCCCCCTGTCTGTGTCACTGTGTCACCCTGCAGGGGGAGGCACAGACTCATAGCGCCCCCTGTCTGTGTCACTGTGTCACCCTGCAGGGGGAGGGACAGACTCATAGCGCCCCCTGTCTGTGTCACCCTGCAGGGGGAGGGACAGACTCATAGCGCCCCCTGTCTGTGTCACTGTGTCACCCTGCAGGGGGAGGGACAGACTCATAGCGCCCCCTGTCTGTGTCACCCTGCAGGGGGAGGCACAGACTCATAGCGCCCCCTGTCTGTGTCACTGTGTCACCCTGCAGGGGGAGGCACAGACTCATAGCGCCCCCTGTCTGTGTCACTGTGTCACCCTGCAGGGGGAGGGACAGACTCATAGCACCCCCTGTCTGTGTCACTGTGTCACCCTGCAGGGGGAGGGACAGACTCATAGCGCCCCCTGTCTGTGTCACTGTGTCACCCTGCAGGGGGAGGCACAGACTCATAGCGCCCCCTGTCTGTGTCACTGTGTCACCCTGCAGGGGGGAGGGACAGACTCATAGCTCCTTCTGTCTGTGTCACTGTGTCACCCTGCAGGGGGAGGGACAGACTCATAGCGCCCCCTGTCTGTGTCACCCTGCAGGGGGAGGGACAGACTCATAGCGCCCCCTGTCTGTGTCACCCTGCAGGGGGAGGGACAGACTCATAGCGCCCCCTGTCTGTGTCACCCTGCAGGAGGAGGGACAGACTCATAGCGCCCCCTGTCTGTGTTACTCAGGAGGTAATGTTGGACTCCTGGGTCCTCCCATTAATGTAGTTATTAAAGGCGTTCGTAACCTCTCTGGAATCTTTGTTGTCTTTTTTGGTTTTTTCTTACGATGTTCTGTTTTCTTTCTATTTATAAAATTTAGCAAGGCACAGCCAGGGCACATTGCAGATGAGGAGTTATATAAATAATTAACTATTATGTGAAAGTGTGTTTATATTGTGGTTTTGTCATAAAGCAGTAATTAATACACTTTTTTTTCTTTTTTCTTGCAGTTTTACCTATAATGCTATTGTGACATTTTTGACAAAATGTCAGCCATGGATACCCTCCCCCCTCCTGTCCCCTTATCCCAGAAACCTGTCCGCATCATTAAAGCCAAACCTCCAAACCGTCCTCCTCCCAACTTGCCCCCAAAACCTCCCCAGAAGCCTCCTCCATGTCCCCCCAATCCTGTTCCGATCCCTGTGAAGCAGTCTGTCGTGGAACTCCCAGAATCCTGTGTGGCTGAGCCCGCTGTGTCTGGTATTTCGGTGAAGAAGATTGCTGGACTCTTCCAGAAGGATTATATCGTGGGCAATGGAGAGGACTCGCACCCACCCATACCTCCTAAACCGGCGGGAATTTTGTGCAAGGAGGAAAAGGTTCTGCCAGAGAAAACATCGGACTCTGCAAAATTTCCACCAGAGGTGCAAGACGAGAAGGAGAGAGTGTCGGTGTGCCCCCCTCGTGAGTACATTTATGGGTAATTTATGATGTCATAAGGTTATTCACCTCCGATACTCCAGATGTTGTGGACTACATCTCCGCCGACGCTTTGCCAGCATTGTGGGAGATGTGGACTATTTCAGTTCTCCAGATGTTTAAGATTGCCCACCCCCGTTCTAAAGAGTGAATAGTCAGGAAGTCAAAGTGAGTTTTACATTTTAGACGAATATACTCTAACTGGAAACCTAGCTGTCTTTTTTACAATTCAACTATTCTTGTCTAAAGTTTAAAATACACTTTTGTCTCCAGTGAAAGTTCTGTTCATTAAATTGTGGATTGGAGTGAATTGACCTGTATTGTTTAAGTCCCGAGCTGTGACGGTAGTACTCGCCTATTGTGGCTTTTGGTTGTGGTTATCGATGCCTTCTGTGCCAGACAGCTATTTCACCAAACTATCCCCCTCTAGTTAGAATGCCGAGCAATCGCCCTCCAGCTCAATAACTGAAATCTTTCATTGACTGCCTGTACACTGCTTGGAGCTACACCGATCCCCCAACATTGGGATCGATGACATTCGGATGGGTGGCTGGTGACACTCATAATGGCCAAGCCCATATACCGAAAGGGATGCCTGGCTCACAACTTGCCCTCTACATACAGAGGGCACCGGTGAAGCACTGTTTGCATGGTCTTGGTGCCCACAGCATTCCCTTCTTTCAATGCACTTGCGTTGTACTGCTCGGGGACAGACCCGTGGTTTGCAGGACACCATGGAAATGGAGATGGCCGGACAGGACCACAAAATCCCTACTGTTGAAAGCAAGACTGTAAGGAGCCCTGGACTACGTGACCGGAATTGAGGGAAGAAAAGCCCTCCTCCGTCTCCCCTATTGTATGATAGACCTCCTATTGTATGATAGACCTCTGGCTGGCTGACAGTTATGGGAGTTGTACTTGTACACTGTCTGAGCTACAGGTTGGCTCAAGCCAGCTGACGGATTGAGTTGGACTCACTAAGATTCAATTGGATTTATGTCAGCCAGATGAAATTGCTGGAGCCGGCCTGACTGACAAAAATTCCTGAGAGCAACTCGATATTTACTTCCTCGATAATTAGAGAGTGAATCACTTTCTTCGTTAACACGCCTTGTTATAAGAAACTAGCTGTGTTTTCATCCCTGGAGGATATATGTGACTGTGCACCGGCGGAATTTACATAAATATATGCAGATTGTCAAATGAAACACAAACCCTAAAACATTAAGGGAGTCTACAACAGCAGTTATTGTGATTTTAGACACAACACCAACAATTTAAAGATCAGGATACGTTGTACAATGTATTAAAAACCTGATTTATAAAATAAATATATATATATATTGTTGTTGAGAAATTACATTATAACAACGATAAGGTTTCCAGGTGTGAACCTGGGCTCAGTGGCCCCCAATTATTTAACTTGTTAACGCCAACCTTTCTTATTGTATAGTATACAGCTTATTGTATAGTATACAGCTTATTGTACCATATACAGCTTATTGTATAGTATACAGCTTATTGTATAGTATACAGCTTATTGTATAGGATACAGCTTATTGTATAGGATACAGCTTATTGTATAGTATATAGCTTATTGTATAGGATACAGCTTATTGTATAGGATACAGCTTATTGTATAGGATACAGCTTATTGTATAGTATACAGCTTATTGTATAGTATACAGCTTATTGTACCATATACAGCTTATTGTATAGGATACAGCTTATTGTATAGGATACAGCTTATTATATAGTATACAGCTTATTGTATAGGATACAGCTTATTGTATAGGATACAGCTTATTGTATAGTATATAGCTTATTGTATAGTATATAGCTTATTGTATAGGATACAGCTTATTGTATAGGATACAGCTTATTGTATAGGATACAGCTTATTGTATAGTACACAGCTTATTGTATAGTACACAGCTTATTGTATAGTACACAGCTTATTGTATAGTACACAGCTTATTGTATAGGATACAGCTTATTGTATAGTACACAGCTTATTGTATAGTACACAGCTTATTGTATAGGATACAGCTTATTGTATAGGATACAGCTTATTGTATAGTATGCAGCTTAATGCAGGGGTTCCGATGTCTATAGCCTGTCCCTGCAGGCTTTTCAGAGAAATGGCAGTGTTTACATTGCTGTCTAGCAGAACCTCCAGTGACAGTCACTCAAACGGCCACTAATGGTGCTTCCTGTGTCAGTGCTGCATAATGTGCAGCACTGACATTCAGCATATCCATACTCTGCATGCAAACGCTGAACGCTCCCCATAGAGATATAGTGAGTCTATTGACTCTATGAGGAGATGCTGATTAGCGCCTGCACAATAGCCTCCCAATGCTTTCCTATGGGATTGGCTGAGATCATCAAATGTGATAGTGTGAGTGGCCGGCGACCATTACGGTATCTTGTGATGTGATATGTGACGCTGCAGTTGGAGCCATAATTATTTCCCCTTTTATTACGATTACCATGTGCCATTAATATATGTATATAACGTTATTTGCGTAAATTGAGGGCTGGACACACACGGCACGTCCATGGCTGCCAGGGGCGAGGCTCTTACAGGACCGCGTTTCTGCCGATTAATCCTTCTTAACGTTGCTGCGACACCAATAATACGATGTATCTTATCTGCTTCTATATAGCTCACCGGGTATAAATCTTGTTTTATTTTATTTTCCATGAGCGCTTTAGTCTTCATAAAATACATAGTAAGTCAGGCTGAAAAAACGTGACAATGGGCGGAGCTTAAAGCAGTTACCAATCAGATTTACCCACAATCCATTGGTAAAATGAATCCCACAGAGGTCAAGGACAAAGGAGACCAAAATGGCAGCTCCCAGGTATTGAGATCCGGCAGATCATAAATGGGCAAGGAATGAATTGTAGTCCTTAAAGAGACAGCTGCTCCATCTTCCTGAAGTGGTTATAGTGTATGGGGGTTCCCTGGCGTTGTCCTTCCATTCTGTGTTAAACCATTTTTAACAGTGGCTGTGATTAGCTTAGAGTGAAAACATTCAAGAGACACGTTCTAACTTCTTAAAGGAACACTATAGTCACCTAAATTACTTTAGCTAAATGAAGCAGTTTTAGTGTATAGATCAGGGGTAGGCAACCTACGGCACTAGTGCCATGCACGGCACTCGAGGTGTCTTTGCACGGCACTCAAGGCTGCTAGAGCCAAACAGACTCTGGCCTATCAGGAGTTCCAATAAAACTTAAGATTTCTGCTAATCCGAAGAGGTGGTTGTGGCGAAACCAACCTCGCCACTGGGCCCTGGAGAAGCCTGTTTGCTAGCCTCCTACCTACTGACTATGGCCCCTGGGTTATTTGGGGCATATTGTACTGTATATTGCTGCTACTGGCCCTTTTAACAGCATCTATGGACATATTGGGACTTTTGGGACTACTGTCCCTTTAAGATTGTGAAGCATATTCAAGTGTACTGCCTGTAATATTATATATGTATTTATAGATGTGTTAAGTTTATCCTGGGTGATTTGTATGCAGCATTCTGATTGTTCGGTAGAATCACTCCATTCAGTATATTGAGTGAAACTACCGAACAACCAGACCACCCAGGAATGAGTGTGCCTCCAATTACAGTTTGCAACAATGTTGCAAACAGGTAATTGGCAATCAGTGCAGTGTGGTCTTTGTCCTCTGGGTGGCCGCCATTCGGGAAACAAACACGTGGCGGCGGCCATCTTAAACTACCGAACAGCGGTGTTTTGCCGTCGAGTGTCTGGAACTAAAATCGGACACTTGACTAGGCAAACACCGCTGAGACCTCCATACTTCCAGAAATTCGTATGGAAACTACCGAATGACCCGCCGTTCGGTAGAAAGAGCCCCATAAACAAGGGAATTCATTCAAACCCTCTCCAGGCTCTATAACACAGGCAATTCGCCTGTTTTCATTCCCTTGTTTGTGACCGACCGCAGGGCCAAAATGCATGGAACTGTTTTCGGATACTTTACCCATGCGGTCGGTCAAATCTTTGGAACCCCATATCTCACGAACCATTCATTTGAATTTTGAATATGTTGTCCCCCTGAATAAGGGCTATCCAGCGATGCTGGATTTAAAGGTGTACCCCCGGGTTTTGGGGTACATCCAGAACTTGGCTGAAAAAGTGTACCGGATAATTGAGTTTAATGTTATCTGAGGGGAGGGGATGTGTGGGCTGAACCATGTATGTGATTGGTTATTTTATGCCTCCCCCTGGGTGTGGCCTGTATGTGGATTAGTGTAATAAAAGCCAGGCTGGATGAGCCAGTCCAGAGTTCCTGTTTTACCCTCAAAGTGATGTGTCGTCTCATTATTGGGGGGAAGGATTTATTGTATGCTGTTCCAGTTGACTGCTAGGAGTACAAGCCTATTCGTATGGTTCCTATTCAATGGTCTACAGCATTCATATGCTTGGGAGAATTTAAAGGTTTCTCGGATTCGGTGATTGTGGTGTCTGCCAGAGTGCTTGGAGTCCTCAGGAAGCGCTAGGAGCATCCATTAACGGAGGTACCAAGTCGGGGTGCCAGGTGATCCGTTACAGTGGTGAAGGACAATCCTCAATTTATGCATTGCAGCACGTAGAGGAAGTGAGCTCAGATCACTTCCTCCCAGCACTTGTGAATGGGAATCCACACAGTAGTAGAGCAGCACGCAGTTGCTGTTGCAGCTCCTGTCCTTGACATGTACCTGGCCGGCCTGGTCCCCACTGGAACCCAGGGAAGCCACCCACACTGCTAGATATACACAGAAATGCATAATAACTGTTCCCTCATACAAATAATACGGACAGCCCACACACAAACATACACACAATCCGCACAAACGCAACACCACTAACAATCCACATACATGCACACTACTCCACATGCAGCCTCTCACATACAATAATCCAAACAGCCCCACACACTACCAAACACACAATGTGACATATCCATACACACACACAATTCCACAAGCAGCCCCCATACACAGCTTACATTCATAAGTATCATACACAATACCTTAAACTACTCATGAACATATACAATATAATAGCTCATATACGCAGGGCTGTCTTTAACGTGGGGCAAACGGGGCAGCTGCACCGTGAGCCCCGCTGGCTTCAACTATTTTTCTCACCCCCCGGCCAGTAATCCACACACTAAGGAGGCCCACTGGCTGACCCGGTGGTCTTCTGTCAGCAGGGGTCTGGTTGCGCGCTGAGGCGCTTTAACAGCGCGAGCGGGCCCCTTGCTTTTCGGCAGCAGGCTGGGAGGAAGGGACGACCGCGCATCACTTCCACCCACAAAGAGAGGAGCGCGCTGGAAAGAAGAGTAGGCAGAGTGGAGGGGGGCTGGCCGAGAGATCCAGACCCCAACTCCCAACACCTTCAGCCACCAGCAGGAAAGGTAGGAAACTGGAGGGTGGGCTTTAAAGTGTAAATTTTGTGTGTGTTAGTATGTTTGTGTGTGTGTGTGTGTGTCATTATATCTGTGTGTGTCAGTATATCTGTGTGTCAGTATGTCTGTGTGTGTGTGTGTGTGTGTGTCAGCATGTCTGCGTGTGTCAGTATGTCTGTCTGTGTATGTGTGTCAGTATATGTGTGTCAGCATGTCTGCGTGTGTCAGCATGTCTGCGTGTGTGTTAGTATGTCTGTGTGTGTCAGCATGTCTGTGTGTGTCAGCGTTGGGGTGGAGGACGTGATTGCACGCCTGGGGAGGGGGGACAGGGTCCAGGCGGCCCCAAGCAAATGCTTTCCCCAGGGTCCAGTCAATATTAAAGATGGCCCTGCATATACGCACATATACAACGATACAAAGCAATTACAGTAAAAATAACACAAGCAGAATACGGCAGCATACACACCTCAATTTAAAAAAAATAGGACCGCACGCTACGGGACATCACAATCCAATATCGGCACAGTGCTGCTAAAAGGTTGCCTACCCCTGGTATAGATCATTCCCCTGCAATTTCACTGCTCAATTCACTGTCATTTAGGAGTTAAATCACTTTGTTTCTGTTTGTGCAGCCCTAGCCACACCTCCCCTGGCTATGATTGACAGAGCCTGCATAAAAAAAAAACTGGTTTCACTTTCAAACAGATGTAATTTACCTTAAATATTGTATCTCAACCTCTAAGTTGAACTTTAATCCCACACAGGAGGCTCTTGCAGGGTCTAGCAAGCTATTAACATAGCAGGGGATAAGAAAATCTTAATTAAACAGAACTTGCAATAAAGAAAGCCTAAATAGGGCTCTCTTTACAGGAAGTGTTTATGGAAGGCTGTGCAAGTCACATGCAGGGAGGTGTGACTAGGGTTCATAAACAAATGGATTTAACTCCTAAATGGCAGAGGATTGAGCAGTGAGGCTGCAGGGGCATGTTCTATACACCAAAACTGCTTCATTAAGCTAAAGTTGTTCAGGTGACTATAGTGTCCCTTTAATATCTGTCTCATAGATGTTTCCAACATGGAATCTATCAAATGTGTCTTCAAACAGGAAGTTATCCCGGCAGTCTGCTATTACATCATCTATCTTGGACCAGTTTACGGCAGAGATATAGGCAGTCTTTATTTCATAACAATTTTTCTTTGAGATTCTGTCCAATCTGTGCCGGCTCTCGGCAGATTATGCCACCCGAGTCAGTTTTGCCAAAGATAGATCACTAGCAGTTTTGTTGATGAATTACCTTTTTTTTTATTAGGCAGCCAACAGTGTACCAGTTAGGTCAAAGGGATGGGTTCTGGCAGGCAGTAAGATATTATGGAGGGCGAGCTGGACCACACTGTGAGGTTCTATAATGGGCAGTCTGCATAAAATGATCTATCAGACCTTCCAGATTCTACCGTCTGATAATATTTGCAGGAACATGTTGTATAAACAGAAATTTCGGTTATGTAAACAGCATCTGGATTGTTGGAAACTCTGCAAGGTTGTTATTGTATAAATAGGTTTAACATGGTATTAATGCCATGTAGCACCCCCGCTAGGCAGAGTCTATTCTACATTACAGTCAGCATATTGGGTGATTTGTTCATTCTCTCACCAAAAGGAGAAATAGTCTGAAACCCTTTCTGATATGTTATAACCTATCCAAACAATAGATATTTGGTTGATGAGATCACTGGTGGCAGACGTGGGTTGCAAGTCATACCTGTAACGGACCGTTTCACTTACAAGAGGATAAAACCCAGTTTAGGCGATAATCCCCTTTACAGATGCACAGGCAGCTACTGCAAACACCATTCTCCCGACTGGAACCACACGAACACTGGAACAGCTGAACAAGAAAAGCAGACATCGGCTTACACTCTTGGCAGTCAGCATACAATCCCATTCCCCCAAAGACCGAGACGACACATCGCTTTGAGGGTTAAGCAAGACTCAAGACTGGGACACCCAGTCTGGCTTTTATTTCCAACTCACACATACAGGCCACACCCAGGGGGAGGCATAAAAGAACCAATGACATAGATGTTACCTCCCACACATCCCCTCCCCTTAGTGTGACACATAATCCCATTATGCATACAGAGTAAAATATACTTTTACACAACTTTCATAACTTTAAAACCATACATCACATTCACATAAAAATACATATCCACAATCAATCCATTCAGGAGAACAACATATTAAAAAATGGCATGAATCAGACCAGGGGTTCAACAGTTAGTAAAACTATCTTTTATTCCCCCTGGCTCAAACAGTAAAAGTAAAACATCCCCACAATGCATCCTGGCTTCCTCCCTTCTGCCCTGGAGATAATTGGAGAAGAAATCTAATTATCCAGGACTAGAGGCAGACTCCATTAACCACATGGTTGCAAAACAACATAAAACTCTTTAAAATACATAAAGTCACATTTTATACATTAAACACAGACATTTAACATATCCCCAGATAGCTCAGGTCTGCGTGCACATTATTAGGTGAATGGCACACAGACCACACAAATACAGTTTAATTGCCATGGAGCCAAAGTCTTTCCCATAGTCTTTCATTATATGAATAGGCTCCATGGCATAGCTATCTGGGGGGTATCACTGCTCACACAGGGCAAGTACCGAATGGCCCCACTGTATTTAAAGGGCCAGAATGAGTGACATGCACTCTGTTAGGGCCGAATACTGTTTGTAAAGGGCCCAATCTCCCAGGGCCATAGTCCAAAGGCAGGAGGCTAGCAGCCAGGCCTCTCCAGTTCACAGTGGCGAAGCTGGTTTCGCCACATTTCTCCCCTTTGCCAATTAGACTAACAGGGTACCTGACTTTCTGCCGGTCAGTGCCCTGGTTAGTCCAGCAACCCACCCACGAAACAGAAATAACAGAGCAGCCCACCCACACTAACCGGTTACTACATCTGGGTGAGGAAGGATGTTGTCCAAGTTCTGGTGTTTCACCACTGCTGGGTGGGAGACGGGTAGGCTGCCTTGGTGCGTTGCTGAGGGGGCAGAGACCAGCGGTACTCTGTCCTGTTGCCAGCACTACCACGGGAGTAGTCTGGTGGGCGCCTGGTTGCTGGAGACTGGCTGTCTCCCCTTTAGGTGCACAGCTCGACTGCCGGAGGGGGAGACCGACCGTCTCCCCTTTGGATCCATCACACTGAGGCTGGGGAACAGGACCAACCGTCCCTATCCCTTGTGCTGTAAGTGCAGAGACTACGGTCCCATCTGCACAGTTGTGGGGCTTAACGTCTCTCCTTGGTGAGTTAGGCTGCCGCTGGAGAGAGGGTGTAACAAGCTCCTCTCTCTGGACGGTAAACTGCCGCTGGGGAGGGGGGTTAGCCGGCTCCTCTCCCTGCCACTCTCTCTGCTGGTGGAAAGGGGGACCAGCTGTCTCCCCTTTCATTCTCTTGTCCGGCTGCTGGGGTGCGAGACTGATTGTCTCTGCTCCCTGCAGGACACACTGCCGCTGGGGAGGATGGACGACACCATCAGCTCCCTGGGGCACACACTGCCGCTGGGGAGGGAGGACGCTGCTCTCCTCTCCCTTCGCTTCACACTGCCGTCCTGGCATCTCACTTTGCTGCTGGGGGGCAGGAACAACAACCTCTGCCCCCTGTAACTCAGCCTGCCGCTGGGGAGGAAGGACTGCACCTTCGGCTCCCTTGGACACATATGGCTGCTGGGGAGGATGGACGACACCATCAGCTCCCTGGGGCACACATTGCCGCTGGGGAGGGAGGACGCTGCTCTCCTCTCCCTTCCCTTCACACTGCCTTCTTGGCATATCATTTTGCTGCTGGGGGGCAGGAACAACAACCTCTGCCCCCTGTAACTCAGCCTGCCGCTGGGGAGGAAGGACTGCACCTTCGGCTCCTTTGGACACACACGGCTGCTGGGGAGGATGGACGACACCATCAGCTCCCTGGGGCACACATTGCCGCTGGGGAGGGAGGACGCTGCTCTCCTCTCCCTTCACTTCACACTGCCTTCTTGGCACATCACTTTGCTGCTGGGGGGCAGGAACAACAACCTCTGCCCCCTGTAACACAGCCTGCCGCTGGGGAGGAAGGACTGCACCTTCGGCTCCCTGGGTTACACACTGCCGCTGGGGAGGAAGGACGACACCTTCATCTCCCTGGGGTTGCTCACAGGACCAGTCTAGGAACTCTGCTACCTCGGGTACTGCTGGTTGCTGTTGGGCGGGAGGACCGGTTGTCTCTTCCCAGGCCTCATTGATGAGTCGCCGGTAATCCCCCTCCAGGTTCCATTCCTGGGTAACCAAATATCGTAGGTCTGCCTCGAGGTCAATAGCGCCAAAGAGACCCAGCATGTTCTCTCGGATGCCGTACAGGTCCCAAAAACGATAGTCGGTATCTTCCCCAAAGTCCTCGTCACCACTATTATCCCAAAATAGACCGGGGCCAGTGTACTCTCCGCCTTCTGGGAACTCATACTCTGCCATCCTGGGGACACACTGAGCCGCGTACCACTGTAGCGCCTGGTACGCGTTGTCGAGCGTCAGTTCTGCGTATACTAGAATCTCGAGTCTAGTCACCCACTTTCCTGTGGTCTGGTTTCTCAGGAGGGGCATCCGCTCTGCCATTCTAGCCAGGATTTGCTGCCTTCTGCTGCGGCGCCGCTCCCCTCGTGAATACGGTACTTGTTCTAGGGCTTCGTCCCACAACCCGCCTCTGACAGACTGTCTGTACATCAACATGTCCTCCTCTGAGACTGCTCCAGACTCCGGGACGTAATCGTCCAATCTAACTTGAAACTTCTCCTCCATTTTCCTGATTTCCTTTGTAGATAGGGTCGCTGTACGGATACTAGCGTTGCCCTCAATTTGTAATCCAGAAATGGTGTTGTCTGTAGCTGTCCCTCTGGTTGTAGGAACGATCCCGCCGCTTGCCACCAATTGTAACGGACCGTTTCACTTACAAGAGGATAAAACCCAGTTTAGGCGATAATCCCCTTTACAGATGCACAGGCAGCTACTGCAAACACCATTCTCCCGACTGGAACCACACGAACACTGGAACAGCTGAACAAGAAAAGCAGACATCGGCTTACACTCTTGGCAGTCAGCATACAATCCCATTCCCCCAAAGACCGAGACGACACATCGCTTTGAGGGTTAAGCAAGACTCAAGACTGGGACACCCAGTCTGGCTTTTATTTCCAACTCACACATACAGGCCACACCCAGGGGGAGGCATAAAAGAACCAATGACATAGATGTTACCTCCCACACATCCCCTCCCCTTAGTGTGACACATAATCCCATTATGCATACAGAGTAAAATATACTTTTACACAACTTTCATAACTTTAAAACCATACATCACATTCACATAAAAATACATATCCACAATCAATCCATTCAGGGGAACAACATATTAAAAAATGGCATGAATCAGACCAGGGGTTCAACAGTTAGTAAAACTATCTTTTATTCCCCCTGGCTCAAACAGTAAAAGTAAAACATAGAAACATAGAAACATAGAATGTGACGACAGATAAGAACCATTCGGCCCATCTAGTCTGCCCAGTTTTCTAAATACTTTCATTAGTCCCTGGCCTTATCTTATAGTTAGGATAGCCTTATGCCTATCCCACGCATGCTTAAACTCCTTTACTGTGTTAACCTCTACCACTTCAGCTGGAAGGCTATTCCATGCATCCACTACCCTCTCAGTAAAGTAATACTTCCTGATATTATTTTTAAACCTTTGTCCCTCTAATTTAAGATTATGTCCTCTTGTTGTGGTAGTTTTTCTTCTTTTAAATATAGTCTCCTCCTTTACTGTGTTGATTCCCTTTATGTATTTAAATGTTTCTATCATATCCCCCCTGTCTCGTCTTTCCTCCATGCTATACATGTTAAGATCCTTCAACCTTTCCTGGTAAGTTTTATCCTGCAATCCATGAACCAGTTTAGTAGCCCTTCTTTGAACTCTCTCTAAGGTATCAATATCCTTCTGAAGATAGGGTCTCCAGTACTGTGTACAGTACTCCAAGTGAGGTCTCACCAGTGTTCTGTACAATGGCATGAGCACTTCCCTCTTTCTACTGCTAATACCTCTCCCTATACAACCAAGCATTCTGCTAGCATTTCCTGCTGCTCTATTACATTGTCTGCCTACCTTTAAGTCATCAGAAATAATCACCCCTAAATCCCTTTCCTCAGATGTTGAGGTTAGGACTCTATCAAATATTCTGTACTCTGCCCTTGGGTTTTTACGTCCAAGATGCATTATCTTGCACTTATCCACATTAAATGTCAGTTGCCACAACTCTGACCATTTTTCTAGTTTACCTAAATCATTTTCCATTTGGCTTATCCCTCCTGGAACATCAACCCTGTTACATATCTTAGTATCATCCGCAAAAAGACACACCTTACCATCAAGACCTTCTGCAATATCACTAATAAAAATATTAAAGAGAATGGGTCCAAGTACAGATCCCTGAGGTACCCCACTGGTGACAAGCCCAAGCTTCGAATATACTCCATTGACTACAACCCTCTGTTGCCTGTCACTCAGCCACTGCCTTACCCATTCAACAATATTGGAATCCAAACTCAAAGATTGTAGTTTGTTGATAAGCCTTCTATGTGCAACAGTGTCAAAAGCCTTGCTGAAATCGAGGTAAGCAATGTCTACTGCACCACCCTGATCTATAATTTTAGTTACCCAATCAAAAAAATCAATAAGATTAGTTTGGCATGATCTCCCTGAAGTAAACCCATGTTGTCTCTGATCTTGAAATCCATGTGTTTTTAGATGTTCAACAATCCTATCCTTTAACATGGTTTCCATCACTTTCCCCACTACTGAAGTTAGGCTTACTGGCCTATAGTTGCCCGACTCCTCCCTATTACCTTTCTTGTGAATGGGCACAACATTCGCTAACTTCCAATCTTCTGGGACTACTCCTGTTATCAATGATTGGTTAAATAAATCTGTTAATGGTTTTGCTAGTACACCACTAAGCTCTTTTAATAGCTTTGGGTGTATTCCATCAGGTCCCATTGACTTATTTGTCTTTACTTTTGACAGTTGAAATAGAACCTCTTCCTCTGTAAACTCACGTGTAATAAATGACTCATTTATCCTTTTTCTTAACTGAGGTCCCTTTCCTTCATTTTCATCTGTAAATACCGAACAAAAATATTCATTGAGGCAGTCAGCTAGACCTTTATCCTCATCTACATACCTTCCTTCTTTTGTTTTTAATCTAACTAATCCTTGTTTTACTTTTCTTTTCTCATTTATGTATCTAAAAAAGGTTTTGTCCCCCTTTTTTACTGACTGTGCTATTTTCTCTTCTGTGTGTGATTTGGAAGCTCTTATAACTTGCTTAGCCTCTTTCTGCCTAATCTTATAGGTCATTCTGTCTTCCTCACTCTGGGTTTTTTTATAATTACTAAATGCTAACTTTTTGTTTTTTACTATTTTGGCTACATCTGTGGAGTACCACAGTGGTTTCTTGAATTTTTTGCTTTTACTGACAAGCCTAATGCAATTTTCTGTTGCCTTCAGTAGTGCAACTTTTAAATAATCCCATTTCTTTTGGACTCCATTTAAATTGCTCCAGTCTGATAATGACTCCTTTACACATATTCTAATTTTGGAAAAGTCTGTTTTTCTAAAGTCTAAAACTTTTGTTTTTGTGTGGTGTGACTCAGTCACTGTTCTTATATTAAACCACACTGACTGATGATCACTGGATCCTAAACTTTCACCTACAGTAATATCTGATACCAAATCTCCATTTGTTAACACTAAATCTAGTATGGCCTCTTTACGAGTTGGCTCCTCAACGACTTGTTTTAGAGACAATCCCAGTAGGGAGTTTAGAATATGTGTGCTCCTGGCACAAGTAGCTATTTTTGTTTTCCAATTTACATCAGGAAGATTAAAGTCACCCATGATGATAACTTCCCCCTTCATTGTCATTTTAGCTATTTCTTCAACTAGTAGATTATCTAACTCTTCAATTTGTCCTGGGGGCCTATAAATCACACCTACACGAGTTACTGTGTGATTACCAAATTCTAACGTAACCCAAACTGACTCTATGTTCGCCTCACTAACCTTTATTAGGCTAGATTTTATGCTATTCTTTACATACAGGGCCACCCCTCCCCCTTTCTTTACATACAGGGCCACCCCTCCCCCACAATGCATCCTGGCTTCCTCCCTTCTGCCCTGGAGATAATTGGAGAAGAAATCTAATTATCCAGGACTAGAGGCAGACTCCATTAACCACATGGTTGCAAAACAACATAAAACTCTTTAAAATACATAAAGTCACATTTTATACATTAAACACAGACATTTAACATATCCCCAGATAGCTCAGGTCTGCGTGCACATTATTAGGTGAATGGCACACAGACCACACAAATACAGTTTAATTGCCATGGAGCCAAAGTCTTTCCCATAGTCTTTCATTATATGAATAGGCTCCATGGCATAGCTATCTGGGGGGTATCACTGCTCACACAGGGCAAGTACCGAATGGCCCCACTGTATTTAAAGGGCCAGAATGAGTGACATGCACTCTGTTAGGGCCGAATACTGTTTGTAAAGGGCCCAATCTCCCAGGGCCATAGTCCAAAGGCAGGAGGCTAGCAGCCAGGCCTCTCCAGTTCACAGTGGCGAAGCTGGTTTCGCCACAATACCTGATGGTTATTCACCACATTCTACAGATCTATTTCTGCCCACTATAGGAAGGTGGGGGGGGGGGGGGTGGTATCCCTCCTGCTAATTGTGTGGTTTGTGGCTTGTTTGTGGGTTTTGTGTATTGTTCTTTTTTGTTTTTTTTCTTCAATATTCCTGTCACTTGATTTCACATGTAGAACCTGTCCGTCCTGTTTGAGCAAAGGACGAGGAAGTTGGGATGATTCAAATATTTTCGTTTTGAGGCACATGTGCCTGTGCGTGTTGCTCCTTACTACTCTTAGATCAGCTTTGTAGTTCGTTGCAGGCAAATTTTGTGTTCTGATATGCTCCATGTTGTGGGTGTGTGACATCTTGCAGTTAGTATATGAAAACTGTAACTCTGTCAGCTACCGCTCAACGTCGCATTCCACCAGTCAGTCGTCACAGAGTTTAGCGATTAATCAAATGTGTTTAAATGAGGTTACAATCTATATGTCACGATGTATGTAAAGGACCCCAAACACAGAGACCTTAATCTACAACCTTAGAGCGGCCAGGCTTAACGTAACAATGGTCAGAGACACAGCCAAGGTCAAGGGTAGGAGAGATTCGAGTCAACGATTGACAAGTCAACATTTAGGAATATATAGAACAGAATACATGATAATCCAGCCAAGGGCAGTAAGAGGAAAAGAGAAATATCACATCAACGCACTATTGGGGCAAGAAAGGGCAAGAAAGGCCGCAAGTTAAATACTACTGGTCATTCGGTGCAACTGCGAGTTCGCGTACATAGACCTGCCCAAGCAAGAAGCTGCGAGGAGTAGTACACTGACGGAAGGTTTGACACTATAAAACCGGCACAATTAGTGATGTTTGGGTAGTGATGGTCTAAACCGATGAATGGCTATTCATGGCATTATTTTGGTGACCAGTTCTAAAGTTCCTGTAAAATGTCCTGCTCGATCATTTCTTGGATCATAAGATAGTATTAATAAGAACACTCTAATGTTAAAGGGACACTCTTGGCATCAAAACAACTTTAATACCCTACGTGGGATGCATTGGGAAGGCAATGCAGCTACAGTAAGCCACTTAGCCTGTGGCCTTCTCCAACCAATAGGGACCCACAGCAATGGAAAGGATGCCCAGTATGGAGTACCGATCCCAAAGTAAATCATATTTGCCCTAACATCTGGACACTATACAGAAAAGATACTGGACAATCTTGTGCAAAAGTCAGTGAAATAAGACCCAGTAATACAAATGTATAATGCAAACTATTACATTCTTCTCTGTAGAACACGACTGCTTCCATAAGACTGTGGATGAAACTCCTTTTTCCATCCATACATACGTAGCTCTATATATTCTCCAACAATAATCATTATTATTACGGTATTATTTTATTATTTATATAGCGCCATCAGATTTTGTAGCGCTGTACAAAGGGTTAATTGATGCTTGGTCCTAATTAACCACTATTTATCTCAAAGGTCATTCTTGTTCTATAAGCTATCTGATTATGTTTTGTGGGTCCACCGATGGACTATGGGTCCAGAATGTTCTTGAAAGTCCCTTTGTGTCATTCTCCTGAACGTCCTTCTGGTTGAATCGCTTCTTCACTGGGAAAGTTTGTACACCTGTTTCTTTTATAAGTGATAATCCTGGCATGTGCACTCTGATTGGTTCCCATCTGGGAGCGTCGGAGGGCTCTGATTGGTTCCCATCTGGGAGTGTCGGAGGGCTCTGATTGGTTCCAATGTATTGTTGTTTTATAAATTCTATGTGGGTTTTGTTTAGAGACCCATTGTGGAGTAGAGTACTTGGCATGTTCTATTTATTCTGCCAAATATCCCATTTGTAGCACTCTCCCTCAGAAATGTTGTTTCCACATAATATGACGCAATCAGAAGTCCGTTCTTTCATGCTATATATCGGTGGAGGAAAATGGGACCTTTGCTCTTCTTTCCCATTCCATGATGTGCGTGGCCTGGTGTATTTAGGAGATCTATCTGGGCGAGAGCCGCTTTGTCTACTCGTGGCCCCTCGGCTGTGCACTAGGCATGACATTTTTCTCCCTGAGCAATACTACTGGTTTCTTTACGGTGAGTCATCACTTTTTGCTGTTTACTTACCTTCTTTTAGTTCCATTTTGTTTATGCTGAGGGTGTAAATGTTTTGAAATTGCTTTTATAGCTGCCCCAGGCCAGCAGAAGGGGACGGAGAGATCAGGTATGCAAACAGAAACATCGGAGAATTTACGAAGGAATGTTAAAATGACAAACAAGGAAGTTCTTCCAATCTGATGAGCAGCTGCAATGGAAACTCAGCCATGAATTCACCCCGTTTCACCTACCTCCTAGGAATCTGGCATTACCTGCTCCATTATTATTCCCTGTCTAATAAAAAGCAGGGGACTTGGTCTAAACACAATCTTTGTGACCTATTAGAGAGATGGAAGGCAGGTGCCCTCATAGAATGAATCAGAGAGACTGAGATTTGTTGTATTATACACTTCTACTTCAGGGGGATTAACCAACCCTACGGCACAATAAAGCTTTGCTTCTGCTCAATTTACTGCCCCCCCAAATATATCTACTCGCCCTTCTTGTGGTAGAAAGAGGTGTGTATGGATGGGTACGTGCGCAAATATGGGTATTTACATATACCTTATTAGGTTGCTGTGTACCTTTTTATAGGCAATAACACTTATATGTGTATATAAAATGATGTGGTTGTGTAGAAACACAGGGCGATATTCCAGCCCTATATTTAGCTTGAAGTTTAACAAAAATGTTTTGGAGAATCTGTTTGAAGGACAGCTGCTGCGGAGTTAGGAAATGCCATGGAGGGTATAGACCCTCACTCAGATCATTCAGTAATGGATACCCTGTGTTCGGTAAGGCTGGCAGACTCAATGGGTCAGTAGCCTCTAGTTTCTAGATAATTGTTGGACATTTTACGGCCACTTTCCCAGTGCGTTGATTCCTTTTATGTTTGTATTCCGGTTTAGAAATGGAAAGAGAAACCGTGAGAAAAAAAACTAACTAAATTGTTTAGAAAATTCCATTTTTTTTTTGCTGCTGCTCTTGGCACTGTGCGTAAAATGACGCTGCAAACACTCGGTGGAAAAGAAATCCACACTGATTCCCTGTACACCACCGCGCTCGGAATATTCTGTATGAGAACGATTTCTCAAAGTGCGCCGAAATGATCTGCAAAGTACCGAGTAGCGCTGTCGTCATGGCATCCAGTAAAAGCGACAGACACATTGGGCGATATTTATCACCGTGTTCTGAATTTTTTTTTTAATTCCATCGTTATTTTGGTCGTATTTATTCGTTTTCTAAAAAGTGAGTTTTCTTTATAGTAAATTCTGCCAAATTTATAGCGCTGGGGAAAAGAAGGGAAACCCAACACTTTGCTGTTGGAAAAAGTGTCAGAAAAAGGCAGAAAACAGATTGAATAGTTCGCTTTAAAAATTTGCCGACAATTAGACTAAAAACGCTGATAGCACCTGGATAAACATGTTAGAACTTTCCACCGTGTTTAATTGGGATTCTGCTCCCACTGTCTGCGGGAATGCTTAATACACAGATAATGGCTAGGAAGGGTTAATCACTGGGTAACTTTATCCCTCGCCAGCCCACCCCTGATCTGTCATTCCCACTCCCTCCCACTCACTGCCAGTATGTCCAAGCCCAGCCTCAGACACCAACACTGTGAGGGGTGAGTGCATATCTTGTAAAATGTGCCTACTGGCTATATACAATGTACCGGTATATACAATGTGTAATGTATCATGGTATGAAATATCAGAGAACGGTATGTGTAATATATGTGTGCTATATATTTGTATGTAGAATATGATATATGGGTGCTGTGTATTTGTATGTAGAATATAATATATATGTGCTGTGTATTTGTATGTAGAATATAATATATGGGTGCTGTGTATTTGTATGTAGAATATGATATATGGGTCCTGTGTATTTGTATGTAGAATATATGTTCTATTAGTGTAACAAATGTATTTGAGTTTCACAGTGTAGTCTGGTTACACAGTATAGCCTGTTTGTGGTTAATCATGTATGTACATGTAGGAGAAGCCGCGAGTTGATGAGACACGCTGTGCATTAATTTACGAAGACTGCTTATTTTTACTTTCATATTCAATTCTAGTTATTAACCCCTTAAGACCGCAGCCAAATGTACAAGTTGTGATCCAAAAAAAACGTAAACAAAACCTGGCATTTGCGCTATATGTCTGTCCAACCGTAATTCACCTCTTTCATATTAAAGGGACACTATAGTCACCTGAACAACTTTAGCTTAATGAAGCAGTTTTGGTGTATAGAACATGCCCCTGCAGCCTCACTGCTCAATCCTCTGCCATTTAGGAGTTAAATCCCTTTGTTTATGAACCCTAGTCACACCTCCCTGCATGTGACTTGCACAGCCTTCCATAAACACTTCCTGTAAAGAGAGCCCTATTTAGGCTTTCTTTATTGCAAGTTCTGTTTAATTAAGATTTTCTTATCCCCTGCTATGTTAATAGCTTGCTAGACCCTGCACGAGCCTCCTGTATGTGATTAAAGTTCAATTTAGAGATTGAGATACAATTATTTAAGGTAAATTACATCTGTTTGAAAGTGAAACCAGTTTTTTTTTTTTTCATGCAGGCTCTGTCAATCATAGCCAGGGGAGGTGTGGCTAGGGCTGCATAAACAGAAACAAAGTGACTTAACTCCTAAATGACAGTGAATTGAGCAGTGAAATTGCAGGGGAATGATCTATACACTAAAACTGCTTTATTTAGCTAAAGTCATTTAGGTGACTATAGTGTTCCTTTAAATGCACCCACACTTATTATATATCATTTTATTCATGGGAAACAGGGCTTTCGTTTAACATCAAATATTTGTGTATGGAACATAATTTAATATGAAATAAAAAATTTAAAAAATGGGAGAAAATAAGAATTTTTTAAATTGTTTTAGTTCTACGTGACATTTTAACTGTGAATGTCATAAAACTGTTTGCTTTTACTGCAATACAATACACATATTTGTATTCAGCGATGTCTCACGTGTAAAACAGTACCCCCTATGTACAGGTTTTATGGTGTTTTGGGAAGTTACAGGGTCAAATATAGCGTGTTACATATTTCAGTTTTTTCACATTGAAATTCGCCAGATTGGTTACGTTGCCTTTGAGACCGTATGGTAGCCCAGGAATAAGAATTATCCCCATGATGGCATACCATTTGCAAAAGTAGACAACCCAAGGTATTGCAAATGGAGTATGTCCAGTCTTTTTTAGTAGCCACTTGGTCACAAACACTGGCCAAAGTTAGTGTTAATATTTGAAAATGCAAAAAACAAATTTGAACGCAAATGTTGGCCAGTGTTTGTGACAAAGTGGCTACTAAAAAAAACTGAACATACCCTATTTGCAATACCCTGGGTTGTCTACTATTGCAAATGGTATGCCATCATGGGGATAATTTTCATTCCTGGGCTACCATACGGTCTCAAAGGCAACCTGGCGAATTTTAATGTGAAAAAAATGAAACACAAGCCTTATATGTGACTCTGTAACTTTTGAAAACACCATAAAACCTGTAAATGAGGGGTACTGTTATACTCAGGAGACTTCGCTGAACACAAATATTAGTGTTTCAAAACAGTAAAACGTATCACAACAATTATATCGTCAGTGTAAGTGCCATTTGTGTGTGAAAAATGCAAAAAATTTCACTGTCACTGACGATATCGTCGTTATAATATATTCTACTGTTTTGAAACACTAATATTTGTGTTCGGCGAAGTCTCCCGAGTAAAACAGTACCCCCTATGTACAGGTTTTATGGTGTCTTGGAAAGTTACAGGGTTAAATATAGTGCTAGCAAATTAAATTGCCTGGGCTGTCAGGCAGGTCCTGCAAATTGTAATTAATGAAATGACCTAATTATGTAAAATTATTACATAAATATATACGTAGAATTATTATATATATATATATATATATATATATATATATATATGTGTGTGTGTGTGTATATGTATATAATTTTTTTTATTATTTTTATTTATATATAGGTATATATATAAACAAAGCAAGAAATGAGAGCACTCCATGGATTTGGTAAATCAAATTACTATATTCAAATAGCACGCAAAAAAAATCGACGTTTCGACCAACCGTGATAAAGACCGCTAGACGGTCGAAACGTCGATTTTTTTTTTTTGCGTGCTATTTGAATACAGTAATTTGATTTACCAAATCCATGGAGTGCTCTCATTTCTTGCTTTGTTTGTAGTATTTTGCACAGAGAAGCACCTGGTATGCATAGTGTGTATATGTATATATATATATATATATATATATATATATATATATATATATATATATATATATATATATATATATATATATGTGTATATATATATATATATGTGTATATATATATATGTGTATATATATATATGTGTATATATATATATGTGTATATATATATATATGTGTATGTGTATATATATGTGTATATATATATATATGTGTATATATATATATATGTGTATATATATATATGTATATATATATATATATATGTATATGTGTGTATATAGTGATATATACTTATGTATATAGATATATATTATTTCGTCTACATGTATTTTGATATCAATATATATTAATTTTAAAATACAGTTAGAACGAAATGACGCATGTTTATATATTTCTTATCTATTTTTTTTATTTTATTTCTTAACATATTTATATATTTTTTATTATATATAAATATATATATAATGAAAATTATATATATATATATATATATTTAATCAATATCATTGTATGTGTATTTTGATATTAATATATATATATATATATAATTATGTATATATTAATATTAAAATACACGTAGACAGTGTATGTATATTTATGTGTATATGTGTGTGTATATATATATATATATATATATACTTAGATCATATATATAATAAATATATATATATATGATCTAAGTAAATATTATTTAATTTTACACTTATTTAACGTTTCATTTTTTTTTTCAGACAGCAGGGGGAGTACCTGTCATTACAGGCACTCCCCCTGCTGGCATTGACATGGACGGCTATGCCGTCCATGTGATCGCGGGGTCCTCGCAAGGACCTCGCGATCACATGGCCCTGGGGGGCCGAAGAGGACAGAGGGGGACTCCCTGGGCTCCCAGGTAAGTCCCCCATACCGCGATCACCGGCGTGGGATCGCCGGCGACCAGGTAAGTACAAAAGATCGCAGGATGTTCTATGCCGTCCTGGGGCGTTTAGAGCCACCAAACTTAAGGACGGCATAGAACGTCCTGCGGTCTTAAGGGGTTAAAGGCACACTATAGGCACCATGACAACTTTATCTTAATGAAGCCGTTATGGTGTATAGATCATGCCCCTGCAGTCTCACTGCTCAATTCTCAGCCATTTAGGAGTTAAATCACTTTTGTTTATGCAGTCCAAGCCACACCTCCCCTGGCTGTGACCGACCCAGCCTGCAGGAAAACAAAATGGTTTCACTTTCAATCAGATCTTACATCAGTGTGTTTACTTTTACATTAGAAGTTCTCCGCAGGTTCTGTTTATTGAATTTTAATCTCAAATATTTTTTAAGTTAAAGCGGCACTGTCATGCCGAACTTACTTTTCCTCAATCTCTTCCTCTTCTCCCCCTCTCCCAGGATCTGTTCTCCGTTTCTTCCTGTCTTCTTTAGTTTTCTTTAAAATCATAAGACAAAGTAGGGACTCTTTGCCTTATGGAGGATTCCTCCGCTTGACCAGCTCTGACCAGCGGAGGAGCAAAGTGTGCTTCATTTCCGCTGGTCAGAGCAATTTTCCCATAATCCTTACCTTTCCTCTGTGTTCCCGCGATGCTTCCTGTCATTTTAGACGAAACTGCCGAATTGCGTTCTAACTGAATGAGAACAGTATGTTCGTTTGTTTTAGAATGCAATTCTGCACTTTGTTCGGATCGGAATTTCATTCGAATGAATGAAACTCCGATCCTATTCATTGCCGCGGCTGCATCTTGCAGTCGCTTAGTAGATAACTCCCTAATTCCCACGGTATCAGGGAGTTATCTACTAAAAGGCTGAAAGACCTGAATTGGTCTTTCAGCCAACTTTACTAATACTAAGTAAAGATTACTTAGTATTAGTAAATAATATGCCCCTACTCACTATACCGTGAGTAGGGGCATGTCTAGTAAGCAGTGAGCATTATGGCCCCCACCCGCCGCCCAGGGTAGGGGCCGGAGAGGGGGAGGACAGTAGGTTTCCCCCCCCTTCATTATCATTATGGCCCCCACCCGCCACCCATAGGTGGAGGCCAGGGGGTGGGGAGGACAGTAGCCCCCCCTCTTTATCTTTATGGCCCCCACCCGCCGCCCAGGGGTGGGGGCGGGGGGAGGACAGTAGGTCCCCCCCCTTCATTATCATTATGGCCCCCACCCGCCGTACAGGGGTGGGGGCCTGGGGGGGAGGACAGTAGGTTCCCCCTCATTATCATTATGGCCCCCACCCGCCGCACAGGGGTGGAGGACTGGGGGGGGAGGACAGTAGGTCCCCCCCCCTCATTATCATTATGGCCCCCACCCGCCTCACAGCGGTGGGGGCCAGGGGGGAGGACAGTAGGTCCCCATCCCCCCATTGTAATTTATGGCCCCCACCCACCGCGCAGGGGTGGGGGCCAGATAGTAGGGATTTTATTTTACAGTCAGCAGCCACAGGCTGCTCACTGTTTAGTAGGAATGCCCCTACTCGCGGTATAGCGAGTAGGGGCATTGGGGAGACTTTATTCTCCTTTATACTATTATGGGGGTCATATTGACCCCCATAGAGTGAGAGGGGGACCTGGGGGGCTTAGGAAGTGGCGGGGAGCACTGCTCCCTGCCGCTTCTATTTTTACATATTACAAGGAGGGAGCTTCACGCCGGTAGCTCCCTCCTTGTAATAAACGGAACGAACAAACTAACACTGATACTCAGTGTTAGTTTGTTCGTTTGCTTTTTCTATTCATTCATTCGTCCTTCTGATGAATGAATGAATAGGTGAAATTCCGGTTCGCATGTCCAGATGTTTCACTGGGCATGTGCGGGAATCTCACAGTCTGTGTAGTGTGGGCAGATGACGTGTCCCACAGGGACTTCACCTACCCATACAAAGATGGCGGCGCCCTGAATATAGATCGGGGCAGAAAATACAGATTAATAAATAGGTAATCTGGGGGGCTTAGGGGCATTTGGGGTGACTAAGGGGTCAATTGGATGTAGTGGAGGGGGTTAAAAAAAAAAAACGGCATTCGGCATGACAGTGCCGCTTTAAAGCTGAAGTGACACTCTATATATGTAAATAGCGCTCAGCTCCACTTCAATTTTTGGTTTAATTGGGTAAATATTGTTATTTAGAATATAAGTTAAGATAACACATGAAGTGGGAAGCAGCTATAGGAATAATTAAGATAAAATGTATTAATAGTCACAAATAACGCTGGTTACTGGTATATCGTTGCATGTTTTTGTTGCATTCGTGTTATTATTAAATCGCCTAAAGCCCTAAAACTTCTCAGAACAGCACCGCCCTGGACATACCTCTAAAATTAAAGTTCCCCCTTCCCCTCCTTTTCCATTTGAAATGCTGGAAGGTATGCTAATCACACTGCAGGCTCTAGCAGGCTATTAACAGAGAAAGCGATAAGCAATTCTAAATTAAACACATTGTGCAATAAAGGAAGTGTTACTTTACAGGAAGTGTTTAGGAAGGCTGTGTAAATCACATGCCGAGAGGTGTGGCTACGGCTGTCAAGACAAAGTGATTTACTTTCTAAATGGCAGAGAATTGAGGAGTACGACTGCAGGGGCATTATCTATACACCAGAACTACTTCATTAAGATAAAGTTGTTTCATTGTTCAGAGTGTTTCTTTAATTTCCCAAACTGAGATATAATAGCATTTTATTGCATGATTAAAATTTAGATTTACAAAGGCACACATTATGTAGTAATAAAAATCCTGGGATGAAAAATTCTCCTTTTTTAAGGTTTATTGCTCACATAGGATATATCTCGTTTTAATTAAAACTACTAAAGTAACCTCTTTATATTATTTGCCAGCAAACTAAAAACTGGATAAATACTCTCCTTTTCCTGCTGCATTTTAAAACAATAGATGGTAATTGCAGAGTGACGTGGCCGACTGATTTGTAATCAACAAAGACGTTTTTTAGTGTTTATTGAAATGCATAAATTCAGCCTTTTTTTTTAACTCCCCTTTTCTATATTTTACCTTCCAGCTCTGCCTCCCAAGCTCTCCCAGGATCCAGGCACTTGTGAGTTCCAGACAAGACCCTGCGAGATGCAGCCAGCCTGCCCCTCTCAATGCTGCTGTGCCTGCCACCAGCACAGACCAGGCCTGGTATTGGTCTGGGTCCCAGAATCCTTTGTTTCCCAAACTAACAGTGTAAACGAGGCCTCTGATTCCTCTGACGATGGCGGCATATTTAATCGGATCTTATCTATTAACGCTGACACTGATGAAGGAAAATTGGGTATATTAAAATCTAAGATGTCCCCTAGTGGCAGCTACCCCGTGAGGCGGCGGTCACAGAGATATGGGAACCGCAGTCAGGTTAATGATGGGGATGATGTTTCAGACTCCAGAAACAGTGTTGTTTTAACCTCTTACAAGTTCACGAGTGAATGTAGTGTAAATGGGGATTCGGCTTGCCCAACCCCTGAAGAGCTAGTTGTTCTGCCTCAGAGGAAGCCTCTTGTTCCACCACATAGGAAATTGTGGACAGATGAATGTGTTGATTCTGTTTCTGAATCTTCGGATTCAAAAAAACTGGGTTTGAAAACAAAGTCTAAGGATGGACATTTATCTGAGGGAGCTTCCGGGGAAGAAATAATGAAGACTGGCCTTCACCCTGTTAATGGTCCACCAGAAGTATTGTCCAAGGACTTTGGGCTCCATAGACCTATTGACTCTGCACCTGAGCTTCCTCTGTCTGGACCACCTTGCTTGAGAAGCCACAAACCAAACACAGATCAAACCGTAGGAACCCCTTCTCACAATTTAGAGTCAAACTTTGAAACGGACTCTTCACGTCCTGAAACTTTAATGCTAAAAAACACTAACACTTTTGAAATTCCACATACAGATGGCCCATCATGCAAGGAACAGGCAGACTCCCGTACCAGGATTCGCAAACCTGCTCGTCGGAGTAAGTTGCCTCCTCCATCTGTGAATGGAGAGGATCCCCCTTTAACACTGCCCCCCAAAGTACCCAGCAAGCCTCCTCGAGGAGCAGCACCTCCCCCTCCACCCGCACCACCCCCATTTTTAAGGAAAGGATCTTTAAAGAGGTACTCTGTGACTAACCCTGAAGAAATGAGTGAGAGAGATAAAATGGGTTCAACAACAAGTCTGCCCATTGAATTGTCAAGTAGGACAAAAGGTATCTGTACCAGCTCATCAGATGACTCAAACGGTGAGTGATGATATGCAAATATAGTGTAACTAATAGAATCATAATAACATTAAATCTTTATCCATTTATTACTATGTAACATGTCTAGATCTAAGATTCCTGAGCTCTGTGAGTAGAGACTGGTGGGGCCACCATGTTGCTCTTGAGAGCCTGGAAGCAAGACTTGCTCCATTAATGTATGCTATAGATGCTAGATAGGCAGTGGTTAATAGAAACTGAGTCTTATTACCACATGTTTTAAAGCAGAAAAACATGTTTATTTTCAGGTTATGATATCTTTGACCTAGCGGACTTTGGTACAAGAAAGTTATCACACATCATTTGACCATAAATGTCTCTGTATGTTCTAACCAGCCTTTAAAACTCTTAAGCAGTGTTTAAGAGACACTGTCTTGATTCAATTGAGTATACTTCTTAATGTGTATATTACATATTACAGTATTCAGAGCTGCCTTCTAGAAAAGAGGAGGCAGAGCACGTTCTAAAAAATTGCTTTCCCATAATCCTTTGTTAAAAAATAATCATTGTGCTGCAAAACCATCCTGATTCTTGTGAGGTCTCGCTCTTCATTCTCCTGTTGCCTTATAATTTAGAGAAATAAAATTGTGAACATTGGCAAATAGGAATCATGGGAGAAATAAACTAATTTGAATAAAATGCCACAAATGTGCCTTAACAGATATCTATGTTGTTTGTATATAATAACTAGAGTGATATCTCTTGGCTATGCTGGATGTAGAAATATTCTTATTGCAGACTGACCAAATTCTCTTTCCAATGCTCGCGTACATCTTACGTTGTTTTACACACGGAATTATTCAGTGTAGTGTGACCAGGGTTGTTTACTCAATAGTTAATTTTTGGGAATTCACAGTGGATTTTAAATTGAAGGCTAAAGTAGTTGAACTATTAGCAGAGCTGACTTGGAGAATGTTTCTAGCATGGCTATATAAATTAAAGGGCACCTGTCATGCCCCAAACAATTAATGCTCATTAGATTGAGCATACTATATTATCTATAACTTGTGCTGGCAGTTCAGCAAATGTAAAGATTAGGAGAAAATCCTATTTAAAAAAAAATAGCTTTTTTTCTTCCCAGTTTTCGATAATTTCCTCGGCGTACTGAGACATTGACTGACCTAGCAGATCGGGAAAGGAGGTCCATCTGCTCTCCTCCCATAGCTATCGCAGCGCATGCCCTACCTGGTAGCTGGTGCTTCTAGTGCTGGCTCGGGAGTATAGTAATGGAAAGACGTGATGTCATTCCTTTCTGATGCCGGCACATTGGCAATGAAGCCACATTGCTGACATCACTGAGGAGATTTGCCCTGCTTGGGAATGCTACCCAAGAAGGGCAGATCTAAGAAGAATAGAGTCAGAGTGGAGGGCGGTCTGCAGGTGGGTGTAGGGGTGTACCTAGAGCATTTAGCAACCGGAGTGAATATTGTCCCCTCAAGGCCCCATTAGAGACTACATGGAGTCTCAGGACCCCTTTCATAATCTAGTAATATAATACATCTCTCTGATACCAAGTAGGCTATTCTCTCGTTAAAGGGACATTATAGGCACCCTGACTACTCCAGCTCATTGATATGGCCGGACTACTCCAGCTCATTGAGTGGTAACTGACACTGAACATCCAGCGTCCGCTTTTTCCCAATAGAAAAGATTTGATTCAATGCTTTCCTATGGGGAGGCTAATAGCGCCCGCTCGTCGGAGGAGGCGGAGCTGCATACCAGCGCTGATGGTCATCATCTCTTGGATCAGGTAAGTAAATACCTTCATTCATTGTGGCAGGGTGACGCAAGGGAGCAGGGAGGCAGAGGGAACTATAGTGCCAGGAATACAGCTTAGTATTTCTGGTACTATAGTATCCCTTTCATTACTGTTGCTGGCTGGCTTCTATGGCTTGGTAGGCAGGCTGCCACTGTCTGTTTCTTTTCCTCCTCCTGTGCCCTCTTCTTCATTTTTACCCCCCCCCTCTCCTGCCCTTCTTTGTCCCCCTTCCCGTGCCCTCTTTAGCCCCCCCTCCTATGTTCTTCTTTGTCCCCCCTCTTTATTCCCTCTTCCCGTTCTTTGTCCCCTCTCCCCTCCTTTGCCCTCTTTAGCCACCCCTCCCCTACTTTGCCTGCTCTGGGTTAACCTTAGGTATTAGGTCCGCGAAGGACCCTCTGTTTCCTTTAGCCGTTCCAACAGGAAACCATTCTATGATCTCTGTGAGTACTTCCTGTTGGACCGGATAGGGAAACAGAACCTTCTCTACCAGGGTCCGCCTGCACGGCCATGCTACATTCAGTGACTGGCGGGAGAGGAGTGAGGTGCAGTGCACTCCCCTCCTACCAGTCACCGGGAGATCGGGTATGCTTAGTACATGAAGAGGTGCTGGAACGGAGGAAAAGTGAGTAAATCTTTATATCTCATATTAAATACATCAGGTATCTTTGTGATAAATGGAGTATTTAATGTATATGGGAGCGATTTCAGGTAACTTATATTATTCATAAAGGTTCACTTTAAAGCAATTTGAATTCCCAACAATTTTCACTTTTGTGAATTCTTGACAATTCAGACTTTAGTGATTTTGTCTCCTTCTTCTGATATTGTTCAATTTATATTTAAGTTTTGGGAATCTAAATATATTTTACATTTTTGTTTTGTGAATAGTGAGATTTAGGCTACAATATATATATTGGCTGTGCTATTTTGGGCTAAAAATGTATAATACTTGGCAATTTTCTTGGGTTCCTGTTTTTTTTTTTTTTTAATAACCGTATAAATGTACGATATTGTGGTTTGTAATGGCCTCATTCCGAACATTTGAAATCTTCCACTGTGTAGAAACTCCTGCTCGGGTCTCTAGCTGATTGAAATCTCTGCCATTTAAGATGGTAAATACCTCCTGCGCCGCCAGGTTTATGGGATTCAACCGAACCTCTAAACTGAGACAGTTTGCTTTTTAAAAATCTGTGGGTAAACTTGCCCATTAAAGAGCAATAATTTCCTTTGTTATAGCTGATCTTCAGACCCGATTCATATTTTCCGTCCATTTAACAGAACTGAGGCATTGCGTGCAAGACATTCGGTTATTATCCTTTATCGTGATTAAAGAAAAAACATTACCTGACAACTTCACGGAGACTCCTCCGACACAGGGAATACTCTCTGCTTTGCAACCCATCACTGGAGAAACCCAAGACACAGGGAATCCTTTCCATTACCAAACCCATCCCTGGAGAAACCCCCAAATACAGAAAATCCTATGTTACCTGAAGGGAATCTTCTTCTCCATTACCTAACCCGTCCCTGGAGACGCCCATGCACAGTGAATCTTCTCCATTACCCAACCAATCCCTGGAGAACCCCCAGACACATGGAATCCTCTCCATTACCTGAGCCATTACTGGAGAAGCCCCAGGCACAGGGCATCTTCTACATTACTCGACCCATTCCTGGAGAAACCCCAGGCACAAGGCATCTTCTCCATTACCCAACCCATTCCTGGAGATTAGAACCCCAGACACATGGAATCCTCTCTATTACTCGACCCAATCCCTGGAGAAACCCAAGACAGTAGGAATCCTCTTCATTACCTGACCCATTCCTGGAGAACCCCCAGATATAGGGAACTGTCTCCGTCACCCGACCCATCTTTAGAGAACCCCCAGAATCAGAAAATCCTCTCTATTACCTGACTCATCTCTAGAGAACCCCCAGACAGGTCATTTTCTCTATTACCTGAAGCATCCCTGGAGACCCCAAGACAGAGGGAATCATCTCTATTACCTGACCAATCCCTGGAGAATCCCAGAAACAGGACATCCTCTCTGTTACCCAACCCATCTCTAGAGTAAAACCCAGACACATTGATTACTCCTCCTTACTCGACCAATCCCTGGAGAACGTTACCTGACCCATCAGTGGAGATTCTCCAGACACAGGGAACCCTCTTGTAGCGGAGAGGTAGTATAATCCATAGTATCTCCGCTGGGTAACAGGAACAACATAGAATAATCCAGGCAAATCAATACAGCAGACAGTAATCCCGGTAGCGTTATAAGAATCCTTCCTTCCCAAGAACTAGACGACACGTAGGCTGGGAGTCAACTGAGCTTTTAATCACAGGTCACAGTATTTATGGGATTCACCAAGCAAGGGGTTTCCCTACTGACATTACAGGGGTTGTACAGTAGGGGACTACATGGGGAACTGAATAACCTGGACATTTCTCCCATCATGCACTGCTGTACGAGAGGGATACTCCCACTAGAATATACAGTTAAGTGGATTATCCCTCCATACAGCAGAACCAATATTCTACATGAAAATACATCACTTTTATAATATTCGTTAGATTTAAACGAATGGACGTTCGGTAGATAGCTGGGGTCTGAGCGCACATTTCGTGAAAGTACCGCTCAGATCCCAGCTTAAACAACCGAACGCCGCACGAAACACACATTATTTCTAAGTTACATTCAAACTACCGATTGACCTTAGGGAAACACATTACCGAAGGACCGGGGCTCCCGAACGGCTCCCGGATGGCTTGGAAGTCCAGCGGTATTCGTGACGCCGAGTAGCCGATTTTAGTTCCAGGCGCTCGATGACCAAATACCGCTGGCTAACTAAGGATCCAAGATGGCCGACCGCCGCGTGGTCGGTAGCCGAACGCTGGCCACCCTGAATCCTCTTAATTACCTGTGACGGAACGCTGGCACTCCGACTGAGTACCTCCGCCAATCGATGCTCCTAGTGCTCGCTGAGGACTCCAAGCACTCCAATCGACACCATCAGCATTGCAGACCACACTTCCAACGATACAGCTGCACCGGGGTCTCGCCGTCTCCACCCACCCTGGATCCACGACCAGGATCCAGCTCTCAGTGGGTGACCCTCTCCTAAATTCAGAGAGCGTAGCAGGAACAAATCAAGCTCTTGCAAGAGTATGTGATTATAGCAATCCCCAGAGTGTAGTTATCCCATCCCCCCAAACATGAGCCAAGGCTTCAAGAAAGGTTCAAGATGATCTGACTTTAATTAACACACACAGACTTTTATGCAAGTCCCCATGCAAGGGGACATCCCACAGGGAGGGACAACATGTAACCAATCCCGTACAGTAAAACAGAAGGCACACCCAGCACAAACACATAAAATCCTCCCCTTTGCATGTGATATAATTACTGAACACAATGGGTTAATGTAATTTATCACAGGCAGGAAAAATATACTTTTTACAGCATATTCATAACTTCTAAAATATACATCACATTCACGTAAAAATTATATATTCACAATCAATCCATTCAGGGGAACAACATATCAAAAAAATGGCATGAATCAGACCAGGGGTTCAGAAGTTAGTAAAGTATCTTTTGGGGCCTGGCTGGCAGCATGGCTATCTGGCCCAAACTGGTTTTACAGAGCCCTCTATCCTGGAGACAATGGGGACAATAATCCAATTATATCCAGGGATAGAGGAAGACTCCATTGAGCACATGTTACCAGTAAAACACAAAAGGATACAAAAATACATAACTCCTATTATACTGAATTGAACGGGCCAAATCTCCCAGGGTCCATAGTCACAGGGCAAGAGGCGAAGTCCTCTCCAGGCCCAAGTGGCGAAGGGCACTTCGTCACATTACCGATTGCAACAATGTTGCAATCCTTAATGGGAGCCACACGACCTCCTGTGTGTAGTCTCCCTTCGGTAGTTTGTTCGTTTCACGAACAGTGTTGAAATTCACTGTTCGTGAAACAATTGCATGAATGCTGGCAGTTTTCATGCCGCCAGCATACGAACGCTATAGTTCACCTGAACCACATTACACATACATACGCTTGGTTCTTAAAGTGGTACACACATATGTAAGCAAACATAGTTTTAAAGTGGCTGCTTTTGCCACACCTCTGCTTTACCTGACCGATCAGTGGGGTACCCCCAGACACAGAGAACCCTCTGCTTTACCGGACCCATCAGTGGGGTACCCCCAGACACAGAGAACCCTCTGCTTTACCGGACCCATAAGTGGGGTACCCCCAGACACAGAGAACCCTCTGCTTTACCTGACCCATCAGTGGGGTACCCCCAGACACAGAGAACCCTCTGCTTTACCTGACCCATCAGTGGGGTACCCCCAGACACAGAGAACCCTCTGCTTTACCTGACCCATCAGTGGGGATTGGGGAACCCCCAGACACTGGGATCCTGGGTGGGAGCTGTACCCATAGACCTGCCGTTTGAAAATAAAAATATTCATGATGTAAAACGAGGCTATTCTAAGTGATATTTCCTTTGCCGTGGCTTCCCACCGCTATTAATGTCAGGTTTTTATTATTAGTGTGGAAGCCCGCAGTGACACAGACCTCATTTTTAGAGACAGCTGATGGATGACAATGAGTTACTGGAATCTTGTATTTTCTAATTATACTTGCTGGCCAAGAACTCCGGGATTCTTTAATAGTTCCTCATTATATATATACAGGGCCGGATTAACATAGGGGCTGATGGAGCTGCAGGCCCAGGCCCATGGAATAGGCCCATTTAAAAAAAAAAAAAAAAAATGTTTTTTTTTTTTTACACATTACTCTTAGGTTTGCCACCTCACTGGTATTTTTCCGGCAATACAAATGCAGGTATTTTTCTCAGAATAAATGGAGATTACTCTGCAATACCAGCACCGGCCAGTAGGGGTCACTGTGTGTGGAGAGAGGCAGGGATAGGAAGTTACAGCATATCCCTGCCTCTCTCTACTACTTACTGATCCGTGGGGGAGCAGCTACACAGCACAGAGTCCAGACAGCAGCTCTACAGCTCAGGTAAGTGAGGGATGGGGGGAAAGGCAGCGGGGACACATGGGGACACTGAGACACTAGGGGACACTAGGGGACACTGAGACACTAGGGGACACTGAGACACTAGGGGACATATGGGGACACTGAGACACTAGGGGACACAGACACTAGGACACACTGAGACACTAGGACACATGGGGACACAGACACTGGGAGACCTGGAAACACTGAGACACTTGGGGACACTGGAAAACATGGGGACACAGACACTAGGGGACACTGAGACACATGGGGACGCTGTGAGACATAGTGTCTCCGTGTCCCAATGTCTCAGTGCCTCCCAATGTCCCTATGTCCCCATTTCTCCCAGTGTCCCACATCCAGTGTCGCTAGTGTCTTGGTGTCCCCATGTCTCCCAGTGTCCCCAGCCAGTTTCCCCTAGTCTCCCAGTGTTTGTGTTCCCATGTCTGTGTCCCTAGTGTCTTAGTGTCCCCAAATGTTTCAGTGTCCCCATGTCTATGTCCACAACTGTCCCCATGTCTCCCAGTATCCCCAAGTGTCTGTCTCCCAGCCAGTGTCCCCTAATCTCCCAGTGTCCCCTAGTCTCCTGTGTTCCCATGTCTCAGTTTCCCTAGTGTCTCAGTGTCCCCATTTCTCCCAGTTTCCCTAAATGTCTCAGTGTCCCCATGTCTCCCAGTGTCCCCATGTCTCCCAGTGTCCCCATGTCTCCCAGTGTCCCCATGTCTCCCAGTGTCCCCATGTCTCTGTGTCCCCGGGTCTTTCAGTGTCCCCATGTCTCTTAGTGTCCCTGGGTCTCACTGTGTCCCCATGTCTCACTGTGTACCCAGTATCCTAGTGACACGGGGACACACTGAGACATGGGGACACTGGGAGACTAGGGGTCTGGGTGACATGGGGACACTGACTCTGATACATAGGGACACTGAGACACTGGGTGACTTGCGAGACTGAGACACTGGGAGCAATCCATCTATGCAGCAGAATCAAACGGTGAGTAGTTTGTTGGTGATTTTACAGAATTTTCTCTGATGTCACTCCTTGTGATTATACAAATGATTAAGGCTGGTATTTATTTTCAAAAAAGGTGGCAACCCTAACTACTCTTCACATACTCTTGCTTAAAGGAGCACTATAGGGTCAGGAACACAATCATGTATTTCTGACCCTATTATTTTATATCAACCACCCTGGCCTCCTCTTGACTCCCTAAATATAGTAAAATATGCTGCTGGATCTGCCTCTGAACTGACTGTCTGCCGACATCATCAGAAGTGGTGGTCTGAGCAATTACAATACTTCCCCATAGGATTGGCTGATACTGTCAATTAGGCAGATCAGGGGCAGAGCCAGCACAAGTCCAACATAGCCCTGGCCAATCAGCATCTCCTCATAGAGATGCATTGAATCAATGAGGGAAGTTCTATGAGGGAAGTTCCGTGTCTGCATGCAGAGGGTGGAGACACTGAATGGCAGTGCTGCACACTAGGCAGTACTGCCACAGGAAGCACCTCTAGCAGCCATCTAAGGAGTGGCCAGTGGAGTTATTTTCTCTGAAAAGACAGTGTTTATTGCAAAGGGCCTGAATGGAATGATTCTACTTACCAGAACAAATACAATAAGTGGTAGTTGTTCTGGTGACTATAGTGTCCCTTTAAGTTTGGAAGCTTAAGAGGGATGTATGGGAACAAAACTTGTGTGGACTGGCTGACAATAAAATTAGTTTAGGTAATGCAGACGTTGGTCTCTCTAACACTGTGGCATGTCCCCTTTCTTTTACACTTACTACATACACCTTTTCTCTGTCCCAGACTATATACCAGGAACTTCTGCCTGCTAGTAAGAAGGTAAGGAGACAAGTGGACCAGCGAGTGCTAGGGGACAGTCCTTAGAAAGCATGGAGTGAGCGCATCTGTGGCAAACCTAGCCACTTCTGGACTATATTCATTGCAGGTTGTCCGTAGGCTGAAGCTATACTATGTAACGTTAACTGTATATGTATTTTCCTATGGCCGTTCGCATGCGGACAGCCGTATGCTGCCAGCATACAAAGCATTCATACGGCGAAACACGGCTATCCTGGCCGTTCGCCGTACGAATGTGGACTCCCCAGGTAGACCACACATTCACAGGTCGTGTGGCACCAATTACCCGGTTGCAACATTGTTGCAATCGGTAATTAAGGGCTCTCCTAGGTGGCCGTCGTTCGACTACCGACCATGCGGCGGTCGGCCATCTTGGATCCTTTGTCTCTGCAGCGGTGTTCGGTCGTCGAGAGCCTGGAACTGAAAACGGCTACTCAATGATCCGAACACCGCTGGACTTCTAGAGCGTTCGGGAGTTCCGCGTTCGGTACATTATGTGTCCCGTACTTATTCGGTACTTTTAAACCCACTTTAAGGTTTAACTGTATTATGTGCGGCGTTCGGTCAAATCAGCTGGGATCGGAGCGGTATTCTCCCAAAGTGTGCGCCCCGACCCCAGCTATCTACCGAACGTTCAGTTATTCCGAAGTACCGAATATTGTGTGAATTACAGATTTTAATGTCAATTGTCGGTTTTGCTGCACGAGGGGATAATCCACTTAATCGTCCATTTTAGTGGGAGTATCCTTCTCGTGCAGCAATGCATGTTGGGAAAGTCACAGTGCATGTTGGGAGAAATCCCCTGGAATTACTGTATGGAAACCCCTTGCATGGGGAACTGTATAAATATGCTGCCTGTGAATAAACCGAGTTAGTTGACTCCCAAACTGTGTTTCGTCCGGTTATTGGGAGGATTGGGGATATTGCCTTGCTTTCTACTCTGACTGTGGATTTCCTAGATGTACCAACGGATATCGTATGCTGATACATTGCATTCCGTTACAATTGGTGGCAAGCGACGGGATCCGAACCTTACAGCCGAAAAAGCAGCGTTCGTGGAAACTGGAACGACCGAACAAGGAAAGCAAGGGCAATTCGTATGGAGATTGATTATACCATACTAAAGCGACAAACTTTAAAAGAGCTACTGGAAGCCAGGGGTAAGATAGCCAGCAACAAGTCTAAAGCTGTGCTGATCGCTGAACTGATGGAGGAAGACCGAGCCCGCAGCGCTACACCCCCACCAGCCAAGGAAGAGACCCCATTCCAAAAAGAGCTGCGAACCAGGTTGGAGTTTTTACCGCAACCAGTACCGCTGGAAATACTGACCGTGATGGTATCAGATGTACAGGATTATCTGATGGCGACCAGCACACCAGCAACCCCGCCTAGGGCAGAGTCTGTTACTGCCTCCACCTACGGACAGGTAAAGCCCAAAGTCCCACATCACGCCTTTAAAGCGTTTTGTGAAGAAAAGGACGAAATCGATGGGTATTTGCAGGACTTTGAGCGGCTGTGCGATCTGCACGATTTGGAGCCCGCAGTATGGGTGCCGCTGCTGGCAGGCAAATTATCGGGTAGGGCAGCTGAAGCCTACCGTGCTGTACCCCGAGAGGACAGTAAGGATTACCCTAAAGTGAAGAGGGCAATCTTGGAGAGGTATGCTATTACCCCAGAGGCATACCGGCGGAAATTCCGGGGCTTGCGCAAGCCTGAGAAAGATTCTCATGCAGAATGGGCGCACAAGCTGGACCAAGCATCGCTAGGCTGGATACAGGCCAGCAACGCCACTAACATGGAGGAGTTGAGGCAGTTAATGCTGCTGGAACAATTTTTTAATGGTTTGTCCCCAGAAGCACAAGAATGGGTGAGAGACCGGAAACCCCTCACCCTACCCGAAGCCGCTAAATTGGCGGATCAACATTTTGATGCCAGGAGACATCACGGGGCCCAAACTAAGGCCCTCCCTCGGATTACAGGGCCACCTAATAATTTTACCCCTACCAGCCCCACCGTACCCCTGCACAGGCCGGCACTGAATACTCCACCAGCCCCCTCCCGATACAACGGCAGGGCTAACATTCAGTGTCACACCTGCAAGCAGTGGGGGCACATTTCTCGAGAGTGCACCCAAAACCGGAGCCGACAAGCTTGGAATCAGGTGCGACAAAATTTGGCACCCAGGGCTGCTGCGCACCATTACCAGGTAGCACCCGCCACCCAAGACGTGCTGAGCGCTCAAATCGAGGAGCCTCTGGGGGTACTGCACGAAGTAATGTCAGTCCGAGCCACCGACAACCGACAGCACCATCGGCAGCTAGTGACCCTGGAGGGAAAGGAGGTGCAAGGGCTCCGGGATTCGGGAGCCACTTTAACTTTGGTTGCACCACATTTGGTACCAGGCGCAACCCACACTGGCGGCTCCGTGGCAGTACGGGTGGCCGGGGGAGCAGTATACCAACTACCTACTGCCAAAGTTCATTTGGATTGGGGTGTGGGAGAGGGGACCGTAGAAGTGGGGCTGATGCAGAATTTACCTGCTGATGTTGTACTGGGGAATGACTTGGGCCAAATGACTTCCGCTTTTATTCCCCAGACTCCGTACCAGGAGGCCCTTCCCGTAACCACCCGGCAACAGGCTCGCACCACGGCTACACCAACGCACTCTGAGGCTCAGGTAAGAGACCATGTTCCCCAACTGACCCCCATGTCCTGGGATACCCCGACTACCTTTGCGACCGAAGTCCAGACCGATCCCACTCTCCAAGTATATAGGGACCGGGCACAAACCGACCAAGCAGGGTTAGAGGGGGAGCGGTTCATCTGGGAAAGAGAGTTGCTCTACCGTGTCACAGCAAAAGATGTGGGGGGGTCTGTCACCTTAACTAATAAACAGCTAGTGGTACCCCAGAAGTATAGACAGGAGCTGCTGCGAATTTCTCATGACATTCCCTTGTCCGGACACCTAGGGATGACCCGTACCCGATACCGTTTGACCCATGCCTTCTTCTGGCCCGGGATCTCTCAGGATGTGCGCCAATATTGCACCTCCTGCGACGTCTGCCAGCGTGTAGGTAAACGAGGAGATCGCCACAAAGCCAGGCTATGCCCCCTGCCCATCATAGCAGAACCCTTCAGCCGAGTAGCAGTGGACATCGTAGGTCCCCTGCCAAAACCCAGTCCCTCCGGCAAAAGGTATATCTTAACTATAGTGGACTACGCCACCCGATACCCCGAAGCCGTGGCCCTCTCTAATATCCACGCTGAGACCGTAGCAGAGGCATTAATGAAGGTATTTTCCCGAGTAGGTTTTCCCCAAGAGATAATCTCGGACCGAGGTACCCAATTTACGGCCGAGGTTACCCAACATATGTGGAAGGTGTGTGGCATTAAGCCAATAGTTAATTCCGCCTACCACCCCCAGTCCAATGGGCTTTGTGAGCGGTTCAACGGGACGCTGAAGCAGATGCTTCGGACGTTCGGGGAGACCCACAAAGACTGGGAGAGGTTTCTACCTCACCTACTCTTTGCCTATAGAGAGGTCCCCCAGGAGTCGACAGGATTCTCCCCGTTTGAACTACTGTTTGGGAGGAGGGTGCGAGGACCCTTGAACTTGATTAGGGAACACTGGGAGGGAGAGAGTACCACTAACGAGACCCCTATCGTGTCATACGTCCTGGAGTTCAGGGACCGTCTGGAGGCGCTGACTCAGGCTGTGCACACAAACCTACAGGCGGCCCAGCAACGCCAGCGCCGCTGGTACGATAGAGGAGCCAGGGACCGCAGCTTTCAGGTGGGACAGAAGGTCTTGATCTTAAAGCCCGTCCGCACAGATAAGCTGCAGACCGTCTGGCAAGGCCCATACCAGGTAGTGGAGCAGCGATGCGACACTACCTATGTGATCGGCCCCTGCTCAGGGGTAGGGAAGAGACGCATGCTCCACGTGAACATGCTCAAACCCTACCATGAGAGGATAGAGGATGTAACGGCCATATGTGCCTCCTCCGTAGAGGATCAGGAAAATCTACCTTTACCCGACCTACTAGAACCCGAGGAACAGATAGAGCCCTCCCGGGGAGTTCAACTGGGGGAGCGGCTAAGCCCCCAGGAGCGTGCCCAGGTACAGGCGCTGATTGTAGCCAAGGGGACTACCTTCTCCAATTTACCTGGGTACACTCCGCTAGCCACCCACCGAGTGGAGACCCCAGGACAGCTACCTATGCGCCAGGCTCCATATAGGGTTCCGGAATCCGTCCGGACCCATATGAAAGCCGAACTGGACGAAATGTTGCAGCTAGGGGTTATCGAACCCTCCGATAGCCCCTGGGCATCGCCGGTAGTCCTGGTACCTAAAAAGGATGGCACCACCCGATTCTGTGTTGACTACCGGAGGCTAAATGACAAAACGGTGTCTGATGCCTACCCGATGCCCCGGATAGACGAGCTGTTGGATAAGATGGCACGGGGCCAGTATCTCACTACCATTGATTTGTGTAAGGGGTACTGGCAGATCCCACTAGCCGATGACGCCATCCCCAAGTCGGCGTTTGTCACCCCGTTTGGCCTGTACCAGTTCAAGGTCATGCCTTTCGGGATGAAAAACGCTCCGGCTACCTTTCAGCGGATGGTAGATCGGCTACTGGACGGTTTTCAGGAGTATGCCTGTGCCTATCTAGACGATATAGCCGTGTTTAGCCAGACCTGGGAAGATCACCTACACCACATAGGGGCGATATTAGATCGCATTGGGGAGGCCGGGTTAACGCTAAAACCTAGCAAGTGCCACATAGGTATGGCCGAGGTGCAGTACCTGGGCCACCGTGTAGGGTGTGGGCAGCAGAGGCCCGAGCCAGCCAAGATTGAGGCCGTAGCCAAGTGGCCTACCCCCAGGACTAAGACCCAGGTGCTGGCGTTCTTAGGGACAGCCGGCTATTACAGAAAGTTTGTCCCTGACTATAGCACCCTGGCCAAACCCCTAACCGACCTGACGAAGAAGAACCTTCCCCGACTGGTTGTCTGGGCCCCAGAGTGCGAGCAGGCATTCCAACAACTCAAGACTGCTCTCACTAATGCTCCTGTGTTAACTGCTCCTGATCCAACTAAAAGATTTCTTGTTCACACAGACGCTTCAATGTTTGGATTGGGGGCAGTACTGAGCCAAGTGGGAGCCGATGGCGGAGAACACCCCGTAGCCTATTTAAGCCGCAAGTTGCTGCCTCGTGAAGTGAGCTACGCCGCCATCGAGAAAGAATGCCTGGCCGTGGTGTGGGCCCTTAAAAAGTTACAGCCATATTTGTACGGACAACCTTTTTCCTTACTCACAGATCACAACCCGTTAGTGTGGCTAAACCGTGTGTCTGGAGACAATGCCAGGCTGCTGCGCTGGAGCTTGGCGCTGCAGCCCTTTGACTTTACTATCCATTACCGGCCAGGAAAACAAAACGGTAACGCTGACGGGTTATCCAGACAGACTGAACTCGAGAAGTGATCTGTGAGTACTCTCCCGGACATCCCCAAGCCGATCCGTTGGGATCAGACTGTGTATGCCGGCTTGGTTCTGGGGGAGCATTGTGGCAAACCTAGCCACTTCTGGACTATATTCATTGCAGGTTGTCCGTAGGCTGAAGCTATACTATGTAACGTTAACTGTATATGTATTTTCCTATGGCCGTTCGCATGCGGACAGCCGTATGCTGCCAGCATACAAAGCATTCATACGGCGAAACACGGCTATCCTGGCCGTTCGCCGTACGAATGTGGACTCCCCAGGTAGACCACACATTCACAGGTCGTGTGGCACCAATTACCCGGTTGCAACATTGTTGCAATCGGTAATTAAGGGCTCTCCTAGGTGGCCGTCGTTCGACTACCGACCATGCGGCGGTCGGCCATCTTGGATCCTTTGTCTCTGCAGCGGTGTTCGGTCGTCGAGAGCCTGGAACTGAAAACGGCTACTCAATGATCCGAACACCGCTGGACTTCTAGAGCGTTCGGGAGTTCCGCGTTCGGTACATTATGTGTCCCGTACTTATTCGGTACTTTTAAACCCACTTTAAGGTTTAACTGTATTATGTGCGGCGTTCGGTCAAATCAGCTGGGATCGGAGCGGTATTCTCCCAAAGTGTGCGCCCCGACCCCAGCTATCTACCGAACGTTCAGTTATTCCGAAGTACCGAATATTGTGTGAATTACAGATTTTAATGTCAATTGTCGGTTTTGCTGCACGAGGGGATAATCCACTTAATCGTCCATTTTAGTGGGAGTATCCTTCTCGTGCAGCAATGCATGTTGGGAAAGTCACAGTGCATGTTGGGAGAAATCCCCTGGAATTACTGTATGGAAACCCCTTGCATGGGGAACTGTATAAATATGCTGCCTGTGAATAAACCGAGTTAGTTGACTCCCAAACTGTGTTTCGTCCGGTTATTGGGAGGATTGGGGATATTGCCTTGCTTTCTACTCTGACTGTGGATTTCCTAGATGTACCAACGGATATCGTATGCTGATACATTGCATTCCGTTACAGCATCATTAGACGCATTTATGTCAAGCTCAGAATGCTGCCTGCATAGTATGCCCTTAGTTGGCCAGCCTGCATTATTGGCGGGCAGCCTAACATGCATTCATGCCAGGCTGTCCTTCAAATTCTTTGGACAGACATGCCCCCTTTTTGGGCATGTTCTCCCCTTTTGGCAGTTCTGGTTACGTGATTTGCACCAGTGGCCCACCCTTTTACCCCGCCCATTGACTTCCTTCTTCACTGGACACTGCTGTTAGGGGGTATGGATTTACTTGAAAGATGAAAACATAAATTAGAGAGAGATTAGCATGGAGTATGTGTATTCTTATAGCTGCATCCGATGAGTTTCCCTCCAGCACTCCATCAGATACATGACGCTTGGGAGGTATGACTGTTTTAGTGTTTTTGGTCGATAAGATTCCGTAATTAGGCCCATCATAATTGTCAGCACCAGGCCCACTGGGCTCCTAATCCGGCCCTGTATATATATATATATATTTATTATACGTTATAAATTATACCTGTATATATTAAATATTATATGTTACAAATTATACCTGTATATATTAAATATTATACGTTATAAATTATACCTCTATATATTAAATATTATATGTTATAAATTATACCTCTATATATTAAATATTATACGTTATAAATTATACCTCTATATATTAAATATTATATGTTATAAATTATACCTCTATATATTAAATATGATATGTTATAAATTATACCTCTATATATTAAATATTATATGTTATAAATTATACCTCTATATATTAAATATTATAAATTATACCTCTATATATTAAATATTATATGTTATATATTATACCTCTATATATGAAATATTATACGTTATAAATTATACCTCTATATATTAAATATTATACGTTATAAATTATACCTCTATATATTAAATATTATAAATTATACCTCTATATATTAAATATTATATGTTATATATTATACCTCTATATATGAAATATTATATGTTATAAATTATACCTCTATATATTAAATATTATACGTTATAAATTATACCTCTATATATTAAATATTATACGTTATAAATTATACCTCTATATGTTATAAATTATACCTCTATATATTAAATATTATACGTTATATATTATACCTCTATATATTAAATATTATATGTTACAAATTATACCTCTATATATTAAATATGATATGTTATAAATTATACCTCTATATATTAAATATTATATGTTATAAATTATACCTCTATATATTAAATATGATATGTTATAAATTATACCTCTATATATTAAATATTATACGTTATAAATTATACCTCTATATATTAAATATTATACGTTATAAATTATACCTCTATATATTAAATATGATATGTTATAAATTATACCTCTATATATTAAATATTATACGTTATATATTATACCTCTATATATTAAATATTATATGTTATAAATTATACCTCTATATATTAAATATGATATGTTATAAATTATACCTCTATATATTAAATATTATACGTTATATATTATACCTCTATATATTAAATATTATATGTTATAAATTATACCTCTATATATTAAATATTATATGTTATAAATTATACCTCTATATATTAAATATTATATGTTATAAATTATACCTCTATATATTAAATATTATATGTTATAAATTATACCTCTATATATTAAATATTATACGTTATATATTATACCTCTATATATTAAATATTATATGTTATAAATTATACCTCTATATATTAAATATTATACGTTATATATTATACCTCTATATATTAAATATGATATGTTATAAATTATACCTCTATATATTAAATATTATACGTTATAAATTATACCTCTATATATTAAATATTATATGTTATAAATTATACCTCTATATATTAAATATTATACGTTATAAATTATACCTCTATATATTAAATATGTATAATGAGTTCTACAAGTCACATGTGAGTGTTTATACTAACAATTCAAAAACAGATAAATTGCAATAATTCAGTGTCCTGTTTTAACCCATTTATCGTGTATTTTTTATTTAGATTTAATGGACTCCTCTCAGGAAAGCTCTGTATTCAGGTGAGGATTCCCACTGATAAAGTGAAGGAAAGAGTTGAATGTCTGTGAATGAATGAAATGATTTGGGGGTACTCACGTGAGGGACCCCTGACACCAGTAAATGTGCTAATTTTATTGTCTAAAATATCACAGAAAAAATTCAATGTATCCTTCTCCGTAAAATGTTTTATAAATTAATAGCTTCCATCGCTGGGGAGAAAACGTGTGATGATGGGATTACCAGCACTATTATATCATATCTCACTTAATAATACACTTTACTGCAGGAACCACTTGCCTGCTTATTTTTTATCCCTAAGTCTGCAAATGTTTTTTTTTTTTTTTTTTTAATAACTATTTTGGGAATAGTTTTAACTTTATTCTTGTTATTGTAACGAAAATATACCCCAACTCGCAGGATTCAACTCGACAAAAGACAACACAGAGGAGAGATACGTCTACCGGACCTTAGAATGGCCGGACTCTACGTATATGAGAGGAGACAGAGTCAGGAACGATCCGAGGTCAAGGGCACAAAGAGACAGCGTAAACTAGGACTAGCCGGGGTCTGGTACACAGTAAACAGCAAGCCGGCAAACAGAACAGATAAGGATAAAGAGATAACGTAGTCAGAAGCAAAGCCAAGGTCAATACGAAGGAACACAACTGAACACCACAAGCGCTAAAGGGAACTGAAACAGAAACCACGATAGGGCAGGGAGTAAAGGGAGAGGTAAGTTTAAATAGCTTCTAAACTAATGTGATTGGCTCCTGTCATATCCACACCCCCAAAAGGTAAGTGTATGGGGAGTGTGGCATGACAGGGGCCAATGGGAGCCTTTTGGCAATTTAGGCTCCCACTGTCTCTTTAAGAGCGCGCCCGAGACTCGCGGCGCACTCTTAGATTCAGGCGGGACACGTGACCGCTTCTCACGGTCACTGCCCGCCTTCCTATTGAAGCCGTCGGATGAGCCGCGCGCGGCTCGTGCAGCAGCAGGACCGCGGTCGGCTCGAAGAGAGGACCGCGGTCGGCCCCTGGATAAGGTAAGTAATTGTAGCGGAGAGGCAGTACAATCCGCAAGATCTCCGCTGGTAGACAGGAACACAGGCAATAATCAGCATAGGCAGGTACAGCATACAATATTCCAGGTAGCGTAATAAGAATCCTTCCCTCCCAAGAACTAGACGAGACATAGGCTGGGAGTCAACTGAGTGCTTTATTCCAAGTTCCAGCATTTATGCAGGTCCCCCTGCAAGGGGTTTCCATAATGACATAGCAGGGGCATTCCCCACATTTCTCCCATCATGCATTGCATTTCTCCCATCAGGCACTGCTGGACGAGAGGGATACTCCCACTGGAATATGCAGTTAAGTGGAGAAGAACTGACAATTTACATTTAAAATACATAACTTGGGTAATATTCGCTATATTAACATGGTTGGACGTTCAGAAGATAGCTGGGGTCCGAGCGCACATTTCGTGAAAGTACCGCTCCGATCCCAGCTTAAATGACCGAACGCCGCACAAAATACATATTATACTTATACTTGCTTCAAATTACCGATTGAGCTAAGGAGACCACATTACCGAAAGACCGGGGCTCCCGAACGGCTTGGAAGTCCAGCGGTATTCGCGCCATCGAGTAGCCGATTTTAGTTCCAGGCGCTCGACGACCAAATACCGCTGGACGAACAAAGGATCCAAAATGGCCGACCGCCGCATGGTCGGTAGTCGAACGACGGCCACCCTGAATCCTCTTAGATACCGATTGCAACATTGTTGCAATCCTTAATGGGGGCCACACGACCTCCTGTGTGTGGTCTCCATTCGGTAGTTTGTTCGTTTCACGAATGGTGTTGAAATTCACCGTTCGTGAAACGATTACCTGAAGGCTGGCGTTTACATGCCGCCAGCATACGAATGCTAGCATTCCCCTGAACCAGAATACACATAATACATACACGCTTGGTTCTTTTAAAGGGGTATACACATACATTAACAGTGTTTATACATACAGGACAATATATAGTGGCTGTATTTGCCACAGTAACGCTACAGTTATTACCGACCCACTTACGTCTGCGATGGAGACCTTTTGGGGCTAATTCACTCCTTTTCAGCAGAGACACCATTTGGGCTAATTCCAGGTCCTGTTCCATTCTGTAAAAATACTAGATTTAGAAATGTTGCTCTGAATAATTGCCTCCAGATTACCAGAATGACCCCATTTTAAACTCCATAAGGTGAATAAACCCAGGTGTTTTGCGAGAATTGCTTCTGGCATTATGAATAGTTGGAGATTTATTCTTTATAAAGGGAATCCATATTTTGTTTGTATGATAAGGGCACTTACCTGCACTGAAATAGACGACTCAGGTTGATTTGTACCTTATTCCCAAAAAGATTTTGAAAGCTGACAGTCCAACACTGTGTTGGCTCTCATCTTTGTTTCTCGGATTTGTCTTATTGTCAGTTTGTCTCTGTGTACATTTGTCTGCGTTCTCTGTTGTTGCCTGTAGCGATTGAATCTTCCTTTTATCTCCTCTCTTCGATATATTGTAACAATATTGAAAGATTTAGATTGTAACTGTGCTATTGCTTCTAATCACTGCTAGGTCTCCAACCATCAAGAGCCCAAGATCCATAGACTGGGAGTCTCACTTGCGGGACGGTGAGTGTATATGATCTGTATATCTTTTTTTGGTAATCCTATTAGCACAACAATGTTAATTAGTATTAGTTTACACTATTTTATTGTGTGTAAAATGCAGCCCTATCACTGCATAAATTAGCATCTGTCACGAGATATGAAATGCTGTGAAAAGTGGCGGCAAACGTTGCCAGGAATAAATATTGTGTTTTCTCGCATCCTCTTAAAATATTAATATCAAACACCAGGACCAGCATGAATTAAATAAATGACCGTACAAACACGCGGTGAGGGGTTTATTTTGAGCAGGTGTATTACCCCAAACGCGCAAACAAAAACTGCACCATTAAAAGATTAATTAAGGTGATTTCTGTCACTTTAATTCACGATTCCCAGCTCTGTTTTACATAAACGGGACTGAAAGCCCAACCCTTAGCTAAACCTCCGGCAGTCAAATGCCGTGATGTCAGCAGTGTGATGGCTCCTTCTGTTTGCGTTTCATTTATTTATTGTATCTTTTCACTTCTTGTCTTCATGACTACCTGTCTATGTAGTATTGTGGGATAGTCAAAGTTATTAAATTAATGTGGTTTGTAATTAAGCTCCCACCCGAAAAAACTAAAGATTTAGAGTTAAGGGTATTTTACTTAGATGTGATTCTAGCAGATTGTATGATCACATGATCAGGAATACTTGGGAATAGCATGATAAATGATGCACGTCCTGGTGACGTGCGTATGTCCATCAGATTGGGGAACGGTTTGCCAATACTTTTCCTATGGGTTGCACTGGGTGCCATGTGTATTGAGGCTCACATTTAGTTCTCTCCGCAGCACCCATGCCCCTAGTCTGGCCAAGGTTTGGGTATAGTGGCTCATCCCTCCACGGCTGCCTGAATAACAGTGCCTCCCTATTACAGACACATATCAGTATGTGCTTTTATAGCAGGAACAAACCGGCTTCCAAGGGAGGAATGAATTGTAGCAGATTAAGCACTAAAATTAGGTTAAGAATCACCATAAGTGATATGTTGTGACATAGGGCTATAAGATGCTTAGCCGACCACAATCATGTGATTAAAGCCCCGTACTGCCCACGTGAGATCGCTCACAGCTGTTAGAACAAGTTCTGTTAATGTACAGGAATGTTTCGGATGTATATGGGGTGTTTGCTAATTCTCATCGTGGCTGCTAGAATATTATTGACCTTTTGTTTGTTTTTTCTGGAGTAATTTGCTGTCACTATCTGTATTTTTATCGTCAAGGCAAAAAAAAAGTAAAAATTCAGAAAATTTCAAACAATAATATAACCACCCAAGGTGCAGTAAGGTTACAATAAAAGTGGTATTTACCTTTCCACGTTCAAAAGATCGGTATAACGATCGGTATAAAGGATTCCTCTTTATCCTCAAACAATATAAACAAACTAATGTATACCTAAAATACGAAAAACAACTCCTAGGGTAATACAGTAAATAAAATCTTCAACTATATATCATTGTAAGTGTTCCTACTGTATTACGCTATGAGTTGTTTTTCGTATTTTAGATTTACATTAGTTTATTTTGAAAATGTATTATTAATGTCTGGGCCAGTCTCGGAGCAAGATGGACACTCGTATTGTGGGAGCAGTTCTATAACGATAAATACTGCCTGACACAGGGACTGGGATACACCCATACCATAGCAGTGGGGTCTCATGTTCCATGCACGGCTGGACAGAGTATTGACAGACCCCAGGACAGCGGACGCGCCCCATTCCATGGACACTAGTTATCACGAGGGATCCAGTGCCCCAAGCCAGAGAGAGAGAAAAACACGCTCTATTTATACACTATTTTTGGTTCTTTCGTTTTCACAAATTTCTTAAGCAGACATTTACTGTAATCATCCAGTTTCGTCCAGTCCTGTATTCTTGTAAATCAGTTACTACAGAACATGTAGTCCTCAGTGGGCAATAAATGCTTTCTAATGTTTTTTTCTTTTAAATTGATTAAATTATCAGTTATTTCCTCACTACTGCCACATCGCAGCTCCTATCTCCAACATATGCCCCTACTGCCCCTTTCACCCACTACCGCCCTTTTACCCCTATACCTTCTACACACACTAAAGCTCCTAATATTCCATGCACCCAATAATGCCCCTTTCCCCCTGCAACCACTACAACCTCTATTACCCCTGAATCCACTACAGATGTTATTACCCCCTGCAACCACTACAGCTCCTATGCTCCTTATTCCTACTACAGCCCCTAATGCCCTCTGTGGCTAACAGCTCCTATCCATCCTCTGCACCCACTACAGCCCTATCCATCCAGCCCTATCCCCAACTACAGCTCCTATCCCTCCCCTGCACCCACTACAGCCCTATCCCTCCTCTGCACCCACTACAGCCACTATCCCTCCCCTACAACCACCACAGCCCAATCCATCCCCTGCACCCACTACAGCCACTATACGTCCTTTACAACCACTACAGCCCTATCAATCCTCTGCACCCACTACAGCCACTATCCCTCCTTTACAACCACTTCAGCCCTATCCATCCTCCGCACCCACTACAGCTACAATCCCTCCTTTACAACCACTACAGCCCTATCAATCCTCTACACCCACTACAGCCACTATCCCTCCTTTACAACCACTACATCTCTATTAATCCTCTGCACCCACTACAGCCACTATCCCTCCTTTACAACCACTTCAGCCCTATCCATCCTCTGCACCCACTACAGCTACAATCCCTCCTTTACAACCACTACAGCCACTATCCCTCCTTTACAACCACTACATCTCTATTAATCCTCTGCACCCACTACAGCCACTATCCCTCCCTTACAACCACTTCAGCCCTATCCATCCTCTGCACCCACTACAGCTACAATCCCTCCTTTACAACCACTACAGCCCTATCAATCCTCTACACCCACTACAGCCACTATCCCTCCTTTACAACCACTACATCTCTATTAATCCTCTGCACCCACTACAGCCACTATCCCTCCCTTACAACCACTTCAGCCCTATCCATCCTCTGCACCCACTACAGCCACTATCCCTCCTTTACAACCACTACATCTCTATTAATCCTCTGCACCCACTACAGCCACTATCCCTCATTTACAACCACTACATCCCTATCAGTCCTCTGCACTCACAACAAGCCACTATCCCTCCTTTACAACCACCACAGCCCAATCCATCCCCTGCACCCACTACAGCCACTATCCGTCCTTTACAACCACTATAGCCCTATCAATCCTCTGCACCCACTACAGCCACTATCCCTCCACTACAACCACTACAGCCATATCTATCCTCTGCACCCACTACAGCCACTATCCGTCCTTTACAACCACTACAGCCCTATCAATCCTCTGCACCCACTACAGCCACTATCTTTCCTTTACAACCACTACATCCCTATCAATCATCTGCACCCACTACAGCCGATATCACTCCCCTACAACCACTGCAACCCTATCCCTCCCCTGCACCCACTACAGCCCCTATCCCTCCCCTACAACCACTACAGCCATATCCCTCATCTGCACCCACTACAGCCACTATCCCTTCCCTACAACCACCACAGCCCAATCCACCCCCTGCACCCACTACAGCCACTATCCGTCCTTTACAACCACTACAGCCCTATCAACCCTCTGCACCCACTACAGCCACTATCCCTCCTTTACAACCACTACAGTCCTATCAATCCTCTGCAGCCACTATCCCTCCACTACAACCACTACAGCCATATCTATCCTCTGCACCCACTACAGCCACTATCTGTCCTTTACAACCACTACAGCCCATATCCCTCCCCTACAACCACTACAGCCCCTATCCCTCCCCTGCACCCTCTACAGCCCCTATCCCTACCCTACAACCACTACAGCCCTATCCCTCCTCTGCACCCACTACATCCACTATCCCTCCCCTACGACCACCACAGCCCAATCCATCCCCTGCACCCACTACAGTCACTATCCTACCCCAACAACCACTACAACCCTATCCCTCCCCTGCACCCACTACAGCCACTATCCCTCCACTACAACCACTACAGCCATATCCATCCCCTGCACCCACTACAGCTCTATCCATCCTCTGCACCCACTACAGCCACTATCCCTTGCCATGCGATCACCCAATAATGCCCCTTTCCCCCTGCAACCACTACAACCTCTATTACCCCTGAATCCACTACAGATGTTATTACCCACTGCAATCACTACAGCTCCTATGCTCCCTATTCCTACTACAGCCCCTAATGCCCTCTGTGGCTAACAGCCCCTATCCATCCTCTGCACCCACTACAGCCACTATCCCTCCACTACAGCCCTATCCATCCTCTGCACCCACTACAGCCACTATCCCTCCCCTACAGCCACTACAGCCCTATCCATCCTCAGCACCCACTACAGACACTATCCCTCCCCTACAACCACTACAGCCCTATCCATCCTCTGCACCCACTACAGCCACTATCCCTCCACTACAGCCACTACAGCCCTATCCATCCTCTGCACCCACTACAGCCACTATCCCTCACCTACAGCCACTACAGCCCTATCCATCCTCTGCACCCACTACAGCTACGATCCCTCCTTTACAACCATTACAGCCCTATCAATCCTCTGCACCCACTACAGCCACTATCCCTCCTTTACAACCACTACATCCCTATTAATCCTCTGCACCCACTACAGCCACTATCCCTCCTTATAACCACTACAGCCCTATCAATCATCTGCACCCACTACAGCCCATATCTTTCCCCTACAACCCTATCCCTCCCCTGCACCCACTACAGTCCCTATCACTCCCCTACAACCACTACAGCCCTATTCCCTCCTCTGCACCCACTACAGCCACTATCCCTCCTCTGCACCCACTACAGCCACTATCCCTCCCCTACAACCACCACAACCCAATCCATCCCCTGCACCCACTACAGTCACTATCCTACCCCAACAACCACTACAACCCTATCCCTCCCCTGCACCCACTACAGCCACTATCCCTCCCTTACAACCACTTCAGCCCTATCCATCCTCTGCACCCACTACAGCCACTATCCCTCCTTTACAACCACTACATCTCTATTAATCCTCTGCACCCACTACAGCCACTATCCCTCATTTACAACCACTACATCCCTATCAGTCCTCTGCACTCACAACAAGCCACTATCCCTCCTTTACAACCACCACAGCCCAATCCATCCCCTGCACCCACTACAGCCACTATCCGTCCTTTACAACCACTATAGCCCTATCAATCCTCTGCACCCACTACAGCCACTATCCCTCCACTACAACCACTACAGCCATATCTATCCTCTGCACCCACTACAGCCACTATCCGTCCTTTACAACCACTACAGCCCTATCAATCCTCTGCACCCACTACAGCCACTATCTTTCCTTTACAACCACTACATCCCTATCAATCATCTGCACCCACTACAGCCGATATCACTCCCCTACAACCACTGCAACCCTATCCCTCCCCTGCACCCACTACAGCCCCTATCCCTCCCCTACAACCACTACAGCCATATCCCTCATCTGCACCCACTACAGCCACTATCCCTTCCCTACAACCACCACAGCCCAATCCACCCCCTGCACCCACTACAGCCACTATCCGTCCTTTACAACCACTACAGCCCTATCAACCCTCTGCACCCACTACAGCCACTATCCCTCCTTTACAACCACTACAGTCCTATCAATCCTCTGCAGCCACTATCCCTCCACTACAACCACTACAGCCATATCTATCCTCTGCACCCACTACAGCCACTATCTGTCCTTTACAACCACTACAGCCCTATCAATCATCTGCACCCACTACAGCCCATATCCCTCCCCTACAACCACTACAGCCCCTATCCCTCCCCTGCACCCTCTACAGCCCCTATCCCTACCCTACAACCACTACAGCCCTATCCCTCCTCTGCACCCACTACATCCACTATCCCTCCCCTACGACCACCACAGCCCAATCCATCCCCTGCACCCACTACAGTCACTATCCTACCCCAACAACCACTACAACCCTATCCCTCCCCTGCACCCACTACAGCCACTATCCCTCCACTACAACCACTACAGCCATATCCATCCCCTGCACCCACTACAGCTCTATCCATCCTCTGCACCCACTACAGCCACTATCCCTTGCCATGCGATCACCCAATAATGCCCCTTTCCCCCTGCAACCACTACAACCTCTATTACCCCTGAATCCACTACAGATGTTATTACCCACTGCAATCACTACAGCTCCTATGCTCCCTATTCCTACTACAGCCCCTAATGCCCTCTGTGGCTAACAGCCCCTATCCATCCTCTGCACCCACTACAGCCACTATCCCTCCACTACAGCCCTATCCATCCTCTGCACCCACTACAGCCACTATCCCTCCCCTACAGCCACTACAGCCCTATCCATCCTCAGCACCCACTACAGACACTATCCCTCCCCTACAACCACTACAGCCCTATCCATCCTCTGCACCCACTACAGCCACTATCCCTCCACTACAGCCACTACAGCCCTATCCATCCTCTGCACCCACTACAGCCACTATCCCTCACCTACAGCCACTACAGCCCTATCCATCCTCTGCACCCACTACAGCTACGATCCCTCCTTTACAACCATTACAGCCCTATCAATCCTCTGCACCCACTACAGCCACTATCCCTCCTTTACAACCACTACATCCCTATTAATCCTCTGCACCCACTACAGCCACTATCCCTCCTTATAACCACTACAGCCCTATCAATCATCTGCACCCACTACAGCCCATATCTTTCCCCTACAACCCTATCCCTCCCCTGCACCCACTACAGTCCCTATCACTCCCCTACAACCACTACAGCCCTATTCCCTCCTCTGCACCCACTACAGCCACTATCCCTCCTCTGCACCCACTACAGCCACTATCCCTCCCCTACAACCACCACAACCCAATCCATCCCCTGCACCCACTACAGTCACTATCCTACCCCAACAACCACTACAACCCTATCCCTCCCCTGCACCCACTACAGCCACTATCCCTCCCCTACAACCACTACAGCCATATCATCCCCTGTAACCACTACAGCCCTATCCCTCCTCTGCACCCACTAGAGCCACTATCCCTTGCCATGCGATCACCCAATAATGCCCCTTTCCAACCTCTATTACCCCTAAATCCACTACAGATGTTATTACCCACTACAATCACTACAGCTCCTATGCTTCCTATTCCTACTACAGCCCCTAATGCTCTCTGTGGCACCCACTACAGCCACTACAGCCCTATCCATCCTCTGCACCCACTACAGCCACTATCCCTCCCCTACAGCCACTACAGCCCTATCCATCCTCTGCACCCACTACAGACACCATCCCTCCCCTACAACAACTACAGCCCTATCCATCCTCTGCACCCACTACAGCCACTATCCCTCCTTTACAACCACTTCAGCCCTATCCATCCTCTGCACCCACTACAGCCACTATCCCTCCCCTACAACCACTACAGCCCTATCCATCCACTGCACCCACTACATCCACTATCCTACCCCAACAACCACTACAACCCTATCCCTCCCCTGCACCCACTACAGCCACTATCCCTATCCTGCACCCACTACATCCTCTATGCCTCCCGTACAACCACTACAGCCATATCCATCCCCTGCACCCACTACAGCCCTATCCCTCCTCTGCACCCACTATCCCTTGCCATGCGATCACTATGTATATGATTTAGTGATGGGAATTATTAGTGCCACTAGTTTTGAATGTAGTATTTTATGTTCCCACCCCAGTAGCTACTGTTTCCTCACACTGGTGTCTGGGGTATTAGAGGAGGGTGCTGCCTGCCCAGTGGTGCCTTGGGTATTAGAGGGTGGTTACTGTCTCTCCAATGGTGTCTGTGGTATTAGAGGGGGATACTGCAGGGGGCTGGGGGTCGGTATGTCCTTCCAGTGTTGTCAGGGGTATTTGGGAAGGGTTATTGTTTGCCCACTGGTGTATGGGATATTAGAGTGTGTGTGTGTGTGTGTGGAGGAGGGGGGAGATACTGTCTGCCCAGTGTTATCTGGGGTACGTCTATGCTTTAGTATCTGTGGTATTAGAGTGCAAGGGTGGGGTGGGGGGTGGGGGGGTGGTACTGTCCTTCCAGTGTTGTCTGGGGTATTTGGGAAGGGTTTTTGACTACTGGTATGACTACTGGTATGTGGGGTATTAGAGTGGGGGAGGGTTACTGTCTAGAAAGGTCAAAATAGGATCAGCACTAAGGTGCCACAAGACATTTTTTTGTGTATATGGTACAGGCAGCACACCTAAGAAAGGGTTCCCTCTAGTCCCCTTTGAGTAAGTAAAGACAAAACAAAAGAAAAAAGAAGGGTACGCCTTGAAAATTAGTAATAAAAATAGTATATACAAGTGGATAATAAAATATAGTCCAAATAACTTCACACTAGTCCAATGTAGTGTAATCCAATGGTACAGTAGGTAGATAAAATTGGATATCGAAGTTATAGTGATATGGTACTACTCACAATTTCCAGAGCTAAAATCTAGCTCTGGTATGCAATGCGTGAAGTGGAATAATCCCCACTCAAGGATATATGGAATGTAACCAGTAGGAGGATGTATATAGTAATGCAGTAATCCAACAGCGGTGTGTTTCCAGCCAAAAGTAAAAATAATCAAATATAGAGCTCACTGTTTCTGACATATGCACCGTCGTTATTCGGCAGGTGCTACTTTTAGTTTTACCTTAAATAAAACACTGACACCAAATTTATCTGTTGGATTATAACGTCCACAGCTTTATTAATTATTAAATATATAAATAAATAAATTAACAATTTAGGGTCATTGTCCAGCTAACATTATATTACTATCCCCCCGCACAATACCCCTGACAATGACCCTATCTTTTGAACAATAATTAACATTCACTTAACATATAACTAGTAACACACGGCCTACCAGAGAGGCCCCAAAACCATACTGTTAACTGTAGGGGTGTACCCAGACACCCCTACCCCCTAGGTTCGTAGCCACCGAAGAGCTTGAACCTACCAACACTCTAATCCATCTGGCCTACTCCAGCCTAGGCCTTGGCCTGTCCATTCCCAATTCCAACTCCTGGCTTTAACACGCCCTGTTCCGCCATAGCACATGACTTGATCCCTTAAGGACATGTGCGCCCCCCACCACCCTGAAACAGGGCCAAGCTAATCCCTTCCTGAAAGCCTAGGTTGAGCAAGTCACAACCCACGTCTGACAAGTGTACCCCGTCTCTCCTAAAATAACCCGGCAACATGTCTTCCAGTTCCCTATGCCGAACTACAATGCCCCCCACTCGCCGCACAAAGCTCGCCATTGCCCTGTTAACCTTGCCCCTGCATCGAGCCACTGCAGCTGGATCCCTGGCGTGCCGCCACGTGAAACGGGGGACCATTTCCGACCACACCACCACCACGCCAGGGACCAGGTCCAACAGCCGATCAACGTCTCTCTTCATCCGTCTAACCAACTCCCTTTGCGGAATCAGACCCAAATCATTCCCACCCCCGTGTATTAAAACTATGTCTGGTGAGGACCCTCCGGTCAACCTGCTAAACAACGTGCTACTAAGGCTTTGCCAGCTAAACCCCCTAAAGCCGAACCATGAAATTGACACTTCTCCTCGAAGAAAACCCAGCTGTGCTCCACTTCTCCGAACAGCAGCCCTCTTCTGAGCCCAATAGATATACGAGTGCCCCCAGATCCACACCTTCCATCCTGCAAAGAAAAACATGCTAATACCAAACAGATGGATTCCACTTCCATCACAGCATAACACTGCCCCTCTCACACCAGCCTATCCGGTCTAACGTATGATTGAAAACGCAAGGATTCCCACCTCCCAATGCGTTTAATCCTCTCATCCCCCAGTCCCAACCGTGCGGCCTCGGTCGCCGCCCCAATTCTAAAGGAGTGAGTCCCAAATTGCCCAGGCTCCAGGCCCAGCTTACTTACTCCCATCCGAAACACCCTCGTAAACTGGAAACGCGACAGGGCCGAGCCGTCTTGGTGCACAAGGAAGCAACCATCACCCCCCGGGCGCAATGCCCGGTACTCCGACCCCGTTTCCACTGGGCACACCCCAGAACCAGGCAACCCAAACAGCACAATTGTGCAACCTTTACCAAAAATGTCCGTCTTCGAGCGGCGCAACTGAATTTGCACCCTGTCCCTACGAACCTCCACATCTGCGAGCTGAAGACCCCCAAGACCCATCTTGTTTGCGCTGACCAACTCCCCGATCCGAAATTCTTCTTCTCCTGGTCCGAAATGCTTCTTTTACGTGATGAGCATCAATGTAGTCAGGTTAAAAAAAAAGTATAAATTAAAATGAAAGAAAAGAAAAGAAAGGAATATGGCAACAGGTATTTAGAGCCCAAAATTCCTTTATTCTAACAAAATAAAATATTTTTCTAGACTCGTTTCACCTCAACAGGCTTCTTCAAGTAGAAAATAGTAAAAAAAAAAAATGTAGAAATTACTGTCTGCCCGGTGGTGTCTGTAGATGTTGGAGCATTGGTGTTGAATGCTATGCGAAGACCTGGTTTTATTCATCAGAGCTCCAGAGCCTCGATATACTAAAAGTCTAGACCATCACTGGGTGGTAACCCTGTATCCAGGGGTTAATGTTCCCGATCCGACTGTAGTACATACTTCTTCACTACAGTGGATACTGATCCGTGGAAATAGTTCCATGGCAATAACGATGATATTAATTACTAAAAATATTTTAAAACATGGGAGATTGAACAAAGTAAAGATGATTCTTTTTTTGTTCTTCTTGGGACTCCTGTATAATAATGACGTTCTCTGTAAATATTGTATCCGCTAAAAAAGCTGTTTAATGTGTTCCCTTTCTAGAATTTAAATATTAACCGTCCCCACTGTTGAGGCTAAACATATCAGTAGAGTACGTGTCTTGCATCCACAGTGCTGGCTGTGTAGGAGTAGGCAGATGATAATACGTGTCTGTTTGTCCACCCATTGTACAGCGCTGCGGCATTTGTTGGCGCTTTATAAATAATAATAATAATAATAATATTACAGGTAAGTATCTATGTATAAGCATGTCTAAATGCTATGAACCAAGAGATCCAATGTCATGTTTACCCTATTCAATGTGGTCTCTGTACAAAGCTTCTACATCTGATATATCAATGCTGTTTGTCTTCTTTTTAGAGCCACTCTATCAGACGTACCGCCAGGCTGTGATCACAAAGGAGATCAGAAGACAGACCGTGACCCGAAACAGCAGCTTCACCAGCTACGACTACTCCCATGACAGCCCTGTCTCATCTGGTGGCTCCCCAAAACAAGGACGGAGGTCAGCAACGCAACACAACACGCTGTGGCAGGAGCTGCCCGCCGTCCGGGAGAGCGGCGTGCTGGACGGGATGACAAACGAGCAGAAGAAGATGCAAGAGGTGAGCGTTTATAAACGCTGGGTGGGCACGGAATCAAACAAACCTCTAAATCACTAAATTCCTCTGACATGGCTAAAATGACCAATATTGGGCAAATCGAGCTATCTGTGTCCGTGGCCATTCAGATATTTTGTGCTTTGAGCGGTGCATATTTGTTGGGTGATGCATTGCGATGCCGATCCCAATGACAAGGTGTGTTTCTGTATTACACCTGCAGGGTATATATTCTTGTGATGACTCAAAGTGTAGATATTTCTTATTAAAATAGTGTCCCTTCCATCTACCGTCACTCAATTCTCAGAATAGAGAACAACGCTGTCGGCGTAGTTATGTGAGCTGACCACCTGATGACAAGACGGGGAAAAAAAACTCTCTGCTTCTGGATAATTTAGAAATATATCAACTCTTTCACTTCTAAGGGTTGTTTTTCTCGTTTAATACATTTTTATATCTCTGTATTGACAGCAACAACACTGCGATACAAAGCACATGTAAATGTCCCCATATCACAGGGATCACAGAGAGCACTGGGGACAAATGATGTATAAATTATGACGGCGTGTTTATAAATACAGACAGAATTCATGCATAAATCTGATATTCAACAGACCCAAGAAATGTACCATTGTCCCCTTACTGTAGCGTTGTTTTGGTTTGTCGTATCCCACTTCTGACACCTGCTTGTTTTTATTTTCTTCCTAGAGCATGTTTGAAGTTTTGACATCGGAGGCATCTTATCTCCGTTCCCTTAACGTGCTGACCGAACATTTTCTGGGATACCGAGATCTTCTCGATTGCTTAATAATTAGAGAGAGAAAAATTCTCTTCTCCAACATTCTTAAAGTCAAAGAGGTCAGCGAGAGGTGAGTAATGTGGCACGACGTTGGTCTGTATTGAACAATTTATTGCTTTCCATAGTGATTGCTTCACTTTTAGAACTTTGCACCACTATTGCTTATAATACACAACTCTCACTGCCTCTACAAGTTGCAATATAAATAGTTGCTGCCCTGTATAATAATACCGAGTATCTATACATTAATAAGGAAGGCACTGCCTGTATAATAATACCGAGTATCTATACATTAATAAGGAAGGCACGGCCTGTATAATAATACCGAGTATCTATACATTAATAAGGAAGGCACTGCCTGTATAATGATACCGAGTATCTATACATTAATAAGGAAGGCACTGCCTGTATAATAATACCGAGTATCTATACATTAATAAGGAAGGCACTGCCTGTATAATAATACCGAGTATCTATACATTAATAAGGAAGGCACTGCCTGTATAATAATACCGAGTATCTATACATTAATAAGGAAGGCACTGCCTGTATAGAGACAATGAGTGTATGTACGTTGATAAGAAAGATGCTGACTTGTATCATGACCATATTCCTCCAGTTTTTTGTCAGATTTGGAGGCCCGTGTCGATGAGAGCATACTGATTACCGATGTGTGTGACATTATACTCCATCACGCAGTACATCACTTCTCTGTGTATATCGATTACGTGCGAAACCAGCTATACCAGGAAAAGACGTACACTGAGCTCATGTGAGTAACTCATTCCTTCGCTCACACTCACTTTGATCCATCCAAACCCATTCCTTATTCACATACAGACTCATGCAGGTAAAACACTAAAGTAAGGATTCAAAGTGAGTTTCAAATTTAAAAAAAAAATCTCTGACCTGGAGATATCTGCCTGTCCACTGTCCATGACTTTGTTTCAGTCATGTCTCTGTTCTTTCAGCTATTGCTGTATTGGTGTCCCCCTCCCCGTTATGTTACATTTATTATGATACTGTTATTATGTTACTGCTATTATGATACTGTTATTATGATACTGTTATTATGTCACTGTTATTATGTTCTTCCTGCTATTGCTGTATTGTGTCTCCTGCCCCGTCATGTTACTGTTATTATGATACTGTTATTATGATACTGTTATTATGATACTGTTATTATGATACTGTTATTATGATACTGTTATTATGATATTGTTATAATGATACTGTTATTATGATACTGTTATTATGTTCTTTTTGCTATTGCTGTAATGGTGTCCCCCACCGCCCCGTCATGTTACTGTTATTATGATACTGTTATTATGATATTGTTATAATGATACTGTTATTATGATACTGTTATGTTCTTTCTGCTATTGCTGTAATGGTGTGTCCCCCGCCCCGTCATGTTACTGTTATTATGATACTGTCATTATGTTCTTTCTGCTATTGCTGTAATGGTGTGTCCCCTCCCCCACCCCCGTCATGTTACTGTTATTATGATAATGTTATGTTACTGTTGTTATGATACTGTTATGTTCTTTCTGCTATTGCTGTATTGGTGTCCCCCGCCCCCATCATGTTACTGTTATTATGATACTGTTATTATGTTCTTTCTGCTATTGCTGTATTGGTGTCTCCCCTGCCCCCGTCATGATACTGTTATTATGTTCTTTCTGCTATTGCTGTATTGGTGTCTCCCGCCCCCGTCATGTTACTGTTATTATGATACTGTTATTATGATACTGTTATTATGTCACTGTTATTATGTTCTTCCTGCTATTGCTGTATTGGTGTCCCCCGACCCCGTCATGTTACTGTTATTATATCACTGTTATTATGTTCTTTCTGCTATTGCTGTATTGGTGTCCCCCGCCCCCGTCATGTTACTGTTATTATGATACTGTTATTATGTTCTTTCTGCTATTGCTGTATTGGTGTCTCCCGCCCCCGTCATGTTACTGTTATTATGATACTGTTATTATGTCACTGTTATTATGTTCTTCCTGCTATTGCTGTATTGGTGTCCCCCGACCCCGTCATGTTACTGTTATTATATCACTGTTATTATGTTCTTTCTGCTATTGCTGTCTCCCGCCCCGTCATGTTACTGTTATTATGTTCTTCCTGCTATTGCTGTATTGGTGTCTCCCCTGCCCCCGTCATGTTACTGTTATTATATCACTGTTATTATGTTCTTTCTGCTATTGCTGTATTGGTGTCCCCCGCCCCCGTCATGCTACTGTTATTATGATACTGTTATTATGTCACTGTTATTATGTTCTTCCTGCTATTGCTGTATTGGTGTCCCCCGACCCCGTCATGTTACTGTTATTATATCACTGTTATTATGTTCTTTCTGCTATTGCTGTCTCCCGCCCCCGTCATGTTACTGTTATTATGTTCTTCCTGCTATTGCTGTATTGGTGTCTCCCCTGCCCCCGTCATGTTACTGTTATTATGATACTGTTATTATGTTCTTTCTGCTATTGGTGTCCCCCGCCCCCGTCATGTTACTGTTATTATGATACTGTTATTATGTTCTTTCTGCTATTGCTGTATTGGTGTCTCCCGCCCCCGTCATGTTACTGTTATTATGATACTGTTATTATGTTCTTTCTGCTATTGGTGTCCCCCGCCCCCATCATGTTACTGTTATTATGATACTGTTATTATGTTCTTTCTGCTATTGGTGTCCCCCGCCCCCGTCATGTTACTGTTATTATGATACTGTTATTATGTTCTTCCTGCTATTGCTGTACTGGTGTCCCTTGCCCCCGTCATGTTACTGTTATGATACTGTTATTATGTTACTGTTATTATGTTACTGTCTGTCTCTGTATTCATCATGTCTCTGTGTGTCTCTTTCACCATCTCAGGGAGAAGAATCCCCAGTTCCACTCAATATTGTGCAGGTTACAGGATCTCCCTCAGTGTCAGCGACTTCCTTTTATGTCTTTCCTGCTGCTGCCATTCCAGCGAATCACGCGGATTAAAATGCTGATTGAGGTAAGGGATTCTCATTGGATGCTTTGTCCTTCCTTGGGGCCAATGAGTGAGCTGCCATCTTTACAGAGAATCTATGGTTTACAGGAGCTGAGTAGATGGTCCGTGTGATAAATGTAGAGAATTCTCAACGCTGCTATATCTAGTCATAGAAACATAGAAACATAGAATGTGACGGCAGATAAGAACCATTCGGCCCATCTAGTCTGCCCAGTTTTCTAAATACTTTCATTAGTCCCTGGCCTTATCTTATAGTTAGGATAGCCTTATGCCTATCCCACGCATGCTTAAACTCCTTTACTGTGTTAACCTCTACCACTTCAGCTGGAAGGCTATTCCATGCATCCACTACCCTCTCAGTAAAGTAATACTTCCTGATATTATTTTTAAACCTTTGTCCCTCTAATTTTAGACTATGTCCTCTTGTTGTGGTAGTTTTTCTTCGTTTAAATATAGTCTCCTCCTTTACTGTGTTGATTCCCTTTATGTATTTAAATGTTTCTATCATATCCCCCCTGTCTCGTCTTTCCTCCAAGCTATACATGATAAGATCCTTGCATGCCATTGCAATGCAGGTAAGGGGTCCTGCTGTAATAATAATATAGAGTCCCTGTCCTGATCTTTATATAATCTGCCCAGGGGAGTTTCTGCCCTGCACATTGTGTAATCTGACCTGTGGGGGAGTGGGTGTCTGTCCTATATTGTATATTATAATCACTAGGTATTCCGAGTGTGAGAATGGATCTAATCGCTCCTAATAGGAATATCAAGCAAGTTTTGTAATAATTTGTTCAATGATTCTTTTCTCTCTCATTATCTATCAAAGAATATTTTAAAGAGAACAGAGGAAGGCTCTGAGAGTGAGGAAAATGCCAGTAATGCTTTGGAAGCTGTGACAAAGGTACCTCGATTAATGTATTACTCTGTAAATACTGTGTAACATTCTATACTGTGCCAGATTACACACTCTGTCCTATACTGTAACATTCTATACTGTGCCAGATTACACACTCTGTCCTATACTGTAACATTTTATACTGTGCCAGATTACACACTCTGTCCTATACTGTAACATTCTATACTGTGCCAGATTACACACTCTGTCCTATACTGTAACATTCTATACTGTGCCAGATTACACACTCTGTCCTATACTGTAACATTCTATACTGTGCCAGATTACACACTCTGTCCTATACTGTAACATTCTATACTGTGCCAGATTGCACACTCTGTCCTATACTGTAACATTCTATACTGTGCCAGATTACACACTCTGTCCTATACTGTAACATTCTATACTGTGCCAGATTACACACTCTGTCCTATACTGTAACATTCTATACTGTGCCGGATTACACACTCTGTCCTATACTGTAACATTCTATACTGTGCCAGATTGCACACTCTGTCCTATACTGTAACATTCTATACTGTGCCAGATTACACACTCTGTCCTATACTGTAACATTCTATACTGTGCCGGATTACACACTCTGTCCTATACTGTAACATTCTATACTGTGCCAGATTACACACTCTGTCCTATACTGTAACATTCTATACTGTGCCAGATTACACACTCTGTCCTATACTGTAACATTCTATACTGTGCCAGATTGCACACTCTGTCCTATACTGTAACATTCTATACTGTGCCAGATTACACACTCTGTCCTATACTGTAACATTCTATACTGTGCCAGATTACACACTCTGTCCTATACGGTAACATTCTATACTGTGCCAGATTACACACTCTGTCCTATACTGTAACATTCTATACTGTGCCAGATTACACACTCTGTCCTATACTGTAACATTCTATACTGTGCCGGATTACACACTCTGTCCTATACTGTAACATTCTATACTGTGCCAGATTACACACTCTGTCCTATACTGTAACATTCTATACTGTGCCAGATTACACACTCTGTCCTATACTGTAACATTCTATACTGTGCCAGATTACACACTCTGTCCTATACTGTAACATTCTATACTGTGCCAGATTACACACTCTGTCCTATACTGTAACATTCTATACTGTGCCAGATTACACACTCTGTCCTATACTGTAACATTCTATACTGTGCCAGATTACACACTCTGTCCTATACGGTAACATTCTATACTGTGCCAGATTACACACTCTGTCCTATACTGTAACATTCTATACTGTGCCAGATTACACACTCTGTCCTATACGGTAACATTCTATACTGTGCCAGATTACACACTCTGTCCTATACTGTAACATTCTATACTGTGCCGGATTACACACTCTGTCCTATACTGTAACATTCTATACTGTGCCAGATTACACACTCTGTCCTATACTGTAACATTCTATACTGTGCCAGATTACACACTCTGTCCTATACTGTAACATTCTATACTGTGCCGGATTACACACTCTGTCCTATACTGTAACATTCTATACTGTGCCGGATTACACACTCTGTCCTATACTGTAACATTCTATACTGTGCCAGATTACACACTCTGTCCTAAACTGTAACATTCTATACTGTGCCAGATTACACACTCTGTCCTATACTGTAACATTCTATACTGTGCCAGATTACACACTCTGTCCTATACTGTGCCAGATTACACACTCTGTCCTATACGGTAACATTCTATACTGTGCCAGATTACACACTCTGTCCTATACTGTAACATTCTATACTGTGCCAGATTACACACTCTGTCCTATACTGTAACATTCTATACTGTGCCAGATTACACACTCTGTCCTATACTGTAACATTCTATACTGTGCCAGATTACACACTCTGTCCTATACTGTAACATTCTATACTGTGCCAGATTACACACACTGTCCTATATGATAACATTGTATACTGTGCCAGATTACACACTCTGTCCTATACTGTAACATTCTATACTGTGCCAGATTACACACTCTGTCCTATACTGTAACATTCTATACTGTGCCGGATTACACACTCTGTCCTATATGATAACATTGTATACTGTAACATTTTATACTGTGCCAAATCCACTGCACTATTCTCTATTATATTTAATATATATATATATATTGTACTATTGACCACATGCAGATCATAGAGGAGTGTAACCGGGAGGTTGGACGTATGAAGCAGACGGAGGAATTAATTCACATCGCTCAGAAAATCGAATTTGATAAAATCAAGGTGAGACAATAATCCCATACAGCTGGCCTACATTCATAGTCTGGAATATATATGATCCCGCACTCAATTGTAGATATAAAGTAAAATATACGTTTATTATTCTGTCTATTAAAAGTTAGATATCTCTTAAACTCAGTGAGAATATACAAGTATAACAAAAAACTAATTATTGCATAAAGTTATATCCTTTGTGGACTCAACAATGCAACACCTTCGGTCATATGCCTTAACAAAAAGGAATAAAATATCCCAAATTGATATCCCACCTTAATAACCAATATTGCAGTGTAAATAGAAAAAATAATGAAAAATTAAAAAAATGGATATACAGTCCCAGTGTGTACACACTCAAAGGTCCAAAAACAAACTCTTGTAAGTGGATACTATTGGATTGATCTCACCACTCCGGAGTCCTGAATATAGCAGACTTGCTGAGTTATGAAGTTGTGGCTTGTCCCAAAAAATGTGAATGAGATTGCTCCTGCGTGTGTCCGGGTGATTAAAGATGCTGTCCAGTTCAGTCTCTGGTTGCCTCAATCGATATCCAGGACCCGAGGTAACTAGAGGCAACCAGAGACTGAACTGGACAGCATCTGCAATCACCCGGACACACGCAGGAGCAATCTCATTCACATTTATTGGGACAAGCCACAACTTCATAACTCAGCAAGTCTGCTATATTCAGGACTCCGGAGTGGTGAGATCAACCCAATAGTATCCACTTACAAGAGTTTGTTTTGGGACCTTTGAGTGTGTACACACTGGGACTGTATATCCATTTTTTTATTTTTTCATTATTTTTAAAGAGTGTCTGTGCATATTGAACTTTCTACATTCACAGTCTTGCAGTTCTATTAAATTGTATTCTGATGGCTCTTGACAGGCCATCCCAATTATTTCTCAGAGTCGGTTCCTGGAGAAGCAGGGAGAGCTCAGTGAGGTACTCCAGAAGGGTAGTCTGTTTGGGATCAAACCGACCAAACAAACACCTGTTTACTTCTTCCTATTCAACGACTTCCTACTCATCACCCAAAAGAAAAGGTGAAGATCTTTCTCCTCCTTCCTTCCTTCCATACTTCTGATTTTCTATGGTATCTCAGTCCGTATTTCCTCTCCTTTGTTTATCGGTGTTTCTTTTTCTCCATCATGTCTTCAATGACAAGTTGTTCCATTGCTCTTTATAATTACCTTATCATCCTCTTCTGCCATTCATTTCCACTCATTTGTTCGTGTCTTGGTACATGTCTGGTCTTCCTTCATATACCAGAACTTCTCAGAACTCTCCATACCCTCTCTGTGTGTCTCGCTCTTGTTTTTCTGTCTCTCTTGGTTCTCTCACACTTTGTCTCTCTTGCGTGTTCTCTTCTGTCTGCCTGACACGTCTCTTTATTCAGTTCAGACAGGCACCTTGTCTTGGATTATGCTCATCGTTCTCTAGTTCAGATCCAATCTTGTCCAACTATGGAAAACAGTTTCTTCTTGACCTTGCTGGAGAATCACCAGGGCAAGACATGTGACCGACTCTTTAAAGCATCCACACAGTGAGTAAGGTTGCGCTGACTTGGTAAACCTTTTTCCCCCGTAGCAGGGTGGCACAGTTGACATTAAATCTTGTTCCTCTAGATCAGACCTTCATCGCTGGATGGCTGCTTTTCCCAACCAAAAAGATGATTCTTTCAGTGGCAGTGAGACGATATATGAAGACTGGGGTGAGTGGGGACAGCTGATCGTAATTCTGTTTATGAAGAATATGTCTGCAGAATCCTCTGGATTTAATACAAAATAAATGCAGCATTAACCTCCACAACTGGCAGGACGGGGACCTGGAACAAGATCTATCTGTCTGTCTGTCCATCTCCAATCTGTGCAAGTCCTCTTGTTAATGCTTTTGTATTTTGGTTTTTCATAATGAAGCATTTACCATAAACCATATGTTCTGCCTGTAAAAATTTTGGTTTATGTACAGCCCCGTCATCCTGTCTGATTGCTGCCTATATCCTCTTCCTGTTTGCAGATTGTCCACAGGTGCAGTGTGTGGACCAGTACAGTGCTGTACAGACTGACGAGCTCAGCTTGGACCCGGCTGACATCATCAATGTGCTGCGTAAGACATCGGAGGGTGAGTGTTACCAGCTGTACTGGAATAAGCCACATGCCAAGTATTGGGTTAGGAGAGGAATGTGAAACCTGAAGAGCTAACGCTCTATAATATGAATAAGATTCTACTGGATCTGTCCGCTCAGCAAGGCATTGATCCCTTTCTCACTATATGAGAGTAATACTTTAGACTCTGTATCCTTAACGTATAGTACAAAGGGAAATTGTAAGCCCTTAGGAGCCAACCCTCTAATATATTATTATTATTAATATTGGTATTTATATAGCGCCAACTTATTCCACAGCGCATTACAATATTATAAAAAGGTGGCAATTTAACAATGCAGACCTAGTTGATGAGGACCTTGCTCAATGAGCTTACAGTCTATACAATTAATATTTATTAGAGGAACAAAACGTCTACCCTCCTGAGAAAACACTTGCATTCTCTCTTGCAGGTTGGTATGAGGGTATCCGGCTGTCAGATGGGAAGAAGGGCTGGTTTCCTGCCAGTTATGCCCAGGAGATAACAAATGAACATGTCAGGAGGAGGAATCTACGCGAGCGTTACAGAGTCCTTCAGGCTGCTCGGCAGATCCAGCTGGGTCAAACTGTAGATCACAAAAAGAAAGCCAGTTCGGCATAAAACAGTAGGGTAATCCAGGGTGGAATATAAAACGTGCAATTACTATGAGAGCGGATTAATAGTGGACTCTCCGTCTCACCGGGTCATGAAGGATCTTCAAAACAGTTCGTCAAATACAAGCAGGCTGGGAAAGGTGCTCTACGCGAGTCAGGCAGGCCTGTGAAATAGTACAAATAGTGCATCAAATGGGAGCTGAAGACCCCGGGGAAACTAGGCTCACTGGTCCATATATCTCACAAGGTGGGGGCATTTGTGTGGGTCCATCAAGTCAACAGCCTGGAAAATGAGTTTGGTAAGTTAGCCAGGGATCCATATTACCAGCCACATGGTATAAGTGCTAATTCCATCTAGCGATCCGATTTTATCATCAAGAAATGTAGCCATCAGAAAAGGTGAAAGATCAAATACGCAGCTAACATGAGAACCATCAGGCTACACTCATTCCGACTTGGCCATGAGCTTATCTGATGTCTAGTAGCTCATCAAACTTGAGGAACCACCAGATGCTGATATACTTTAATGAATTTCTAATGTACAGCCCACCGTGTTAAATACAAAGCAAGCCTTGACGAGCTTCGTCGTATGGTACTGGTCCCTGCATTTCTCATGGTTTGTGTAGTCGGTGAAGTCCTATCCTATACCATGACTTGTTAATATTTGTACCCAGAGCAGATTACTGACCTTGTTAGCTAAATGTATCCAGCTGCTGGAAGATTGAAATTAAGCGATTCTGAAGACATTATTTAGGAGAAATTACTGCTATAGTATAACAATACTGCAATGCAAGAAGGCTCCTGGAAGCTTCTGAGCACAGAACATGTCCTTCAAAGAGAACTTGTTGGGTGACATAAGTCAATTTACTGCCAAGATCTGATTAGTAGACCAGGTTCTCCTGGACGAATTTTCACCTTAAACACAGACAACTGGTTTCCACTTGCAGATTGGTGTAATGGGGGACCGGCAGACGTTCTGTCTGGACAGATTGGGGGAATTCTAAAAAATGTGGTTGGAGACCTCATCCTTCATCTTTTGAAGGACCAAGTGGGCACCATCTTTTAAATAAAGGGACAAACTGGAAGATGATTTTTTTCTGTCAGGAAGACTGTTATCTGTAATTATTGTGACGAGGTTTGCCGATCTCGTACAGGGAAGAGCTGTCATATACTGCAGAGCAACAGAAACATAGGAAATTTTAAAGTTATTCTGTTATGTGTCGTGAAATTTTTCTGGTAAAAATTTTGTATTGTGACAAATGTATGAAATTAAAAGTCCTGTTTGAGAAGCCAAATCCTGAATTCTAGTCCGTACCTCAGTTGAACCCCACAATGTGCCATTTTTTGATTCTTTATAAAAGTTCAATAGAAATCTGCATTTTTGTAATTCGGGTTAGAAACGCACTCCTGGCTGTCAATCAGACACGGTCAATCAGAAAGCCAGCAAGGTTTTATTTTACACAGATAAACGGAAGTGGCAGACACACTAAGCTGGAGATAGCCGGCCTTCCCACCTTCTCCATGAGCCGTACTGAACTTCATTGAGAAGTATTGGAAAGCCGCAATCACGTTTGTACTCTCCGTGCCAGCACTGTGGCCTCTAAATGAGAAGACTATGGTGAATTCTCCCGGCACCTGCTGAAAGTGTGTGTTCGGCAAAGAAGAGGGATTGCAACAGCCGCAGATAGCATAACTGCAGCTTTGCAAGCTGTTTATTTATTTATTTATTTATTTTTAACACTTGCTAAGAAAACATGCAGGTAAAAATACAGCCTTATTTTGGGGGTATATCTACTAGTAAAAAAATAAATTAATACTTTCTGACTGATGTCTTCAAATACAGTGGATTCAGAATCTTCTAATTTGTTGGAATTTTTTACTAAACTGACAATTATTGTGATTAAAAATTACTTTTAATTTTAGGCAAAAATAACTAAATAAGATTCACATTGACAGGTTATTCAGTAACGTGTTTAATGTGGGAAGTCTATTAAAGGACTACGATAGTGCCAGGAAAACATACTCGTTTTCCTGGCACTATAGTGCCCTGAGGGTGCCCCCACCCTCTGGATGGAGAGGAAGGGGTTAAACTTACCTCTTTCTCCAGCGCCGGGCGGGGAGATCCCCTCCTTCTCTCCGCCTCCTCTTCGGCTGAATGCGCATGTAAAAACTGGTTTGGAATAGTCACAGTTAAATCTTCTTAATTACTTCTTGTCTTCAGTTGATTGATATATATATATACACGTCTTTTGTGTATATAGTCTTGGGCCAAATGCTCGCCACAATAATATATGTCTATATTATTGAAAAGTACTAATACGCAATCTGACTTACAGTTTCTTCAGGTTTATTCTTAGTTACGGATACATAATAAAACAACAAAGGATGTTACAGGATAATGGACATTCAACAGCAGATGGTAATTGCTGGACTTCTTTACACCCTTACATCTTTACATCGAGAGAGAACCAGAGAGAAGAGCGAAGAGAGAAGAGAGCCAAGAGGGAAGATAGAGAGACCTCGTGTCCCTCTGTTACTATATAGAAGTGCCCATACTGACGTCAGAGCATACTCTTGCCATATAAGGAAATTCTCCATATAAAGACCACCCCAAATCTCTTATACAGCAAATTCCAGAGACCTCATGGTACAGAATAGGAAACACCATCTGTTCTGTTTACCCATTAGACAGCCACACCTTAATATGTATTTGAATAGGAATATACAGAATATGCAATATTCTACAGCGCATGCGCGGCAAGAGTGAGAATCACGCAAACGCCTCTAGCGGCTGTCAGTAAGACAGCCACTAGAGGCTGGATTAACCCAAATATAAACATAGCAGTTTCTCTGAAACTGCTAAGTTTATAGAAAAAAGGGTTAACCCTAGCTGGACCAGGCACCCAGACCACTTCATTAAGCTGAAGTGGTCTGGGTGCCTATAGTGGTCCTTTAACAAATACGTATTGGAATGTTTGTGGGATATGTCTAGTCATACAATGTGGCCACCTCATTAAACAGCATCTGCATGCATCGAAGTATCTACTAATGCAGACTTTGTAACTTTATTGAGGGATTCTCCATTAACTGCCAGACTATGGAACCAACCCTGGAATGAACCCGCTGACCGGGTAATTATCAGCATTTTATATTACATCAACATTGCGCAGTCCTTCACAGGTCTAGAAAGGGGATATTTAGAGGCAGGGAAGGTTTACAATCTGAGGATCTGAGGTAGGTTCATATTGTTTGTGGATACAAAAGATAAAGTGCGCTGTGCCTTTAAGACCCCAAATAATTTTTAAACAGTGAAGACAATTAGTGCAATATTGTACAGATAAAGTGACCAAGTGCATCAAATGTGCAACACACTTACAAATATACATATAAGTATACAAAATGTGCAAAAATCTTTTAGTGCAACAATTTTGTGCAATAGGAAACCAATACTTAGCTTTCCCAGTTATGGAATTTGCTTTAAAACCTCTGTCAGCAATCCAATATGTCTCTCAAAAAGAGAAAGGAAAAGCACAATCATAGGATAATATGTTAAAACTGACAGCATAGCTGACTTGGACAATTTTCCCACCTCGGCTATTTTGGCCTCGAGCTTGAGAGTGCAGAAATGTTGGTGTCCTGTACTTGTAGTAAATTCTCAATTAATGCCTTTAATACCTAATTCCTTACCCAAGTAAGGCCGGTATTTAGCTATTCTAGTAGGAAGAGTACACTTGGGGTGTAATTTGCAAGCACTTCATCCTGTTTATTAGACTCATTTTATTGACTTTGATAGGATGCAAATTGGAGTTGACTCTGCCGGGTATTTAACCACCAACTCCGATACAGCAACCAATGCACTAACCTGTAAGGTATTGTACCACTCACCAACAACTTCACGTATTGGGTCAAACTCACCCTCGCAGACCCTGACAGAGAAAATCTTCACAAATCCTCAGCTTTCCTGAACTTTAAAGCGGACTTGTTATCTACAGGTCTGCAGATTTGCCCCAACTTCAGACTTCAAATTCTTTATAGATCTAAGCCGTTTCACTAGACAGCTATGTTTGAAAAACCTCAAAGATAAATCAAAATTTTTTCCCAAGGAATATGATCTCGAGTGAGATTCAAACCGTCGAAACCATGGTAATGAAGGAGGTTGGCAAAATAAAGAGTACAAACAAGTATAAAAAAAAAATCTCTCACGAGTAGAAACGAAAGCATTAAGAAACCTACAGAAAAATTAGAATTTAATTCTAAAACCTGCAGACAAATGAGGAGGAGTGGTACTTTTATCTAAGGAGAAATATGTAGGCGAAGCCGAGAGAATTTTATTAGACATTAAAACATATAAAAAACTAGTATCTAACCCCAGTCAGGAAATTGCAAATAAGTTTGAAGGATATATCAATGAGGGATTAGACAAAAATATTCTAACAGACACAGAAGCCAAGTACTTAAATATTTTAAATCCCCAAATCCCAGTTTTTTATTGCCTACCGAAAATGCACAAACATTTAACAAATCCACCAGGTAGACCTATAATTTCCGGAGTGGAAAGTATCTCATCAAGGGTCTCAGAATATATTGATGTACTGCTCCAACCAGTAGTAATAAAAAATTCATCATACTTAAAGGATACAATACATATCCTACAGATCCCAGGTGATATCAAATGGGAAGAGAATTACATATTGGTCACCTGTGATGTGAGTTCCCTTTATAGCATCGTTCCACATAATAAGGGAATAGAGGCGGTGCAATATTTTTTAGAGGAATCCAATTTTAAACAAGAACAGATAGATTTTATCAAAGAAGGTATATTTTTAATTCTGCCCAATAGTTTTTTTTGGTTCAAAGACAGTTTTTATCTGCAAATCAATGGGACGGCGACCAAGTTCGCACCCAGTTACACCAATTTATTTATGGCATACTGGGAAGAGAAGTTTATTTTGCACAGTCACTTTTATGCGAACTTGGTCACCTCTCGCCGTTACATTGATGATATATTTTTTATCTGGAAAGGAGACGCATTAAGTCTTTTTAAGCTTTTTAAATTGTAATGATTGGGGGATCAACCTTACCTCCACTCAGAGTAAAAAAGCAATTAATTTTTTAGATTTGACTATTTTTATAGAAAATGGGGAGATTCACACTAAGAATTATTTTAAAGAGGTAGATTGTAATGGATATATAGATTTAACCAGTTGCCATCATACTCCGTGGCTCACAAACGCACCTAAGAGCCAATGTATGAGGTTAAAAAGAAACTGTACACAAGAAAAAGATTTTTTAAGACAAACACAGATAATTAACAGTGTTTAGAGAAAGGGTATAAGGAGAACGATCTTCAAAAAAGCATAGAAGAAATAAAAGAACTTGAAAGAAAGAACCTACTCACTTATAAAAAGAAAAAACAAAGTCGAGAAGATAATAAATTCAATATTCCCTTTATTTGCAATTTCTCTGCTAAAAATAATAAACGGTATGCCATCAATAAATATTGGCATCTGTTACAAGACGATCTGATCTTGAAAGAAGTGCTGCCATCAAGACCTCAAATAGTACATAGGGGGTGCAAGAATATGAAAAATGTAATGGTGAATAGCAGCTTAAAGAATCCTGTGACGAAACCAATCTCGACACATTGTATTGGAGGAGCCTGGTTGCCCGCCTGCTGCCTTTGGACTATGGCCCTGGGAGATTGGGCCCTTTACAAACAGTGTTCGGCCCTTTTATTACTATGGGAGAAGAATTGACACTTTTTATAGGGCACTTCGGATGCAGCCGAAGTGCCGAAGTTACCGAAGTGCCGGAGTTTCCGAAGTTGTCGAAGTGACCGGCTTCGGACAAAGGACCACGTGGCGGCGGCCATTTTAACTCAAACACCGCCGACCCGTACCATCGACTTCACTTCGACACTTCGACTAAAGTCGAAGTACCGGCCATACTTCGAACGGGACTTAGCCGTTTTTATGCTAGAAAGTGACCGACCGCACAGCCCAAATCCATGGAACTGTTTTGGGCAAGAAAAGGTGCTTGCGGTCGGTCATAAAAGGACTTCCGTGTAACTTTTTATTTACTGGAGGGATTTGTATGATTTTTGAGAGTGGTTATGTTTAAAGTATGCTGAGTCTGAATATGTGATTGTTATGTGGATACGATGTATGGTTGTAAAGTTATGAAAGTTATGTAAAAGTATATTTTGAACTGTACACATAATGGGATTAAGTGTCACACTAAGGGGAGGGGATGTGTGGGAGGTAACATCTATGTTATTGGTTATTTTATGCCTCCCCCTGGGTGTGGCCTGTATGTGTACTCATGTAATAAAAACCAGGCTGGGTGCCCCAACACCTCAGACCACTGCTTGACCTTCAACACGGAGCCTTTTCTCGTTCTTGGGGGGATTCACTGTATGCTGTTGGAGATTGACTGCTAGGAGTGTAAGCTGATGTCTGCTTTTCCTATTCATCTGCTAGCAGCTATTCGTGAGGTTCCAGCTTGGAGTGCTATCTTATTCCCTGGTATGCAGTTCGGGAGTTTGATGCATTCATTTATATCCAATCCGTGAGTTTTGATGTTCTGCAGTAGCTGTGCCTATCTGAGAAAAGGGGATTATCGCCTAAACGGATTTTAACCCCTCATATGCTGAAACGGTCCGTTACAAATCCCTCTAATGGAAACGGTAATTTTCTTGTAGTAAGTAAAGGTTTCTATGGGTGTGGAACGTGTTTGGCATGTAGGGAAACAAATAGTAAAAAAAGGAATATTAAGAATACTAATGAAATTACAAAAAAAGAGTTTGTGATAAAATATCAACTCACATGCTTTTCCAAGAACATCATTTATCTATTAAAATGCCCATGCAACAAGATGTATATAGGGAGAACTATTTGATGTCTACATTCCAGAATTTCTGAACATGTGAGAAACATTAAAAAAGGAGTCTCTCAGCATTTTAAACCTTATCACAACCAAAATCCACAAGATCTCACATTTTGTGCACTAAAACTGGTTAAAAAAAATTGGAGGGGTGGAGACTTTACCAAAAAAATTGGGATTGAAGAAATGACGTTTATTTTTAACTTCAATACCTTGGTCCCCCACGGATTAAATTTTGTTTTCAAATTATGCCATTTCCTATCATAATTCCACACCCCTTGATTCTATAATGGGATTTTTATGGAATACTAATTTTATTGATTTTTTTATACTCTTATTTGAGATAATTTTATATATTTTTTTTACAGCGTTTTTCTCCCCCTCCAATTTTACTCTCACTTCTTACTAGTGTTATCTGTACTTTATGGGGAAGTGAGAAATCTCTACATTTATACTAGTTAGTAGGAGATTAGTTCAATTTGTTGATATAATATACTCCTAACTCTTTACACAATCTTTGAGTTTGCAATAGAATATATCTTAAACTTTCTTTATTTCTATATTTATAAATAACTAAATTGGTTTTAACATGAGAATCAGAATATATCACAGTGTGATGAATTGAGCATTAAGTTATGTGTCTAATTATGTTTCTACCTATTTCCTATCTCCTTGTTTATTGTGAGGGTAAATGGACTATTAGGGTAAGATCAGAATGCTTAATTAAATATATCAGAATGAATTCCGGAGGTGGAACGCATACGTTGCGTTCCACGAAGGAGGAGGAAGTATAAAGCCGAGTCACATGACCGACGCACGAATGTGCGTTCCAACTAGCTTTACGTGTTTCACTTCCGGTTTCACAGATGCCGGCAATTTGATCATCAAGGCCATATAAAAGAGGAAAAGGACGCAGCATGAGAGATACACCAACTGAGGAAGCCAATCAATGGCGAAACGCGTTTTGAACTTATTTGAAGACTTTTTATTCTTATCAATTGATTTTTAAAAGTATTTTTATATTCTTGTTTATTTTATTTAATACATTTCGTCTCACTCATCTCTGGAGTTATCCTGTTCATCTCTATTTGCAAATTGGATGTGGAGGAGACCAGAAGGAGACAGAAAGAGGATAGTGGACCTCCCTTAAAAGATCCCAAGGCGTTTTTCACTAGAGCCAGGTGGTCTTTTGGCTCTATATTTGTGAGTTGACAATTTGGATTATTTTATTCACCTTTGGTCATAATAACTATCTACACTATGATTTGATTGTTTATTATTTGCAGATTATTGAAATAGCATATTAATCAACAATACTCATTTGTTCAGGTATTTCGGAGCTCCACTTATATTTTGTTTTTACCACGTATTGTACTGTGAAGGTTAAGGGAATCCTTCACTTAAGTGTAGAGCCCGTTTTCACCTTATTGCATTTGTGTGCACTTGTTTGTATACACTGCAGATTGTTATATTATGATCCCAGGGTACCAGGCAGCTAATTGCTTGGTGGCCGGTGCCCAAGTTAATGTCCATGTACCTTCAATAAATAATCTTATTGGCAGAAGTTTATTGCAAAGTTCACCATCTAAACCAGGGGTAGGCAACCTTTGGACTCCAGATGTTGTCTACAAATGGATATATTAATACAACATGAACCTTGCGCTGTACAAGTCACACATAAACAGCTAGTTACTAAAGTGAGAATTGTTGGGAATTCAAAGTGAATTTCCCATTTTAGACCACAATAGCTGAATTAGAGAATTATTCCAGTTCAGCTGTTTTAGTCTTTAATGTCAAATTTACTTTGAATTCTCACTTTAGGAAATAACCTTGGTTGGAATGGCTTGAAATCACTTTATACATTTAAACACAGTGCATTATGTGAGACATAAATTATAATCATGTGTAACAATAATGATTTTAAATATGAGGTGTAACAGACCTCCTGTACTCTCCGAGGTCAGTTTCCTCTCCTGTCTCAGGGAATCTGGAGCACTTCAGACCCAGTCACCGAAGCTGGACTGGGGACCTCCTCTACTGGCACCACGATTATTTAGGGTAAGGTCTTCTCCTCTATCCACAGGCAGATATGCCTGTAGCAGAGCTGCAATAATAAAACCGATATCTTCGCTGGTAGTCGATAGAGCATAAAGGAAAGTGTAGTTCAGCAGTGTACTCCCCATTCCCCCAGTAACCGGACGATACACAGTTCTGGGAGTCAACTGTTTAATGGGAGCCATGTACAGCCTTTTATGTGTGTTCCTATGCAAGGGTTTTACTGTAACACATTCCAGGAGCATTCTCCACTGGACCTGAAAGGGGACAGTGACAAAGTACACAACATAATTACATTACCTCTCAGGTCCAGGACATGTACATTAATAAACACCTCTTTAACAATATGGTACCCCCTCAAATACTATATCCCCGGGAAGCCAGGATCTGAGCGCCCAACATATCCCGAAAGCACTCATCCCACGAACGCAGCCAAAACGCCACTGGGTTATAGTTTAGACCGACCGCACACGAGATGCCTGCCCAAAAGAGTTTCATGAAATCAGGCTGTGTGGTCGGACTCTTTCGGGAGTATACAATACAATAAAATAACGAATGTAACAGTTCGTATATCTGTTGGTTGTGTCCCTTTGTTCAGGAGTTTGATCCCAACATGCCGCTCTTCTCAGGTGAATGGAACCAAACATACGTAGAGTAGAAGTTCCAGTGGTGTTCGTGCCGTCGAGTGTCACTCCATGCACTCGACGACCAAACACCGCTGTATGTGTTCGTGGCTAAAGATGACCGCCACCACGTGTTCGGTCATACAAACAACGGTTACCCAGCTGACCGCCTAGAACCTTGCGGTTTCTAAGTGTGAAGAAGGTTAATATGGTCAATTGGCAGCACACGACTCCCCTTTGTGGTCTAACTGTTCGGGAGTTTGTTCGACATACGACATTACAGCTATAACTTGTTCGGTGGACCCCAATTGCCGAACCAGAAAAGTCCCTGATTAAAAAGTACCTTACATAATCCAAATAGGTGGCTGGTACCACCACAAAGCTCCCCCGTGACCACAAGCAGGCATACACAGTCTGATCCCAAAGGATCGGCTTGGGGATGTCCGGGGGAGTACTCACAGATCACTTCTCTAGTTCACTTTGTCTGGATAACCTGTCAGAGTTGCCATTCTGCTTTCCAGGGCGGTAATGAATTGTAAAGTCAAAGGGCTAAAGCGCTAAACTCCAGCGAAGCAGCTTGGCATTGTCTCCTGCTTGTCAGGGTACCTGTTGTCTCTACCTCGGAGGAGGTGAGACACTTAGACGTTCATCCTCTCAGAGGGGCTGACTCACTCGTTCCTCGCAGTTCTCTCGGCCGTTTACACGCCGGCCGCGAGGAATCCGCTTCTTTTTATGACGCGGCGCTCAGTAGCCGACGTCATGACGACAATCCGTTCCTACCGGTCAATCAAGTCCCGAGCACGAATCAGGACTCGTCGGGGGCGTGATTCCTATCTAGAACCAGGGTATAAAGTAGGGCTTTCTGCATTTGTTCATTGCCCTGTCGTGGTTCTAGCTTGTCTAGTCACTCAGTGCTCTTGTTTTCTATTTGTCTCTTTGGTTCTGACCCGGCTTGTTTGTTCTACCCTGCTTATCTCTATTACCCTTTGACTCGGCTTGTCTCTCGCTTACCTGCTCTCTCGTTCCCCCGACCTCGGCTTGTCTCTGACCATTCTTTGCTTACTCCTTACGTTAGTCCGGCCATTCTAAGGTCCGGTATACGTACCTACCACCTGTTTGTACTCTGCGTGTTGGATCCCTGTCCCGATCCTGACATTACGACAGGGCCAATGGATCCTGCAGGTACAAACACTCAGGTTGGTTCTTCCGACTCTAGATTTGACGCCATGGATCATAGAATGGATCAAATGGCTCTAGCGCTGCAGGCTTTATTATCTCGTTCTAGTAATCAACCAGAAGAGATGCTTACTACGTCCATCTCCCCTGTAAGCTCAGGTCTAGAGGTAGCCACAGTAGGTGCTTCTTCCCGTATTACTCCTCCTGTAAGTTATGGTGGCTCTCCGGATAAGTGTCGTGGTTTTTTAAACCAAATAGGTATCCATTTCGAATTACAACCCCGCTCCTATCCTACAGATAGGGCAAAGGTTGGATTCATTATCACACTACTCATTGAGAAAGCTCTGAGATGGGCCAATCCATTGTGGGAGAATGATAACCCGTTAGTCTATAATTATAATGCCTTTGTCGCTGCTTTTAGAAGAACTTTTGACCCTCCAGGTAGAAAGGTCAATGCAGCTAGATTACTGTTGCGCCTTAGACAAGATAACCGAACACTTGTGGATTATGCACTAGAGTTTAGGTCCTTGGCGGCAGAAGTTAAGTGGAATGAACAGGCTTATATAGACGTATTTTTAAACGGATTATCAGATGAAATTCTAGACGAAGTTGCTACAAGAGAGCTTCCTGAAAATTTGGAGGATTTAATTTCTTTTATCTCTCGTATTGATGAACGTTTAAGAGAGAGGCAGAACACTCGAGATAGAACCCGTAGACCTTCCTTTAAACTAGCTCCTTCATTTCAAAGTCCTGAGTCCACAACCTCAGTTTTTCCAGAACGTATGCAGATAGGCAATACTCGCCTCTCAGAAGAAGAGAGACAGTACAGGAGAAGGGAGGGGTTGTGTATGTATTGTGGAGTAAGAGGCCACCTACGCCTTAATTGTCCTAATCGCCCGGGAAACGCTCGCACCTAAGTTTCTCTAGAGGACAGGCCTTGGGTGTTTCTATTTTGTCCTCTATACATAATTATAAAGATCACAGGCTTCTGCTACCTGTTTCTTTAGCTTGGGAGAAGGGAGTACTAAAAACTATGGCGTTGATAGATTCCGGAGCTGCTGAGAGCTTTATCGACCAAGTTTTTGTTACTAAACACTCTATTCCATCCCAGCTAAGGGACACTCCCTTGGCCGTTGAGGCCATTGATGGTAGACCATTAGCTGAACCTGTTATTTTTCGTGAGACCATACCTGTTAACTTAACTGTTGGTATCTTACACGAGGAAGGTATATCTCTTATGCTTATTTCGTCTCCTTCTGTTCCTATAGTCCTGGGGTATCCATGGTTAAAGAAACATAACCCTATTATTGATTGGGAACTAGGGGAGATAACCTCATGGGGTCAGGGTTGTCAGGACAGGTGCTTACAGAAAGTCTCACCGCTTTGCGTAGTTAACACACCGGTTAATTCTACCCAGTCTACAGACGTACAAATACCGCCTCTGTACCTGGATTTAAAGGCAGTCTTTGACAAGAAGAATGCTGATACTTTACCTCCACACAGGTCCTTTGATTGTAAGATTAATCTCCTACCTGGTACTATGCCTCCGAGGGGCAATGTATATCCTTTATCCACTAAGGAGAACTTAGTCTTAGAGGAGTATATTCGTGAGAACCTAGACAAAGGATTCATTAGGAGATCCTCCTCTCCTGCCGGGGCCGTTTTTTTTTTTGTGAATAAGAAGGATGGCACGTTAAGGCCTTGCATTGATTACCGAGGCTTGAATAAAATAACTATTAGAAATGCCTACCCGATTCCTTTGATTACTGAGCTCTTTGATCGTCTAAAAGGCTCCAAGATTTTCACCAAGTTAGATCTCAGAGGGGCCCATAACTTAGTGAGAATTCAGCAGGGAGACGAGTGGAAAACAGCGTTCAATACCCGTTATGGGCACTATGAGTACACGGTAATGCCTTTTGGGCTCTGTAATGCACCGGCAGTATTTCAGGACTTGATCAATGAAGTTCTTAGGGAATTTCAACATGATTGTGTTATTGTATATTTGGATGATATACTAATACACTCTAGAGAAATTGAGACCCACCACAGACAAGTCAGAAGGGTATTGCGCAAACTTCTACAACATGGGTTGTACTGCAAATTGGAGAAATGTAGTTTTGACCAATCTCAGATAAACTTCCTTGGTTACGTGATTTCTGGGGACGGGTTTAAGATGGATCCGGATAAACTCCAGTCTATTTTAGATTGGCCATTACCTAGGGGTCTCAAGGCCATTCAGAGGTTTATTGGATTCTCCAATTACTATAGGCGCTTCATTAAAGGATACTCTTCTATTACTGCTCCTATTACCAATATGACCAGACAGGGGGTTGACACTAAGACTTGGTCTACTGAAGCTCTCGTTGCTTTCAAAACACTCAAAGAACGTTTTGCTTCTGCTCCGATCTTAGTTCATCCTGATACGACTTTGCCTTTCCTACTCGAGGTAGACGCCTCAGAGACAGGTATAGGTGCTATCTTGTCTCAAAGGTTAGGTGTGGATAAACCCTTACATCCATGTGGTTTTTTTTCCCAAGAAATTATCTGGGCCTGAAAGCAGATATGACATTGGTGACAGGGAACTACTAGCGGTTATCATGGCTTTAAAGGAGTGGAGACATCTATTGGAAGGGACCTTGCATCCTGTTACTATTTTGACGGATCACAAGAACTTGTCCTATATTGGGGAGGCCAAGCGCTTGTCCGCCAGGCAGGCTTGTTGGTCCTTGTTCCTCACTCATTTCAATTATGTGCTCACTTATAGACCTGGTTCTAAGAACTCTAAAGCCGATGCTTTGTCTCGCCAACATGAACCTTCTACTATATCTGAGGCGGTTTTGTCTTCTATAGTTCCCAAGTGCAATATTATCGCCAACACGAGTCTCAGGATTCATTCTCCGTTGCTTGCCGAGATCATGAAGTTACAGCACCTGGCTCCTAAACAGGGTCCTGGGGCACGGTATTTTGTTCCTCCTGAACTCCAACTGGAACTATTACAGTGCTTTCACAACAGTAAGGTGGCTGGGCATCCTGGCATTCGCAAGACGTGTTCCTTAATTTCTAAAGATTTCTGGTGGCCTTCATTACGTAAAGATATTAGGGATTTCGTCGAAGCATGTGAGGCCTGTATGAAAACTAAACAACCTCATGCGCTTCCATGTGGGTTTTTGCATCCTTTGGAAATTCCTGAGAAACCGTGGACCTGTTTGGCTATGGACTTCATTGTCGATTTGCCTGTTTCTAAAAAACAGACTGTTATTCTCACGGTGGTTGACAGGTTTACTAAGATGGCTCATTTTGTGCCCTTACCTAAACTTCCATCTTCTCCCGAATTGGCTGAGATATTCGCGAGAGAGATTTTTCGTTTACATGGGATACCTTCCGAAATTGTTTCTGATAGAGGTTCCCAATTTGTTTCCCGTTTTTGGAAATCCTTCTGTTCTCAACTGGGCATCAAATTGAATTTCTCTTCTGCCTATCATCCCCAGTCTAACGGAGCTGCTGAACGCACCAACCAAAAGATTGAACAATATTTGCGTTGTTTTGTTTCCGAACACCAGGACGATTGGGTCGGTTTGATTCCTTGGGCGGAGTTTGCACACAACAATCTCGTTTGTGATTCTACTCGTTCTAGCCCCTTTTTCATGAATTATGGCTTCCATCCTTCCGTTCTTCCATCGGTTTCTCCTTCCCAAGGGGTACCGTCGGTTGATGTTCATGTTGCCAATCTGAGGAAGTTGTGGGATCAAACTCGACAAATTCTCCTGCATAATTCCTTGTTGTTCAAGAAACACGCTGATAAACGCAGAAGGGCGGCTCCAGTTTTTGTACCAGGTGATAGGGTATGGTTGAGTACCAGAAACATTCGCTTGAAGGTTCCTTCTATGAAATTCGCCCCTCGTTACATTGGTCCTTACAGGGTTCTGACTCGAATTAACCCAGTTGCGTATCGCCTGGCTCTTCCACCTGCCTTACGCATTCCTAACTCCTTTCATGTTTCCTTGTTGAAACCCCTAGTCTGTAACAAGTTCCCCTCCGCTGTATCCTCTCCTCGCCCTGTTCAGGTTCAGGGTCAGGAGGAGTATGAGATCAACTCCATCATCGATTCTCGAATCTCTCGGGGGAAGTTACAATATCTGGTTGACTGGAAAGGATATGGTCCTGAGGAGAGGACTTGGGTACCTCAGGAGGAAGTGCATGCTCCTCGCCTCCGCAGGGCTTTTCACTCTCGTTTTCCATCTCGCCCCGGTTCATTCCGCCCGGTGGGCGTTTCTGAGAGGGGGGGTACTGTCAGGGTACCTGTTGTCTCTACCTCGGAGGAGGTGAGACACTTAGACGTTCATCCTCTCAGAGGGGCTGACTCACTCGTTCCTCGCAGTTCTCTCGGCCGTTTACACGCCGGCCGCGAGGAATCCGCTTCTTTTTATGACGCAGCGCTCAGTAGCCGACGTCATGACGACAATCCGTTCCGACCTGTCAATCAAGTCCCGAGCACGAATCAGGACTCGTCGGGGGCGTGATTCCTATCTAGAACCAGGGTATAAAGTAGGGCTTTCTGCATTTGTTCATTGCCCTGTCGTGGTTCTAGCTTGTCTAGTCACTCAGTGCTCTTGTTTTCTATTTGTCTCTTTGGTTCTGACCCGGCTTGTTTGTTCTACCCTGCTTATCTCTATTACCCTTTGACTCGGCTTGTCTCTCGCTTACCTGCTCTCTCGTTCCCCCGACCTCGGCTTGTCTCTGACCATTCTTTGCTTACTCCTTACGTTAGTCCGGCCATTCTAAGGTCCGGTATACGTACCTACCACCTGTTTGTACTCTGCGTGTTGGATCCCTGTCCCGATCCTGACACTGCTACCCTGTTGAGCCACACTAACTGATCTGTGAGCAATGAGAAGGGTTGACCATACAGGTAAGATTGTAACTTCTTGAGGGCCCACACCACGGCCAGGCATTCTTTTTCGATGGCGGCGTAGCTTACTTCTCAGGGTTATAATTTTCTGCTTAAGTAAGCCACATGGTATTCTCTGCCATCTGCTCCGACTTGGCTGAGTACTGCCCCCAATCCAAACATAGAAGTGTCTATGTGAACAAGAAAACGTTTAGTTGGATCAGAAGCAGCCAGGATTGGTGCCTTAGTTAGAGCAGTTTTCAATTGTTGGAATGCCTGTTCACACTTTGAGGCCCAGACTACCTGCCTAAGGAGGTTCTTACAGGTAAGGTCAGTGAGAGATTTGGCCAATGCGCTGTAGTTGGGTACAAATTTTCAGTAATACCCAACTTTTCCCAAGAAAGCTAGAACCTGGGTTTTCGTATGGGGGGTAGGCCACTTTGACACAGGCTCCACTTTGGCTGGTTCGGGTTTCTGCTGACCGCTCCCTACATTGTGGCAGAGGTGCTGTACCTCAGCCATCCCTATATGACACTGTTGGCTTAAGAGCCAACCCTGCTTCTCTAATATGGTCTAACACCGCCCCTACGTGGGTCAGGTGTTCTGACCAGGTATTGCTTTAAATAGCAATATCGTCTAGGTGTGCGCAAGCATGCCAGAATTGCATGACCCGAAACTGGTACAGGCCAAACTAGGTGACAAACGCCAACTTTGGTATGGCCTCCTTGGCTAGTGGAATTTGCCAGTACCCCTCACAAAGTCTGTTGTAGTGAGGTACTGGCCCCTGGCCCTCTTATCTAGGTGTGCATCTGTCCTGTGCATTGGATAGGAGTCGGACACGGTTTTGTCGTTCAGCCACCGGTAGTCTACACAGAAGCGGGTTGTTACGTCCGGCTTCGGTACTAGCACTACCGGCATGCCCAGGGACTGTCTGAAAGCTAAATAACTCCCAACTGAAGCATCCCCTGAATCTCCTTGTGCATACTTTCCTTTACTGATTCAGTAGGGTGGCTGGCGCCACGGCAACTGACCTGGGGTTTGTACACGGTGAGTGGCCAGAGGAGTGTACCCATGTAAGTTGGAGAATGTGGCCCCCTTAGCCGTAATTAATTCCTGTACTTGGGTACGCTCCTGAGGGCTCAACCGCTCCCCTAACTGTACCTCTCCAAGGGCACCTGTCTGATCTCCTTCCCCTAGGAGATCTGGTAGGGGAAGATACTAGAAATCCTCGGAGGCTGGGGCGCAGATAGCCGCCACATCCTCTGTTCACTCATGGTAGGGCTTGAACATGTTCACATGGAGCATGCATCTCCTCCCTACACCAGAGCAAAGGCCAATTAAATATCACCCGATATGGGCCCTGCCAGGCGGCCTGCAGCTTATCATTGTGAACGGGTTTTAAAATCAACACCTTCTGTCCCACTTGAAAGCTGCGGTCCCTGGCGCCCCTATCATATCACCTGTGCTGGCGTCAACTCCTCCAGGCGGCCCCTAAACTGCAACACATAAGGGACGATAGGAGTACCGTCTGTGCTAATATCTCCCTCCCAATACTCCCTTATTAAATCTAGGTCCCCCCTCACCCACCTCCTGAACAGTAGTTCAAATGGGGAGAATCCAGTGGATTTCTGGGGTACTTACCTGTATGCAAATATGTATGCTCCCAGTCCTCGTTAGTGTCTACGAACGTATGGAGCAACTGTTTTAGAGTTCCAGTAAATCGTTCGCAGAAACCATTTGACTGCAGGTGGTATGTGCCACCGCTTCTGGGTATCTAGTGGCATAGTCCACCACGCTCAAGATGTATTTCTTGCCGGAAGGACTAGGTCTAGCTAAGGGCCCAACAAGGTCTACGCCACCCTGGTGAAGGGTTCTTCAATAATGTGAATGGGAGTTAGAGTTTTGCCCTGTGGCAGTCTCCCCTCTTACCTACCTTCTAACATGTGTCACAGGTCTGACCATACTGGCAAATATCTTTCGAAATCCCTGGCCAGAAAAAGTTTTGCGTCAGTCGGTATTTAGTCAGGCTGACTCCTAGGTGTCCGGATAGCGGAATATCATGTGCAATCCATAGTAACTCCTGTCTATACTTCTGGGGATTACTAACGGTTTCATGGGGGTCGGTATGGACCCAGTCTCTATCCTCTCGGAGTTCCTATAGAGTAATTCCTTGTCCCAGGAGTATCCCTCCCCTCACGGTGCGAGCCTGCTCCCGGATGGTCACAGGGCAAGTCTCCTGGGCTGAAGGTTGGGGCACAAAAGCATAAGTTAGTTTGCCCAAGTATTTTCCGATGAGCACGTCTGCAGGTAGCTCCTGCATCAGCACCACTTCCACAACTCCCAACCCCACACCCCAATTCAAATGGACCTTCAGTATGGCTCCCCCTGCCACCCGGAATGGCAAAGATCCTCCCGTATGGGCTGTATCTGGAACCAGGTGGCGCTTTTGAGGGTTGAAGTGGCACCCGTGTCTGAGTCCGTGAACATTTTTCCCCTGCCGACATACTGTTTGCCTGTGGTGCTGTCAGTTGTTGGACGCAGCATGGATTGGGTCGACTTTGTGCAAGACACCCAGTTGTTCCTCGGTGTAGTCAGGGGCTGCATTGCGGGTAATGGTCTCTGTTTGATGGTAATGGGCCGCTGCTCTGTTTACAGGTGGTTGGCCAGGACGAACCAATGCGTGGCGGTTCCGGGGGCATTCCCTCTGTACTTGTCCCAATTGTTGGCACTGCTGACACCTAATATTGGAACAAGGTTAAAACCTAGGCGCTGTGGGGTTAAACACATTCCCATGACGCTGTGGGGCTGGTGCAGGTGGTGCTTGTGTATATACAGCAGGTCTGGAAAATAAGCGGGGTGGTGGTGCCTGTCTTTGTAGTGTTCATCTGCCAGCCGTGCGGAGTCTGTGAGGGTAAGGGGGGTTACGGTTCTTGCTGTTAAAAAAAACAAAAAAAACTAAATGTGAAAGGAATGACTTTAGAAGTAAAGAGTCAGCATCATGGATTCACCAGCCTGTCAGCCTTAACAAATCATAAATAAAATTCAATCATGAAGAAAAATAGCTGAATAAATATTCTGTCCAGTACCCTATATGGTCACGGCACTCAACATCCACTACACCTGTGTCCTGGGTATACAGGAGACCTCTTCTATAGGTTTTATTACTGCACATCCTCTAGTTCAGTGGTTCCCAAACCAGTCCTCATGGCCCACCAACAGTCCAGGATTTATGGATTTCCCTGTTTTATTCCACTGGAGATACTAACAAAACCTGGACTGTTGGTGGGTCTTGAGGACCTCAAGGACTGGTTTGGGAAACGCTGCTCTAGTTTATTTAGATTTATCACTAGGTAAATGAACTGCTTTTATTAATTAGCATGGACTAGAGCGACACCTAGTGGTCTATAAAGCTAAGTTCGGTTGGGTGAGGTTTTCCAGAAAAAGGAGGGAAATTCTTAACTGAAGAAAGGTGTATAGACTACTAAATGCTTTCCAATAGGAGATCTTCTCAATCTCCACAATTGTTTCAGCAATAATATTCAATAAAAAATGAAAATAATTTATTTATATATATATATATAATAAACAAATTTAAACCTATTTAGTTTAGAAAAACGTCGCCTGAGAGGGGATATGATAACATTATACAAATATACTCGAGGCCAATACAAACCATTGTGTGGAAATCTATTCACAAACCGGACTTTACATAGGACACGAGGCCATGCGTTTAGACTGGAAGAAAGAAGATTTCATCTAAGGCAAAGAAAAGGTTTTTTTTACTGTAAGAACAATCAGGATGTGGAATTCTCTGCCTGAATAAGTGGTTTTATCAGAGTCCATATAGATGTTTAAACAGCAACTAGATGCATACTTGCAAAAACAGAATATTCAAAGATATAATCTTTCAATTGATCCAAGGATAAATCTGACTGCCATTCTGGGGTCAAGAAGGAATTTTTTTCCTAGTTTGTTGCAAAATTGGAAGTGCTTCAAACTGGGTTTTTTTTGCCTTCTTTCGGATCAACAGCAAAAACCAAATGTGAGGAAGGCTGAACTTGATGGACGCAAAGTCTCTTTTCAGCTATGTAATATATATATATATTATATATATATATATACACACACACACACACACACATATTATATATATATATATATATATATATATATATATACACACATACACACATACACACACACACATTCCTTTAATTTGTTTCTCTTTTTTATATCTTACTAAATAGCCACATTGTTAAAACTCCCTATTGATTATTTATATAGCTCCAACAAATTCCAAGTGAGTTTGCCACGAGCTCCTGGAGGAGCCTCCTTGCCAGCCTCCTGCCCACAGACTATGGGCCCTGCAGGGAAGCCTGTAAAACACTACCAAACTTGACTGTTAGCACAGATTTCCCTGGAACGGTTTTGGGCATGAGACCATGTGCACGGTGGGTCAAAACTATGACTTCCAGGAAATTCCTGAACCCCTTATATTGATCTGGGTGATTTTGGATATGTTAGTTCACCCAGATCAGGGCTATGTGACAGGAGATGTGACTTATGGGGATATGTTGTATTTTAGGGTACTTATTGGACTTTATAAAAATTCATTTTTACTGCCTGGCAATAATAAGTTATTGTATTATCTACCTTAATTGTATCACAGGCAGAGGGGAGGGATTGTGTACTGTATGTGGGAGTGTTGTTCATTGTTACATTGTTTTGATTGGCTTGTATACTTTGTGTCCTGGGAAATTCCTTGTAAGGACTAGAGCTAATTCCCAATTTGGCCCCAGTCAAGCCACGCTGCGGTTTGTCCGCCTGCTACGCTCTCCGGACTACGAGAGGTCTACCCACTGGAAGTTGGATCCTGGTCTTGGGTCCAGGGTGGGTGGAGGACGGCAAGACCCCAACCAAGCTGCTGCGGTTCGTGGGGTGTACGGTGGTTTTGTTGTTCCAGTGCAGTGATTATGGTACTTGGAAGCAGCGATAGACAGAGGTACCCGGTCGGGGTGCCAGGCGGTCCGTTACAACAGCGCTGTACAATGGGTGGACTAACAAACATGTAACCAGACAAGTTGGACGCACAGGAACAGAGGGATTGAGGACCTTCCTAAAGTGAGATTACATGTTAGAGGGAGTGGGTATATAGTGACACAAAGAGTAAGGGTAGGAGTAGAAAAGTAGATTGGTAGAATAGTATTCAATCTTTGCTGTCATAAACTAGAGGTCGCTATACCAATATTTATTGATCATTAACTTTTATGGCTAATGCCAGTGCTTACTTTTGTCAGTATTTGGCTCACTATGTGCTTTTAGGATCTTTTTGAAAATATGTTTTCATTAAAATATGATTTAGTCATCACCACATTATTCATTTTGGTCAGCATGTTTCCGCACTCTAGTCAGACTGCGGAGTGACGAAATGCGTTGGGCAAAGCTTGCAGTGACATTGACACATACTTCCACTTTGCATTTACGTGACTGGTGCCCTGCACGGTCAGTATTTTAATGTTTCTATTAAGCGGTTTCTCACACGAAATGCGTTCCACGCCATGTTTTTTTTATTATAGAAGGCCCTCTTTGTGTGAGCAAGTTCGTGAGTGCAACATGTAGAATACATCAAATCCCAGAGGCAGGCACACTTCGGCCCTCTGGATACTTTATAGTACATCTCCTATAATGATCTTACAGCCATAATGCTGGGGAGAAGTAATCCACATCAAGCGGTCATACTGCATTTTTAGGAGGTATTGCACTTGTTATTTTTGTATTTGCTAGATTGGCTTTATCTTCAATGTTCGGTTTGGTTTATAAACCTTATGAGAATACACAGCCTTAACGGAGCTCATTATTACACAATGTATCATTCACTGGAAAATAGTATGAACAAGACACATCTATCTGTAACTCTTCGCACCATGTGAAAAACTGTAAATATCAAAATTCTCCTTAAAAAAAAAAAAAAAAAAAAAACTATTTGGTGAGATCCAAAATGTATCGATCTTGTGTTAACCCCCAGTCTCTGGTCTGCTATTCCTCCTTAATTTGTACCCAAAGCAGAGATCACAAATAATACAAAGAAAACAGATTCCCATCATAGCCTGGGTTGGTCTGTGCCCTAAAACTAACTGTACTGAATATCACAAAATTCTTCTTCTTTTTTTTTTTTTTGTTTTTTTTAAACACAGAGTGCGAGCCGGCATTCAAACTCTCCTCACTCTATTAGACCTTATTTAATACGAAATTAAAAATATAGAATTCTACACACATTTCAGGAATCAAAAAACTGTCATGTCACCCAATCTTTCTCCTTGTCCACATCTCAGTTGAGACAGACTAAAGGTCTCTCCTTCATAACATTACATCTGCAAACCCACCAGGTACGATGTGCAGTGGGGCCCTAGCTGACATCCATAGGATCCTGTGTGACTGACATGTTCACCCTTATACCAGGTGTTGACTCTGTATCGAACAATAAGCAATTGCTCTAAATCTGATACGGGAAGAGGTTATTTATAAACAGGGTGATCATTTTGGCTTTGTCTTCCTAGAACAAACATACACCCTGCTTAGAATAGAGAAATACTTTATTGAAACAATGTGAAGAGGTTTACAGGATTCTACTAAAAAAAATAAAATAGGTGAAATAGCGCAGCAAATAATTTAAAGCACTTTGTACAAAAGGCTGCAAATCTGCTTAAGAAATCATTTAGTCTGGCAAAAAAAAAATATCACAAATTTCTCCCCCTCTCCTCCAAATGAATTTGAAATGACCCTCCTGTCAGCCAAGAGCGCTTCTTGCTCGGATATTCAACATACTAAGCTCTCACATACTGCTAATGCCGTATAATAGTTTCTTACCATGATCCAGTCCATGAAGCAAATATGCTGAATTCTGGTATGTGCTACAAAAATATACTAACACTTGCTCTTGTGCAAATTACTTAACAGTTCATTTTGTGCAAAATTGAAAGCTTTTGGTAAATTTAAGGCAATTTGGGTTCAAAGTGATTGAGGCAATGGCATGATTATAAATTTTTGGTACAAAAGGTTTTACAATTTAAATTGCATTAATAAGGAAGAGTAAGAGCAGGCAATAAAAACCCCACAGCGAAACGCGTTGTCCATTCTATTCAGATTGTTTCCAGAATATGGCACAGGCTCGCATCGGGGACTAATCTTTTACCACTGAAAGACCAATACCTTCTAATACATTCTCTATTAACAAGACTATAGAGAGATCTGCTTTTAGGATAGTGTTGTGAAAGGAGAGAGGCAGTATTCAATCAACACTTCAATTTGAGCAGTGTGTAAACGCGGGATAGATGGAGGTAAGTAACCAGTCCTAGGGTGACTTCTAGTTGTCATATTACATTGATGTACCACAGTAATTAATGCCCCAGGCGTGTCCATGCCATGTTGCGATTAACATGTTATGTTGGCCCTCAGTGGAAATGTTCCTGACTCCAGAATCTAACGGATGAGCTGGGATAGGCGTGCATTCTCCACCTTGCAGTGTCCGACCAGTTTGGGGAGGAGGGATAATGAAGAGTTCCACAGGATCAAGGATCTACAAACGAGACCATGATATAGCGGGTTCCACTAGTGGTAGGGAGACCCTCGTGGTAATGGGTGAGGCGGCCCGGGTGAATAAAGGTCCAGCCTTTGCGGGGAGCTTCCGCTCTGCATTTGTATCGGATGAAGTGGCAGCCACCTCCCTGAGAGAGAGAGAGAAGGGATAATGGGTGATCTTTATGTATATGTCGTAGATAGATACACATATATATCTATATCTATATATCTCTATCTACATGGTGTGATAGCGCACACCATGCAGTAAGGACAGAGAAAGGAAAATCTTACCTCGAAGTCCACCCCTTTGCTGTTGAGGGCGATGTTGATTGTAAATGTGGAGGAGTCGTGATGGGGACGAAGAGAGGGCTGCTCATCCGGTCTGTAACGCACTATGAAGTTTAGGAGGGCTTTGGCCTAATACAAAACAACAATCAAGAAGGAGACTGTAATGCACAGGGGTATCTTCACACCTAGTATCACTGAAAAAAAATTGTCCCATTCCAATCATTTTAGGACCATATTGGTGTAATTAGAGGATAAACTCCAGAAAGAGTCAGAGAACACATTTTCACAAAAATATACACACTGTAAACGTAGGGTGGAACGGATCCTGAAAATATCTATGCTCAATAGATCAGCCTAGTGACCGGGCATGCACAAGTAGGCACAGAATTGACCTGCCAACCTAACCTCCATCAGATGTGATCAACTGTGGCACTCGGCAAGTTTGTAGACTACTTTAATGCAGTCCACACACCCTCTGCATGGTTTTATCACGTTTAAGGGCCTTCTAACGCAAAACACTACACAAACCATGTTCTTTAAAGGATTGAATTTTCTCTGTCTTCCTTTCCGATTATCTTATGCTTGGCCCAGTTATCTTTTCTTTCATGTGGCAATATTCTCTATAAATATATATCTATGAATAATCACTGCATCTTTAACACTAACCTTTGCAGTCAACTAATATAAAATAGAATTGTTTGCTAGCACCTTCACAGCTGCCGAATACCACTCTACATTAGACACGCAATACATTAGCAGAGACCTTCCATTACCTTGGTGTAATATCCCGGGAAGAGTTTTTCAGTAACCGGAGCAATATATTCCAATAAGAACTTCAGCCATTCATCCTGGTAACCAATTTGTGTCATGTGAATATCCACCGTGGGAACATTCTCATAGCCCCCCGCTAGACGTTGATCCTGTAGTAAAAAAAGATTAATATTAAATATTACCTCCATTAAGCACCATTTAATACAAAACAATTTTATTAGCTGCCTCCCCCGGCCTCCCGAGCACCGGGACTGTAGAGTTTTTCTCCGGCGGTTCCCGCGTGTTTGCTTGCAGCCTCCTGGGACCTTGCGCTATTGCGTGAGACCCTGACGACTGGAGCCTCTCTCCCCTGCCGACCCAGCGTTCATCCGTGGCGGAGGGGGAGTCCATGGGTACCTTTGTACCCCCGTACCCTTTCAGCTGGGGGTCCTTCCCCATGGGAAGTGCGGCCCATGGGTCTCCCCTCATAGGACGCAGAGACGCAGAGTAAGGCGGGTGCCGGCTCTCAGGCATGGGTAGATTGCCATCTCTGCTAGTTGAGGGCTTTCTGGCAAAAAGCTTACTGATTCTATCTCGGCCCCAAGCACCTCACAGCTGTCTCTTCTAGGAAGATTTGAGTTGGGTGATGCATTTATGAAGTCATAAGAACATTAACCCTTCATGGATAAATGTCTTGATAGTCTTGAGCCTGCCTCATTTTTTTCTACTTTTCCTTACCCACATGTATATCTGTTTTTTCTACATTCACTCCTCCAGGGACATCGGACTCTTGCCTGCCCCTGTCAGGTTAGGGTCTACTCATGCAGTCTGTGTGTACTACTCCTTTTGCCTTGGCGTGCATTCCCGGCACGGTGTTTCTCTAGTAACCTTTTTTTTTATAGCTTTTCTACGTTTTTTCTGTCTGTAGCCGCATCACCTAATATCCTTGTTTTATATAGTTTGGTATACTTATTTCCCATTTTCTTTTAGTTTACCTTGTTTCTACTTCCTGACGGTCATATTGCCTTTTGTATATGCTTTCCCTCTATTTCACAGTATTTTGGTTTTCTATCGCTTATTTTGTTTTGCGTCTTTCGGTTTTCCTCCTGCTCGAGATGTCGAGAGGCCACGCCTCTGGCCTCCTCCGACCCCCATTCTCTCGAGGACTGCGGAGAACGTCTCCAGCGCCTCCTCGGGTACCGGCTGCCATCTTGGATCCCGTGCAATTGCGCAAGTTACCGGCTGCCATGTTTAGTTTTATTAGGTTACAGGCTATTGCAATGCAGATACTGAACGCAGTATTGGAGGGTGACTCCCTCTCATGATCTCAGCTCGATACCGAGATTGACTTCCTTACTAGAGGATGAGCCCCTCTCCTTTACGCAGCCCAACGCTGATATTGATGCTAATTACGTCAATAGAGGGTAAGCCCCTCTCAGATACTCAGCACGACACGGACACTACTGCCATTGTTAGAGGGTGAGCCCCCTCAAACTCAGCGTGAGGCTGATATGGCTGCTATTAGAGGGTGCGGCCCTCCTAACCTCAGCTGGATGCAGATATGGTTGCTTATTACATTATTAGAGGGTGCTGCCCTTTTGTGAACTCAACCCACTAATGATATCTATACTAGTTTCTCTATTAAAGGGGGAACCCCTCTCATAACTCTGCTTAACGGCGGTATTGTTACTAACTATGATATTAGTAGTTCGTGAACCCCTCATGAGATCAGCCGGACGCTGATATAGATACCAGTTACCTTGTTGGAGGGTGATGCCCTCTCGTATATTCATCTTGATCCTGACATGGAGACTAATTACCTTGGAGGGTGTGGCCCTCTCAATCACAGCCCGCTGACTATATCGAGGCCAATTTCTCATATGCACAGACCTATATTTATTATGTTTACGTAACAGTTTATTGCAGTATGTGATACGCATTTCCTTATTGCTCCACATGGATTTTTATCTTGTTACTGCCAGCCTTTATTAATCCTACAGGTTCTTACCAGAACAGGATCTGATTGATTATTAGAGGGTGACCCCTCGGGACCTCGGCCCAATATGGATATTATACTATGTTCTGTAGTTTTACCGCTGATGTTGCCACCCTTACAGTTCATATCGCTGCTTTCCTCACCGGAGCCTCTCAGTATTGCTGCTCCATACCAGCTGGGGAGTTGAAAGGAACCCCTACATTCCATCTTTCAGCTCATCTACCTGTTTGAGCTGGCTGTCTCCGTTGCGGCTCCTGTGTTTGACCCGCATTGCCTGGACCACTATGCCTACTTGCAGGATATACCACATGAGGTACTACTGGGGGGGGGGGGGGAGGAGGAAATCTCCCAGCAAATTCTCACTTTCCCTGGTATTGTATTGGGCAGAGTATGGGCTGTTTGTCTTGGCTGTCACGGTTACAGTTCCTATGATTGGCCGCTTTGTCGGTGCCACTGTGCCTCCCTACTGGATATACTCCTGGAGGTTTTTACGCTTACTGGATGAGTCTTGGTTATTACAGATATATCTACCATTTTTTACGCTGCGTTGTACTGTGCAGACAATCTTACACTGCTATTATTATTTATGCCATTATAAGAGGAAACAGGAGATTCTGACGCCTTTAAAGCGGAAGCAGTACTGGAACGGGGTAGACCCCCAACTCCAGATCGGAAAGTACATGGTACGCGCTAAGCGCGGGGACTGACCGGGGCCCCGGGTCAGTACGGCCTCCTCTAGCCATTAGCAATTTTGGGATGAATGGCGGGGGGTGAGGGGGAGGGCCTTTAAAGCCTCCGAAACGAAGAGCAAGTGCAAGAGTCAGTTTAGGAGGATTTTTCCTCTGTACACGAATCTCCCACAAAAGCCATCCTGGATTTCTCTTCCACTCACCCACCTGATTCAGTTACTGACAACAACAACTGTGTGGAATCGATAGGGATTTCCAGGTTCGATACGCATTCCGTTCGACAACTCAGGTAATTGAAAGCTGGCTCCTGCCCATTGGGCGACTCAGGGATCACAAAACCGGGAAGCGCTTGAAAGATTACGAGCGGTGTACACCAGGCCATTACTATCCGCTTTGGGCGCAATGACTCCAGAGTTCAATATCAGGATCGACACTGACTTCGCAAGGTCGGGACACAACCTTTTGCTGGGGTATTGATCAAGATCTGAATCTGGCACAGGTCAAGCTATCCGACATTCTCATACCCTGACACGGATCCTGCCTCTGGTGGATGAAACCCCTTTGCAAAATACTCCCCTTGTTTATTCTGTCATTGGAGAAGGGGCCTGATGTTCTATTGTTGGGGTGCAATAATCTAAGATATATATTCATATAGATACCAAAATTTCAGACCTCGAGTTCATAGGACTGGGTCCCTTGACGTAGAGCCTATTCTTGAGAGCAACATTCTACACACAGACCTATATACCACACTCAATTATGACCTATCTTGCGGGTGACTTGCGTTCCATCGACCCCTTTTGGCAGGGCTGAACAGCAGCGGGGTAGTACATACAGCAATTAGGACCACTCCACCCTCTCCCTATACATTCTGCAGCCCCATTGGAAGACACCGAAACCCAGACCCTGGTCGACATGGACCAATTCAGTTATTCAATGGACACCAGGGGGTTGCTTCTGCGGCACCATCCTTCTGGTTCGACTGAAGTCAGACGACTTCCATATCCTCTACACTCCTGTGCCATTTACCAACGTTGCTAGACTCCCTGTGGAATGACCGGCCACACTAGGTCCACCTGTCTGCCCTTCGGCCAGAACTCGGCCCTTTGTGTTCCACCAAGCGGCTACAAACAATGACTGCTAGTCTTCGGTCCCAATTAGCTCAAGGTTCCGGACTTCTTATCGCTCTTCTGAAACGACACCTTAGGAAGAAAATCTCGACATCTACTAACGCTCGTTGTTTGTATCTTGAGGCTTCACAGTCTGCCAAGGACATCGAGCCTCACATTCCCCTGCAGGTGGGTTTATTGGGATTCTGTATAGACACTCCCTTAGGAGTTTTTTGTCTACCGCAGTCACAAGTTCCTCAACCCACTTCGAATATTGGAGTCAGCTAGGGTGCAACCAGATGCCCCTCCGCACACTAGCCTGCATGGTAGATTTCTTGGGTGAAAACACTCGCTTCGTAGATCAAGGGGAACAGAGAGGCTCCGTTCGGTCCTGTCCAGTCTTGTCCCAATCTTTATCGTGGACTCAGACGCGAATCTTGTGGTTGCAGAACTACAGGCATGACCCTTGGATGATCGGAGAAGCCGCCTTCTACAACAAGAAGGGAGTACAGATGGCAGTTTCTTTCGCTAGCCCAAGCCAGCCAGTGCCTTTCAAACTATTGCATCTGACGGAGAATGGTCATCATGTTGGCATTACAAGACATCAACCTCCTTGACAGAACAAGATCACAGCTTCCCAAGTACAGCGAATCTTACAGCGTTTTGGGTTCTGGTCTGCTCTTGGAGGATCATCAACGACGGGCATCTTCATCGATCGATCTTACGTCACATCTCGCGGTTGATGGGTCCATTTGGGTCTTATTTCATTATACCCGAGATTACTTGCCAGCGACACAAGCATCGTTTGATTTGTTGGCTGAGCGTTAAAACAGCAAATATGAAGCCTCCTGTCATGTTATAAAATTTGTAGATTATGCTAGCTTTAGTGTACCTATAATCTTAATTTTATTAAGAACAGGAGACGAATATTTCCCTCCCTATTTCATCCCTTCCCTTGTTTGGTTAGTTGTCAGATGTTTGGGGTAATTAGGTGATTATACAACTCTGCTACCGGTCACTTGTTCATGTTACCGCTTCCTACCTAAGGTTTGGGATCTCTGAAAATTACGGTAATTCTGGTTGTTACACTGGGCGCCTGCATGTTTGTTCAGAGTACATTTCATTATCTAACCAATCCTTTCAAATCAGTTTCTCTCGTTTCAGTTTACAGTCAGTCCTTGGTGCCATGTTTGACATTTCTTCTCGGATGGATGACATTGTTGCATTTGCATTTGCTGCCTTTTGTTCTGTTTTTGTTGCAGCTTGAAAGAGGTAGTTGTGTGGGGAGGAGAGTTTTATTGTACCCAAATTTTTTCTGATTGGTTGTTGTGACGAGACCAATCTCGCCACTGTGCATTGGAGGAGCCTGGTTGCCTATGGCCCCATGTTGAAACAGCCTATGGCCCCATGTTGAAACACTTGATTTTCCCCTGCAAAGACACGAAAGCCAGGTCATTCGGTGCTTGCCCTGTTTGAGCGGTGATACCCCAGATAGCTATGCCATGGAGCCCATTCGTATAATGAAAGACTATGGGAAAGACTTTGCCTCCATGGTAATTGAACTGTATGTGTGTTATCTGAGCGCCATTCAGTAATAATGTGCACTCAGATCTGAGCTATCTGGGGATATGTTGAATGTACCTGTTTTATGCAATGGCTGCACAGTTATATATTTGTATGTATTTTATTGTCTTTTACAGCCATGTATTCAATTGAGTTTTGCCTCTGTCCTTGGAGATAATTGGATTACTTCCCAATTATCTCCAGGATAGAAGACTCTGTGGAACTGGTTTTGGTCAGAAAAGCGATGCTTCATTTGGTCACAAAGGACTACGATCTATCTTTTTAACCACTGGACCAATTTGTATGATTTTGATGTATGTTTGTATTTGGAGTTTTATGTGAATGTGATGCATACGTTTAAAGTTATGAATAATGTGGAAAAACTGTTTTTTTCTGCCGGTGATAATTACATTACCCATTGTGTAAGATAATTATATCACAGGCAGAGGGGAGGATTTTGTGTGGGAGTGTCTGAGTGTATTGTACGTGTTTATTGGTTGTTTTCCAAAACCCTGTGGTTGGTACTAATGTGTAAGAATGTGTATATAAGAACAAGAAACCCACAGCTCTGTCTGTTCCTGCTTGACCCTCAAAACGGAGCCTTGTCTCATTCTTGGGGGGATTTATTGCATGCTGTTCCAGTTTGACTGCTAGGAGTGTAAACCTATTTGTATGTTTTTTCCTATTCAGCTGTTTACAGCATTCGTATGTTTGAGAGCATTCATATGCTTCTCCGGTTCTGTGTATTGGTGTCTACAGTAGCTGTGCCTGTGTCTCTGGAAGGGAAGATCTACTAAACGGCTTTTAACCCCCTTTTATGTCTGGGGGTGCCGTTACATTTGTTTTTTCTCTGTGTTAATGTGCTGCTGTGGAGTTCTAGTAAAGAGAGACTTAAGGATATATTCGCCTCCTGTCATTAAAAAAAAGTAATATTATAGGTATGCTAAAGCTAGCATAATCTACAATTGTCCATCACTTCAAATTATTATTTATTTATTTTTCGGCCTTTTGTATTAACAGCATAAATGTTTTTAAAAGGCTTAACTCGACGGATTTGTGTCTTTTTTAAACCTAGATTTCTGTGTAACTATGAAACCAGCCAAGTTAGACACAGAAGATAATGAAATGTTTACAGTCTAGGTTCTCTAATGAAGGCCATCGTGCTGCTCATCATGTGAACAGATATAGAGTAAGGGGTGAGGAAAACTGGGGCTATCACGGGAACAGCAACACCCTCACATCACAGGCTCAGCTTACCTCGTTCCTGCCACCCGACCACTGCCCAAAATTCTCCATCTCTTCCACAAATTCATCGCACATTACATCATTAAAAATGGGGAACCAGTAAACATCAGGGCAGGGCTGCCAAAATAAAAACAAAACACACAACATCAACTGCAATCAAATGCAAGAGCTGACAAGTAAAGGACTATTCTAATTAATTTCTGTTTCTACATTTCCTGCACCCAGAGAGAGCAATGCCAGTACACAAATAGTCATGCTTGATGTATGTGGTTTGTTTTTTAATGATGTACCATAGCCTGTTCAGGGGAAGGGGTCTCCGATGGAAACCCTGTTAGGGTGTTTGTGTGCATGGTGCGTATATTGGCAAATCCCACCCCCCTCCAAGGCCACAACAGTTATGAAGGGAGGAATTTGATAATTACCTGTTCGTAGTAATCCTCCTCAAATACCTTGGAGTAATCCTCATGAATATATTTCTCCTTCCAATCCTGGAGATGTAATGATATCAGGATTAGGATAAAATCAAGTGAAATAGACAAACTTTGATCAGACTTGCACTCTACACCCCCAAAATCTACCCCCAGTGTATCTCTTACCCCATTGGCTGCACAATCTCTTACTCTCTACCATTCTACCTAAAGTAGTCACCCAATCTCCCTGTCTTTCCACTATTCTCCCCAATAACCCTGCAACCTCTCCCAATCTCCCCATCACCCCCTCCCAATCTCCCTGCAACCTCTCCCAATCTTCCTGCAACCTCTCCCAATCTTCCTTTCTCACCACTGGGTTCTCGAAGATCTGCCACAGGTCATTGTGTAGATGGGATGTATTGTATCTGGATGTGGAGATCAGACGTCCAAATTCATCTCGGTTACTGATGTGGAGGAACACACCCTGAAATGACAGACAGTATTCTTAGTTTGCCAGGTTAGACCTTTTCTAGTAATATAATGAATCATGTAAATAAATACATTATGATGATGCATTAGACAAGTCAGACTATTGCTTACTTGATCTCGTACACTCTTACAAAATGCCATATCGGGGTCTGTCTGGGAGGAGGTGAAGATGTTTTTGTGCAAAAGTTCACGGCGCAGAGTCTCTCCTCTTATTAGATACACATGAGCAATATATGGCACATTCCACACACCCCTAAATGGAAGAAGAATACATTATCAATAAAGAAGGTGGAGCATGAACCCTTCACTCACACCCCCCCCGTGACAGAACAAAGGGGACTATGAGTCAGTCCCTCCCCCAACAGAGTGACATTGACATAGATAAGGGGCGCTATCAGTCTGTCCATTGACACAGATAGGGAACGCTTTCAGTCTGCCACTCCCCCAACATACTAACATTGACATAGATAGGGGGCGCTATCAGTCTGTCCCTCCCCCAACAGAGTGACACTGGCGCGATCAGTATGTCCCTCCTCAAACAGAGTGACATTGGCCAAGATAGGGGGTGCTATCAGTTTGTCTCTCCTCCAACAGAGTGACATTGACATAGATAGGGGGCGCTATCAGTCTGTCCATTCTCCAACAGAGTGGAAATAGCACAGACAATGTACTCTATCAGCATGTGCCTCGCTCCGCAGGGTGACACAGGAACGCTTACACTCTTTTTCCTTGCACTATATCTACATAGTCCTCAGATCGAGCGTAGTATCCCTCCGGACTGAGTGCTCCCCAGAAGTTGGACCATAGTTTTCCGGCACGGGACACCATTGGGGCAATAACCTTCCTGTGAACAGTGAGGAGAACAGAGGTTCCATATCAGGCAAGTAACACACGATATTCAGAATATAAATCTGGAGTGAATTCAATCTCCTTAACTACACACCCCCCCTCCCCCAGCATCTCACTTGTTCTCCTGGATCAGAATATACAGAGTCTCAGGATTTGTGATTACAACATCTGCATCCAGACTGAAATAGTAGCCACAGGTGTCATCCTGACGGCAGAGGTCCCTGTGGGAGACAGAAAAAGTCACAACAAAGCTACACGTGGTATGGGGACACGCACACACCGTGTTTGCACACGGGGCACGGGGACGCACACACCGTGTTTGCACACGGGGCACGGGGACGCACACACCGGGTTTGCACACGGGGCACGGGGACGCACACACCGGGTTTGCACACACCGGGTTTGCACACGGGGCACGGGTTTGCACACACCGGGTTTGCACACACCGGGTTTGCACACGGGGCACGGGGACGCACACACCGGGTTTGCACACACCGGGTTTGCACACGGGGCACGGGGACGCACACACCGGGTTTGCACACACAGTGTTTGCACACGGGGCACGGGGACGCACACAGTGTTTGCACACGGGGCACGGGGACGCACACAGTGTTTGCACACGGGGCACGGGGACGCACACAGTGTTTGCACACGGGGCACGGGGACGCACACAGTGTTTGCACACGGGGCACGGGGACGCACACAGTGTTTGCACACGGGGCACGGGGACGCACACAGTGTTTGCACACGGGGCACGGGGACGCACACAGTGTTTGCACACGGGGCACGGGGACGCACACAGTGTTTGCACACGGGGCACGGGGACGCACACAGTGTTTGCACACGGGGCACGGGGACGCACACAGTGTTTGCACACGGGGCACGGGGACGCACACAGTGTTTGCACACGGGGCACGGGGACGCACACAGTGTTTGCACACGGGGCACGGGGACGCACACAGTGTTTGCACACGGGGCACGGGGACGCACACAGTGTTTGCACACGGGGCACGGGGACGCACACAGTGTTTGCACACGGGGCACGGGGACGCACACAGTGTTTGCACACGGGGCACGGGGACGCACACAGTGTTTACACACGGGGCACGGGGACGCACACAGTGTTTGCACACGGGGCACGGGGACGCACACAGTGTTTGCACACGGGGCACGGGGACGCACACAGTGTTTGCACACGGGGCATGGGGACGCACACAGTGTTTGCACACGGGGCATGGGGACGCACACACGGTGTTTGTATACATGGTATGGGGGGTCAATGCTGTGGGTGCAGGACCAGGGTTTTGTTATTTTGGGTACTCACATCCCCATATCTCTTGCCTCGCCCTGACTCAAAGCTTCCTCGGGTCCCACGATTTTGATGCTGGAAAACTCCTCCTTGTGCTTGTCCCAGAAAGCCTGGATGTGCTTTTCGTGATAAACTTCCTGTACGGAGGGAAAAATTTACAGTTTGGTAAGAGAAGAAGAGAACATCCATAATATAACGACTAAAAAATAAACCGAGACCAGAATAAAACATCTACTATGGATCATCTGGATAACGAAGAACTAGATTCCAGACACAGGCAGTGCTGGAGTTACACCAGCTATTAATGCCCACATATAGACTGCACCGGGAGACCAGAATAAAACATCTACTATGGATCATCTGGATAACGAAGAACTAGATTCCAGACACATGCAGTGCTGGAGTTACACCCGGTATTAATGCCCACATATAGACTGCACCAGGAGACCAGAATAAAACATCTACTATGGATCATCTGGATAACGAAGAACTAGATTCCAGACACAGGCAGTGCTGGAGTTACACCAGCTATTAATGCCCACATATATACTGCACCGGGAGACCAGAATAAAACATCTACTATGGATCATCTGGATAACGAAGAACTAGATTCCAGACACAGGCACTGCTGGAGTTACACCCGGTATTAATGCCCACATATATACTGCACCGGGAGACCAGAATAAAACATCTACTATGGATCATCTGGATAACGAAGAACTAGATTCCAGACACAGGCACTGCTGGAGTTACATCCGGTATTAATTCCCACATATAGACTGCACCAGGAGACCAGAATAAAACATCTACTATGGATCATCTGGATAACGAAGAACTAGATTCCAGACACAGGCAGTGCTGGAGTTACACCAGCTATTAATGCCCACATATATACTGCACCGGGAGACCATAACATACTCTATACCAAGCATGTCAAACTTGGCATGAACAGATGCCACAAAGTAAAGATTTGCGGCCCACCTGCCCTGTGGCCACTTAGTGCTGTGGCTGCGACCAGTCGCAAGACAGGAAAGATATTTCCCATCTGATTCTTGTCTTCCATCCAACGGCCAATCACGTGCTCCCGCGGCTGCAAGAGCGCAGAGTGGCCGTCTTCCCTCCTGCTTGCAGTGCCAGCCACTACCCCTTCCCTCCTGCTCGCAGTGCCAGAGGAGCGTCTGGCCTGCTTGAGCAGAGAAGAGCAGGGCTGTAACTGGATGGAGGATGGGTGTCTCTTCTTTAGGTAGGAGAAGAGGGGCTTGGGGGACCTTACTGTGTAGTGTGATAAATTGGGGGGAGGAGACAGTGTATTAATTTGACGGAGGGAGGGGGCAGTGTATTCATTTGGGGGAGGGAAGGGGCCAGTGTATTAGAGTGGTGAGAGGAAGAGGCAGTGTATTAGAGTAGTGGGAGAGGGGGCAGTATATTAAATTAGGGGAGGGATGGGGGCAATGCATCAGAGTGGTGATAGAGTTTTAGATTGGGTGGGGGGGGTGTAATATATTGGGGGAGGGGAGGCAGTGTATTGGATTTGTGGGCAGTGTCTTAGATTGGGTCTGCATGGAGGCACTGAACACTGCCCATGGAAATGCTGATTGGCTGTGCAGCTTTTTGCCACATGTGCACAATAACCTCCCACTTCCTATGGGAAAGCATTGGATTGGCTGAGATCATCAAGTTTGAAAGCCAAAGTGAAGAACACACTCATAGAACTTCGAAATAAACAGGATAACATCATTCGTTTTTTACAGCTGTGAAACAGCATACATTCACCATTTCAGTCCCATTACCAAACTTTTCTCAATATGTCAAAATTGGTGGACTGAAACATTGCTGTGTGTCCCTCTGGTGTCATTAAGGGTACTATTTTTTGCGCAGTTTGCCTGGCTTTTAGCTGTCACGTTACCAGGTTGCTTTTAGTCTTGAAAGTAAGTAACTAGTTTTGTCTAGGGCCTTAGTTGGGATATTTGTGCTCTCAGACCCTCAGAAGGAGAAATTTGGTTCGTGTTAGTAAGGTTGGCTTGTTCGGTTTGCCACTTTCTCAGTTGATCTTTCGATCGTTTTTTGAGAAAGGATTCTCTCCTGATGATTAGCCCTCTAATCACTGGCTTGTGTGCTTGCCATGTTGTGTTGGGTGAGATGCCTTGTGTCGTGTTGTCTGTAAAATAGCATTGTATGTCTGTCTCCAAGTCTGTTGTAAACTGAAGGTATGTGAGAAGTGACTCATTAAGTCTCCATGGGCTGCTGTGAGTCGGGTCGAATAAGTCCTCCAGGAGCACCGGGGCGTGGTCAGACCACGAGATCTGGCTTATGACGCAACTATCTACTTGAGTAAGGTGTGATCCCTGTATTAAAAAGCCATCTATGCGGGAATAGGTGTTGTGTATGTTTGAGAAGAATGTATATCCCCTTTCTTCTACATGGATCGCTCTCCAGGCATCATAGTAATGACGTGTGAAGTAGGTTCACTAAGGCCTTGCTTTGCCGTTTTAGTGGACGCATTCTTGGTTTGGAGGGTGACATCGTAGAGATCACTAATGGATCTAGCACGTGATTGAGGTGTCTGCAAATCAAACTTATACCTTGTTGGAGAGAGACGACTTTGTGTAATATTTTGTGGAGAAAATTACGTTCCTCCGTGTTAGGGGCATAGATACTAGTTATAGTGTATAGTACATCATTAAATGTGCCAATAACGATAATGTATCTGCCCTCCTCATCTCTGACCTGGCTGTGGAGAGTAAAGGCTACGTCTTTGCTAATAAATATGGAGGTTCCTCTCGATTTAGTGAGAGAATTGTTGCGTGGAATTGGTGGGGGTAGTCTTGTTGGAACAGTAGGGAATGAGTCTGGGTCTTAAAGTGCATCTCCACGTTCAATCTTTGGGACCAGAGTTCCTTCCGCAAAAAGTATATTTTAGCAGGGACACTCAGTCCTTTCACATTATAAGTGTATACTTTCATGGGGGTTGGTAGACTATAGTGTGAATTGAAACATGCAGTGTTAACATTAGATTGAGGAGCACCTCCCTTCCCAGCGCAATCAAGCTGGGAGGCTCTCCCCTGGGTTTTAGTAATTGGTTAGACGACTCTTTGGACCTTTTATGTACCCCGGACCCAGTCTTGTCTCTGGACCTTCTTGGGAGGATAGAAATCAATTCGGTTGCCAACTTAAAAACATAATAAATATAGGTAACAAAACACAACATAAAACGTGCCTAATTTAAGGCGGAGCACCAATGTGTGGTGCTGTGGGGGTAGAAGCAATCTGCTTCCATTTCGGTGCTTGATGGTTTTCACCAGCTAGTTAGCATGTGGGAATATTAATACTTTGTGACCCTTATTGTGCAAGAGGGTTGCATACCTAACTGGTTAGAAACTTTATTTTTTTTATTTTGAAGTCTAAGGTAACACCTTAGTTTATGCGTTCACCTGGTTTGGCGTTTAGTGCCACGAGCGCCTTGTTTATGGGGCTAGAGGTTAGCGTTTGTCTACCCATAGGCTTACTGGGGCCAATTTGTATTCTGTCTGAAATTAAAGGCTAATATGGCATAAAAAGTAGCAGTGCTGTTCGGCAATTCCTTCTCATGGTCTCGCATTCCTCCATGGTGGTGAGATTTGCGGAGGATTCGTCTTGTCTATGGAGGCACTCTGTAGTTCCAATCCCCAACTTCTGAGGCCCACAATGCCCGCTTTGAGTGTCGAAAACACCGCCATCTTCCCCATGTGTGGAATCATGAGCTTTACAAGGTATCCCCATTTGTATGGCATCTTGTTCCTGCACAGGTGTTTGGTGACTGTCGAAAAGGACTTGCCCCTTTTCAGCATGAAAGCAGAAATGTACATGCCCTTACCACATCAAGGGGTCATGTTTTTTACAGACATCTCGTGGTATGTCCGCGGAGATAAACCTGGGTTTTGGCACCCTGTGGTCAAGTAACAGCATATCATGGGGTATCTCAGGAATGAATATTTTAAATAGACTTAGTATGTAGGCATATAAATCTGTCAGGCCCACAGGCTCAGGAATACCTCTTAAGCAGAGGTTGTTCCGCTGCGCCCTGTCCTCCACGTTCTCGTTTTGGGAGGGGATCCCTTCTACTTTAACAGCCAGGCTGTTGTGGGCCTCTGCAATTTTCGCCATCTTGTCTTCCAAGGTCGCAGGCCTGAGTGCCGAGTTCTCGTGTGTCCGCTCGTATTTGTTTTAGGGAGGCTTGTAATGTTTTCTGGATTTTGTCATGCATAAGGTCCAGCATCCGCTGTAGCACCCCTTGTGTGATTGGGGAGCCTGAGGGAACGGCACTTTGTGAGCAGGACTGCTCTTCGTCTGCGCCATCTTGTAATTCTTCCTGCAGGAGTGCCGGCTTGGGTGGTTGGTTTTTCACCTCAAAGGAGGAATTTTTGTCTCCCTTGTCAGTGAGCCTTTTGCTCTTGTGTGGAGACATTGCGGGCGAGTAGTCTCAGCTCTGCCGGTGAGCTGAGCTACAGGGAGACAAGAAACACCGGAAATGCAGGATATCGATTTTTACATGACTTTTTTCGCTGTAAATATGCTTTTTGGAGGGGAGGAAGGGATTAGATGTTCAGAGTAGATGGGAACTCACACTGTTATGAATGTAGAGTAAGAGGCGATTTCGTGGGTAGTCCAACGTGGCCAATCTCTCCAGAAATTGAGGGAGGAATGGTGTTGGCTGCTCAATGAAAATTCCAAGAAGAATACGAGGCAAAGCATCGTCCTACAGGAGAGAAAAATAAGTTATATATCACCTGGTAGTACCTCAAGTAAAGCCAGCTCAGCCCATTCCGGTAGCACCTGACAAGATAATGTAATTTTGTCCTGAGTTTAAAAATACCCAGTGTTTACATGCTTTTTTGCAAGTTATAGGGCTATAAGTACAAGTAGGATATTGCGGTTTCAAAACATACATTTTTAAAATGTATCAATAGTGGCATTGTAACACTTTTATCTGTCAAATCTCTGAATAACACAGTGGCAAACCTAGCCACTTCTGGACACTTAGGGTGAATATTTCGTTAACTGTTGCTATGCTCGTTGTATATGCAGTGTGTTGCATTCGGCTGAATATTATATCAGTTATGGTTTTTTTTTTATGTAAAACTGTATATTTTGCTGTATGGAGAGATAATGTGATTAACAGTACATTAAAGCACAGTCCTCTGTAGTAAAACCCCTGCAATGTCATTCAGGAAACCCCTTTCATGGGGTCTTGCATAAATACTGTGACGGTGGAATAAAATGACAGTTGGCTCCCAGACTGTGTGTCGTCTAGTCCTTGGGGAAGAGGGATTATTATTACGCTGCCTGTGTTTTACCTGCTTTATCCTGACTACCAGCGGAGATACCGTGGATTATACTGCTACTCCGCTACAAACACCTCACATGTACATTTTTTTTTTTTTTAAAGTAGACAACCCAGGGTATTCAATATGGGGTATGTCCAGTCTTTTTAAGTAGCCACTTAGTCACAAACACTGGTCAAAGTTAGCGTTCATATTTGTTTGTGTGTGAAAAAAGTAAAAAACAAAATTGAACACTACTAAAAAAGACTGGACATACCCCATTTGCAATACCTTGGGTTGTCTTCTTTTACAAATGGTATGCCATCATGGGGGTAATTCTTATTCCTGGGCTACCATTCGCTCTCAAAGGCAACATAACCAACCTGGCAATTTTCAATGTAAAAATATTTGACCCATATACTTGACCTTGTAATTTTCAAAAACGCTTTAAAACCTGTACATGTTAAAACCTGTTATACTCGGGAGACTTTGCTGAACACAAATATTAGTGTTTTAAAACAGGAAAACGTATCACAACAATGAAATCATCAGTAAAAGTGCTGTTTGTGTGTGAAAAATGCTAAAAAAGTCACTTTCACTGACAATATCATCGCTGTGATATGTTTTACTATTTTGAAACACTAATATTTGTGTTCAGCAAAGTCTCCCAAGTAAAACAGTACCCCCATGTACAGATTTTAGGGTGTCATAGAAAGTTACAGGGTTAAACACAGTGCTAGCAAATTAAATTATCTGGACTTTCGGCCTGGGTTGTCAGGCAGGTCCCTCAAATTGCAATCAATAAAATTACTTAATTATGTAAAAATATTACATAAATACGCATGTAAAATTTCAATATATATGCATATTTATATATTTGAAGTCTACGTGTATATTTATATAATTATTTATGCAATTTTGTATATGGACATATGTATATTTCGTATTATTTTTATTTATATATACATAGATATATATATATACAATTTCATTCTAAGTGTATTTTGAGATATATATATATATATATATATTAATATCAAAATACAGTTAGAATAACATTTCATATAGATTATTTTTTATTATTATTACTTTAATTTACTTATTATTTGTAATATATATATATATATATATATATATACACACACACATATACAGAAAATCCAAATAAGATAGCACTCCCAGGACTTGTAAATCAGAAGATAAAACTTAACTTTTAATTCTCTTGAAAAAAATCAACGTTTCAGTCTGTTAACCACAGACTTTCATCAGTCCTGATGAAAGTCTGTGGTTAACAGACTGAAACGTCTATTTTTTCAAGAGAATTAAAAGTTACGTTTTATCTTCTGATTTACAAGTCCTGGGAGTGCTATCTTATTTGGATTTTCTGTATTTTGCTGGACAAGCACCGGGCATTTATACTTTGTGAGTGGAGTGCAAGATTATTTATATATATATATATATATATATATATATATATATATATATATATATATATATATATATATATATATATATATATACACATACACACACACACGTGTGTAATTTAATTATAAGTGTATTTTTATATTTATATATGTATATGTATATATTAATATAAAAATACACTTAGTATGACATTATACATACATACATACATACATGATATATAGACATAGTATATAGATATAATATATATCATATTTATATACACATACATAATTATATATTTTTTTATTAACATTTACGTGTATTTTTTATTTTATTTTTACACTAGCAGGGAGACTGCCTGTCAGCAGAGGCAGTCCCCTGGCAGGCAGACACTAGGAAACCTATTGTGACCATGTGATCGCTCAACAGAGCGATCACATGGCCCCCGGGGTCCTAATCAGCCATGGGGAGACTGTCTGGGCTGCAGGCAGTCTCCCCACACCGGGAGCACCGCTGAACGTCACCAGGGGAACGACGGCGATCGGGTAAGTGCATAAGACCGCTGTGACTGTTCAGGACTGTCAGCGATCGGCAACGCAAAAATGCCGATGACGGTCCTGAACCGTCACCGGTCCTTAAGGGGTTAAGCAGGCTTTTAAACAGTACATCTTCCTTTAGACTCTCAGGTTTAACTGCCTCTTCTCTCCCAGCGGTTAGACTCCCTGATGCCTTTAGAGGCTGACCGTTTAAACCCCCAGTGCAGGTTAATTACATTCACCTGAAAGGGCTGACTTCCACCAACTAACCCCATCATGCAGGAAATAGAGAGCGCTCCAATCTGTTACTTACATAGAAAGCCTCTGTGACCCTGCCACACTGTGTATAGTGTATAATAAGGTTTCTCTCACCTCCAGATCAGACAGGTCCAGCAGGTTATCATCACAAATCTCACACCCACCCTCATTGGTCCAGGCATTTGGCACATAGTTTGCTAAATAATTCAACTGCAACTGAAAGAGAAATGGGTTTAATTACACAGGAGCCAAACATCCCAATAACCATTCCTTTTTTCACCCTGACCATAATGCACTCAAGCTAAAGAGGGCACTGAATATCACAATCCATATTCTTTTACCTTGCCCTATATGGGACAGAGATCCTTTCTCTGAAGCGGATCATTACGCATCCAAATTACAGAGGACAATCTCCCATCATCCGTAAAAATAGAACCAGTGACAATTTGATATTTTAGTGACATAACTTTGTGCTACTCTTTCATACCTTTCCTGAAGCGGTCGCATTGATTTAATGCTTTGTAAATCAGTGCTGCGTTAGCACATCATGTTCAGGATCTATTGATTTAAATAGATGTCAATTCTCATGGCATTGAGCAGCCCAAACTATGCATAAAGTACTGCTTTACAGAACACGTCTTAGCTTTGCTTTTTTTAGGAGGACTCATATTACAGCATATGATGTGGGGGGAGGGGAGCTAAGCAGGACCTCTAAATAATGCCATTAACCCTGGGATCTAAGTACAAGGAGTGATGGGGTGCCCGAGAACACAGGGTTCCCACAGCTAACTATGGGATCGGGGTGAGAACTGCAAATACAAGAAGAATATAAAAAGAAAACCGGACAAATAGGAGACAGACAGAGCAGGGCAGAGAGTACCTTTGTAGGTCCGTTTCCATGTATCACTACTGGCATTGTGTCAAATGCTACATTCCGAGCACGAACTTTATTGCTCTCAAATTTTAGGACAACTTCATCTGCAGGAAAAAAGGGAAATTGCAACATAACAGTAACTTAACACTTCCCCTCCCTCTGATGGGATAAGAGAGCGTCTCACACACAGGGATTCCAATAAGTTATAGGGTCAGTGTCGCCCCCTCTGATGGGATAAGAGAGCATCTCACACACAGGGATTCCTATAAGTTATAGGGTCAGTGACGCCCCCTCTGATGGGATAAGAGAGCGTCTCACACACAGGGATTCCTATAAGTTATAGGGTCAGTGACGCTCCCTCTGATGGGATAAGAGAGCGTCCCACACACAGGGATTCCTATAAGTTATAGGGTCAGTGACGCCCCTTCTGATGGGATAAGAGAGCGTCTCACACACAGGGATTCCTATAAGTTATAGGGTCAGTGACGCCCCCTCTGATGGGATAAGAGAGCGTCTCACACACAGGGATTCCTATAAGTTATAGGGTCAGTGACGCCCCCTCTGATGGGATAAGAGAGCGTCTCACACACAGGGATTCCTATAAGTTATAGGGACAGTGACGCCCCCTCTGATGGGATAAGAGAGCGTCCCACACACAGGGATTCCTATAAGTTATAGGGTCAGTGACGCCCCCTCTGATGGGATAAGAGAGCGTCCCACACACAGGGATTCCTATAAGTTATAGGGTCAGTGACGCCCCCTCTGATGGGATAAGAGAGCGTCTCACACACAGGGATTCCTATAAGTTATAGGGACAGTGACGTCCCCTCTGATGGGATAAGAGCATCTCGCACACAGGGATTCCTATAAGTTATAGGGTCAGTGACGCCCCCTCTGATGGGATAAGAGAGCGTCTCACACACAGGGATTCCTATAAGTTATAGGGACAGTGACGCCACCTCTGATGGGATAAGAGAGAGTCTCACACACAGGGATTCCTATAAGTTATAGGGTCAGTGTCGCCCCCTCTGATGGGATAAGAGAGCATCTCACACACAGGGATTCCTATAAGTTATAGGGTCAGTGACGCCCCCTCTGATGGGATAAGAGAGCGTCTCACACACAGGGATTCCTATAAGTTATAGGGTCAGTGACGCCCCCTCTGATGGGATAAGAGAGCGTCCCACACACAGGGATTCCTATAAGTTATAGGGTCAGTGACGCCCCTTCTGATGGGATAAGAGAGCGTCTCACACACAGGGATTCCTATAAGTTATAGGGTCAGTGACGCCCCCTCTGATGGGATAAGAGAGCGTCTCACACACAGGGATTCCTATAAGTTATAGGGACAGTGACGCCCCCTCTGATGGGATAAGAGAGCGTCCCACACACAGGGATTCCTATAAGTTATAGGGTCAGTGACGCCCCCTCTGATGGGATAAGAGAGCGTCCCACACACAGGGATTCCTATAAGTTATAGGGTCAGTGACGCCTCCTCTGATGGGATAAGAGAGCGTCTCACACACAGGGATTCCTATAAGTTATAGGGACAGTGACGTCCCCTCTGATGGGATAAGAGCATCTCGCACACAGGGATTCCTATAAGTTATAGGGTCAGTGACGCCCCCTCTGATGGGATAAGAGAGCGTCTCACACACAGGGATTCCTATAAGTTATAGGGTCAGTGACGCCCCCTCTGATGGGATAAGAGAGCGTCCCACACACAGGGATTCCTATAAGTTATAGGGTCAGTGACGCCCCCTCTGATGGGATAAGAGAGCGTCTCACACACAGGGATTCCTATAAGTTATAGGGACAGTGACGCCCCCTCTGATGGGATAAGAGAGCGTCCCACACACAGGGATTCCTATAAGTTATAGGGTCAGTGACGCCCCCTCTGATGGGATAAGAGCGTCTCACACACAGGGATTCCTATAAGTTATAGGGTCAGTGACGCCCCCTCTGATGGGATAAGAGAGCGTCCCACACACAGGGATTCCTATAAGTTATAGGGTCAGTGACGCCCCCTCTGATGGGATAAGAGAGCGTCTCACACACAGGGATTCCTATAAGTTATAGGGACAGTGACGCCCCCTCTGATGGGATAAGAGAGCGTCCCACACACAGGGATTCCTATAAGTTATAGGGTCAGTGACGCCCCCTCTGATGGGATAAGAGCGTCTCAAACACAGGGATTCCTATAAGTTATAGGGTCAGTGACGTCCCCTCTGATGGGATAAGAGCATCTCGCACACAGGGATTCCTATAAGTTATAGGGTCAGTGACGCCCCCTCTGATGGGATAAGAGAGCGTCTCACACACAGGGATTCCTATAAGTTATAGGGTCAGTGACGCCCCCTCTGATGGGATAAGAGAGCGTCTCACACACAGGGATTCCTATAAGTTATAGGGTCAGTGTCGCCCCCTCTGATGGGATAAGAGAGCGTCTCACACACAGGGATTCCTATAAGTTATAGGGTCAGTGACGCCCCCTCTGATGGGATAAGAGAGCGTCTCACACACAGGGATTCCTATAAGTTATAGGGTCAGTGACGCTCCCTCTGGTGGGATAAGAGCGTCTCACACACAGGGATTCCTATAAGTTATAGGGTCAGTGACGCCCCCTCTGATGGGATAAGAGAGCGTCTCACACACAGGGATTCCTATAAGTTATAGGGTCAGTGACGTCCCCTCTGATGGGATAAGAGAGCGTCTCACACACAGGGATTCCTATAAGTTATAGGGTCAGTGACGCCCCCTCTGATGGGATAAGAGAGCGTCTCACACACAGGGATTCCTATAAGTTATAGGGTCAGTGTCGCCCCCTCTGATGGGATAAGAGAGCGCCTCACACACAGGGATTCCTATAAGTTATAGAGTCAGTGACGCCCCCTCTGATGGGATAAGAGAGCGTCTCACACACAGGGATTCCTATAAGTTATAGGGTCAGTGACGCCCCCTCTGATGGGATAAGAGAGCGTCTCACACACAGGGATTCCTATAAGTTATAGGGTCAGTGACGCCCCCTCTGATGGGATAAGAGAGCGTCTCACACACAGGGATTCCTATAAGTTATAGGGTCAGTGACGCCCCCTCTGATGGGATAAGAGAGTGTCTCACACACAGGGATTCCTATAAGTTATAGGGTCAGTGACGCCCCCTCTGATGGGATAAGAGAGCATCTCACACACAGGGATTCCTATAAGTTATAGGGACAGTGACGCCCCCTCTGATGGGATAAGAGAGCGTCCCACACACAGGGATTCCTATAAGTTATAGGGTCAGTGACGCCCCCTCTGATGGGATAAGAGAGCGTCTCACACACAGGGATTCCTATAAGTTATAGGGTCAGTGTCGCCCCCTCTGATGGGATAAGAGAGCGTCTCACACACAGGGATTCCTATAAGTTATAGGGTCAGTGACGCCCCCTCTGATGGGATAAGAGAGCGTCTCACACACAGGGATTCCTATAAGTTATAGGGTCAGTGACACCCCCTCTGATGGGATAAGAGAGCGTCTCACACACAGGGATTCCTATAAGTTATAGGGTCAGTGACGCCCCCTCTGATGGGATAAGAGAGAGTCTCACACACAGGGATTCCTATAAGTTATAGGGTCAGTGTCGCCCCCTCTGATGGGATAAGAGAGCGCCTCACACACAGGGATTCCTATAAGTTATAGAGTCAGTGACGCCCCCTCTGATGGGATAAGAGAGCGTCTCACACACAGGGATTCCTATAAGTTATAGGGTCAGTGACGCCCCCTCTGATGGGATAAGAGAGCGTCTCACACACAGGGATTCCTATAAGTTATAGAGTCAGTGACACCCCCTCGCATGGATTAAGAGAGCGTCTCACACACAGGGATTCCTATAAGTTATAGGGTCAGTGACGCTCCCTCTGATGGGATAAGAGAGCGTCTCACACACACAGGGATTCCTATAAGTTATAGGGTCAGTGACGCTCCCTCTGATGGGATAAGAGAGCGTCTCACACACAGGGATTCCTATAAGTTATAGGGTCAGTGACGCCCCCTCTGATGGAATAAGAGAGCGTCTCCCACACAGGGATTCCTATAAGTTATAGGGTCAGTGACGTCCTCTCTGATGGGATAAGAGAGCGTCTCACACACACAGGGATTCCTATAAGTTATAGGGTCAGTGACGCCCCCTCTGATGGGATAAGAGAGCATCTCACACACAGGGATTCCTATAAGTTATAGGGTCAGTGATGTACCCTCTGATTGGATAAGAGAGCGTCTCACACACAGGGATTCCTATAAGTTATAGGGTCAGTGACGTCCTCTCTGATGGGATAAGAGAGCGTCTCACACACACAGGGATTCCTATAAGTTATAGGGTCAGTGACGCCCCCTCTGATGGGATAAGAGAGCATCTCACACACAGGGATTCCTATAAGTTATAGGGTCAGTGATGTACCCTCTGATTGGATAAGAGAGCGTCTCACACACAGGGATTCCTATAAGTTATAGGGTCAGTGACGCCCCCTCTGATGGGATAAGAGTGTCTCACACACAGGGATTCCTATAAGTTATAGGGTCAGTGACGTCCCCTCTGATGGGATAAGAGAGCGTCTCCCACACAGGGATTCCTAGGGTCAGTGACATCTCCTAATAGGTAAAAGTAAAAAATAACTTATAACTCACCAATGGCTCCATTAAGATTTTGGAAGATTTTGGACTTGTGATCCAGAGTAATACTGAATTTTTCCTGAATCAAGAAAGTAAAAAACAAAACAATTTTTTTTAAAAAAATACTGCCAGGGAAGAGAAATAAGAAGCAATAAATGGTTTAAACAAACAGAGAGAGTGAGAGACAGGATCACCTTGAGAGTTGAGTCCAGGTAAACCTTGGTGTAAAATAGCTGATCGTCGTCATCATCTTTGTATTTCCAGAGCTGCACGATACGATAGAGCTGGGGTGCATAGCCGATAAACCCTGCCGGGAAGAGAGAGATCAATTACAAACATATAACCATATCAGGCACCCATAGAACTCATTATAAAGAATTATAATGAGGAAAAAAGCCCTGTGTGCCTAAACCGTAATATGCAAATCTACCTGAATACGAGTCAAATTGAGTCAAGTCATCTCTATGAGGAGATGCTGATTGGCCAGGGCTGTGTTTGACTTGTGCTGGCTCTGCCCCTGATCTGTCTCCTACAGGGAAGCATTGTGATTGGCTTAGACCACCACTCCTGATGATGTCAGCAGACAGGGGTAGAGCCAGCAGCTTCAGACTTGAATACAAGTAAGGTTTTACTATATTTGGGAGGCAAGGGGGATCACATGGTGGTTTTAACACTATAGGGTCAGGAATACATGTTTGTGTTCCTCACCCTATAGTGCTCCTTTAACAACCAACAGATGGCACTGCACAGGATTGTAAGATTGTTCCCAACCAACAAATGGCGATGTAAAGGCTCCACAGCCAAATCCACTTAGTTGGTAGAAAGCATCAGCAGGACAGGAGAGCACACAAAACCTTTAACAAATAACAATAATACACACCCTGCACGTATAATGAACACAGGGTAACGGAGACATAAGAGGCGTCTTGGAAATCACAAGCGCTGTCAGACACAAAACGGACAGACAGACAAAACTCCCACCAGCAAACCCAGTCACATATAATCCCAGCCCAAGGTGGATCAACCATGATTATGGCCCTGTGTGAGCGGTGATACCCCATATAGCTATACCATGGAGCCGATTCATATAATGAAAGACTATGGGAAAGACTTTAGCTCCATGGCAATTGTACTGTGTGAGTAGGATCTGCGCGCTATTCGGTAGTTTTGTGCGTGCAGATCCCAGCTATCTGGGGATAGGTGAAATGTCTGTGTGTTATGGATAAAAAGTAACTTTCTGTATTTTAAAGTGTTTTATGTATTTCTGTAACCATGTGGTTAATGGAGTCTGCTTCTAGCCCTGGATAATTTGATTACTTTCCTCTTTGTCTCCAGGATAGAGGCCTATGTAAAACCTGTCTAAACCGGTTTGCCATGCGGCTAGTAAGGGACAAAAGATACTTTTAGTAACTTTTGAACCCCTGGTCGGATTCATGCCATTTTTTAAATATGTTGTTCCCCTGAATGGATTGATTGTGGATATGTATTTTTATGTGAATGTGATGTATGGTTTTAAAGTTATGAAAGTTGTGTAAAAGTATATTTTACACTGTATGCATAATGGGATTATGTGTCACACTAAGGGGAGGGGATGTGTGGGTTGCACCCGTGATACTATTGGTCATTTTATGCCTCCCCCTGGGTACGCTTAGGAAATTTCTTAGGGCAGATTGGAGGGGATAACCCTTATATAGAAAACTGTTTTTTAACAATAAAACATAGGAACATAATCTATCCTAATGAAATCACTCACATAATAAAATAAATACAGAGGATATTGCTCTATAATACAAGTACAATTACTAAGAATACTTATTGTAATTTAGAAGGGAAACTGACCAGCGGTAAATTCTCTAAAAATAACCATAAACCATTTTCTTGAGCTGCAGATCATAGAAATGGTTACATTTCAGTTAAGTCCATAATTGGAAACATGTAACCAACATCTAAGCATTTAGCGGTCTGTGACAACAAACAAAAATAAATGTGTATATAATGGAGCAAAAATGTAGCACGTAGAAGCCCCAATCTGTAACATAAGGGTGTTTGTGATGTCCACTCTGTCAATGTCTGGCAGTGGATCAATACCACACTATCAATAGTATATAAGCCTAAATCTGTGCCTTCAAGGGCACCTAATATATTGCTAAGCTGAAAGGATTACGGAGTCTAAATTATTCCTGCAAATGCACTACAATAGCGGAACTCTTTCCCTGCCAGCCCCAACGATCTTCCTACACGGTGAAGTTATAAACACCAAATGGATCTGACTAAGAAGAATCTAAAGCTAAATGTAGGATAAGGGGCTTATTTGGCACAGGGTAAGGAGTGCGGCTGAGCCCTGACGCACGTTTCGCCAGCAAGTATTCTCTTAGTAATTGTACTTATATTATAGAACAATATTCTCTGTATTTATTGCACCCTCTCTTGTATTCCCGTGTTTATAGGTTCTTTTACCTTTTTAATAATACTTATTAAATGGTTATATTTTATGCGCTAACTTTATTATGTGAGTGATTTCAGTAGGATAGATTATGTTCTGGTGTTTTATTTACACACTTACACTTATTTCTAGATACAGTAAATACAGACAGAGACAGACAGGGAAAGACAGACAGCCCAGCTACCTCCAGAGTTGAGAAATCGTTTTCCATTGCCGACGGTTGGATACTTCTCAGCAAGGGACCAGTCTGGCCAGCAGAAACCCTCCGCAGAGAACACCACCTTGTGATCAAATTGCTGGAACTTCCAGAGAAGCTCAATGGGACTCCCAGCTAAAATCACATCATAACTGGAGAAGGAATAGGATAGAGGGGAGTGGAGATAGAGTAGCGGGAATGTGAGTTGGATGGTAGTGGAAATAGAGGAACGAGAATGTGAGGTGGAGGGTAGTGAATATAGAGGAACGGGAGTGTGAGGTGGACAGTAGAGAAAGAAAAAATGGTGGATGGAGAAAATAAACAGAGAGGAAAATTAGCCACACCTAATCCTTCACTTTCAGGCTTCCAGTTTTCAAGCAGTCTCATGTTTTCTCCCTCCTACCAACCAGCTGCCCAAACAATCTATTTACCTGTCTACAAACATGACAACAAGGTCCTCTTGCTCATGGTATTTCTCCAACTCTTCCTTCAACCATCGCACCTTCTGGCCTCCTCCCACTGTACGAGCAACGTCACCTCCCTTCCACTCCTGCCCCAAACCTAGAGTCTGGACCGAATCGAAAGCAAGTCAGGATAAATGAAAATCAGGAGTAATAAAGGAGCCAGAGCGAGGGCACGGGAAGGGGGGGGGGGGGGGGAAGGAAAGAGCGAGGGCACGGGAAGGGGGGGGGGAAGGAAAGAGCGAGGGCACAGGAAGGGGGGAGGGAAGGAAAGAGCGAGGGCACGGGAAGGGGGGAGGGAAGGAAAGAGCGAGGGCACGGGAAGGGGGGAGGGAAGGAAAGAGCGAGGGCACGGGAAGGGGGGAGGGAAGGAAAGAGCGAGGGCACGGGAAGGGGGAGGGAAGGAAAGAGCGAGGGAACGGGAAAGGGGGGAGGGAAGGAAAGAGCAAGGGCACGGGAAGGGGGAGGGAAGGAAAGAGCAAGGGCGTAAGGGAGCAGGAGTAAGGGCGTAAGGGAGCAGGAGTAAGGGCGTAAGGGAGCAGGAGTAAGGGCGTAAGGGAGCAGGAGTAAGGGCATAAGGGAGAAGGAGAAAGGGCATAAGGGAGAAAGAGTAAGGGCATAAGGGAGAAAGAGTAAGGGCGTAAGGGAGAAAGAGTAAGGGCGTAAGGGAGAAGGAGTACGAGCAACGTCACCTCCCTTCCACTCCTGCCCCAAACCTAGAGTCTGGACCGAATCGAAAGCAAGTCAGGATAAATGAAAATCAGGAGTAATAAAGGAGCAAGAGCGAGGGCACGGGAAGGGGGGGAAGGAAAGGAAAGAGCGAGGGCACGGGAAGGGGGGGAAGGAAAGGAAAGAGCGAGGGCATGGGAAGGGGGGGGAAGGAAAGGAAAGAGCAAGGGAACGGGAAGGGGGGGAGGGAAGGAAAGAGCGAGGGAACGGGAAGGGGGGGAGGAAAAGAGCGAGGGAACGGGAAGGGGGGGAGGGAAGAAGGAGCGAGGGCACGGGAAGGGGGGAGGGAAGAAGGAGCGAGGGCACGGGAGAGGGGGGAGGGAAGGAAGAAGGAGCGAGGGCACGGGAGAGGGGGGAGGGAAGGAAGAAGGAGCGAGGGCACGGGAGAGGGGGGAAGGGAAGGAAGAACGAGCAAGGTCTCGGGAGAGGGGAGGGAGAAGGCGCGAGGGCACAGGAGAGGGGAGGGAGAAGGCACGAGGGCACAGGAGAGAGGAGGGAGAAGGCACAGGAGAGGGGAGGAAGAAGGCGCGAGGGAATAGGGGTAGGGGAGAAGGAGCGAGGGCATAGGGGTGGGAGAGGGAGCAAGGGCATAGGGGTAGGGGACAAGGAGCAAGGGCATAGGGGTAGGGGACAAGGAGCAAGGGCATAGGGGACAAGGAGCAAGGGCATGGGGACAAGGAGCAAGGGCATAGGGGACAAGGAGCAAGGGCATAGGGGACAAGGAGCAAGGGCATAGGGGACAAGGAGCAAGGGCATAGGGGACAAGGAGCAAGGGCATAGGGGACAAGGAGCAAGGGCATAGGGGACAAGGAGCAAGGGCATAGGGGACGAGGAGCAAGGGCATAGGGGACGAGGAGCAAGGGCATAGGGGACGAGGAGCAAGGGCATAGGGGACGAGGAGCAAGGGCATAGGGGACGAGGAGCAAGGGCATAGGGGACGAGGAGCAAGGGCATAGGGGACGAGGAGCAAGGGCATAGGGGACGAGGAGCAAGGGCATAGGGGACGAGGAGCAAGGGCATAGGGGACGAGGAGCAAGGGCATAGGGGACGAGGAGCAAGGGCATAGGGGACGAGGAGCAAGGGCATAGGGGACAAGGAGCAAGGGCATAGGGGACAAGGAGCAAGGGCATAGGGGACAAGGAGCAAGGGCATAGGAGCAGAGGAGAAGGAGCAAGGGCATAGGAGCAGGGGAGAAGGAGCAAGGGCATAGGAGCAGGGGAGAAGGAGCAAGGGCATAGGAGCAGGGGAGAAGGAGCAAGGGCATAGGAGCAGGGGAGAAGGAGCAAGGGCATAGGAGCAGGGGAGAAGGAGCAAGGGCATGGGAGCGGGGGAGAAGGAGCAAGGGCATGGGAGCGGGGGAGAAGGAGCAAGGGCATGGGAGCGGGGGAGAAGGAGCAAGGGCATGGGAGCGGGGGAGAAGGAGCAAGGGCATGGGAGCGGGGGAGAAGGAGCAAGGGCATGGGAGCGGGGGAGAAGGAGCAAGGGCATGGGAGCGGGGGAGAAGGAGCAAGGGCATACGAGCGGGGGAGAAGGAGCAAGGGCATACGAGCGGGGGAGAAGGAGCAAGGGCATACGAGCGGGGGAGAAGGAGCAAGGGCATACGAGCGGGGGAGAAGGAGCAAGGGCATACGAGCGGGGGAGAAGGAGCAAGGGCATACGAGCGGGGGAGAAGGAGCAAGGGCATACGAGCGGGGGAGAAGGAGCAAGGGCATACGAGCGGGGGAGAAGGAGCAAGGGCATACGAGCAGGGGAGAAGGAGCAAGGGCATACGAGCGGGGGAGAAGGAGCAAGGGCATACGAGCGGGGGAGAAGGAGCAAGGGCATACGAGCGGGGGAGAAGGAGCAAGGGCATACGAGCGGGGGAGAAGGAGCAAGGGCATACGAGCGGGGGAGAAGGAGCAAGGGCATACGAGCGGGGGAGAAGGAGCAAGGGCATACGAGCGGGGGAGAAGGAGCAAGGGCATACGAGCGGGGGAGAAGGAGCAAGGGCATACGAGCGGGGGAGAAGGAGCAAGGGCATACGAGCGGGGGAGAAGGAGCAAGGGCATACGAGCGGGGGACAAGGAGCAAGGGCATAGGGACGGGGGACAAGGAGCAAGGGCATAGGGACGGGGGACAAGGAGCAAGGGCATAGGGGTGGGGGACAAGGAGCAAGGGCATAGGGGTAGGGGAGAAGGAGCAAGGGCATAGGGGTAGGGGAGAAGGAGTAAGGGCGTAGGGGAGAAGGAGTAAAGGCGCAAGGGAGAAGGAGTAAGGGCGTAGGGGAGAAGGAGTAAAGGCGCAAGGGAGCAGGAGTAAGGGCGCAAGGGAGCAGGAGTAAGGGCGCAGGGGAGCAGGAGTAAGGGCGCAGGGGAGACGGAGTAAGGGCGCAGGGGAGACGGAGTAAGGGCGCAGGGGAGACGGAGTAAGGGCGCAGGGGAGACGGAGTAAGGGCGCAGGGGAGACGGAGTAAGGGCGCAGGGGAGACGGAGTAAGGGCGCAGGGGAGACGGAGTAAGGGCGCAGGGGAGACGGAGTAAGGGCGCAGGGGAGACGGAGTAAGGGCGCAGGGGAGACGGAGTAAGGGCGCAGGGGAGACGGAGTAAGGGCGCAGGGGAGACGGAGTAAGGGCGCAGGGGAGACGGAGTAAGGGCGCAGGGGAGACGGAGTAAGGGCGCAGGGGAGACGGAGTAAGGGCGCAGGGGAGACGGAGTAAGGGCGCAGGGGAGACGGAGTAAGGGCGCAGGGGAGACGGAGTAAGGGCGCAGGGGAGACGGAGTAAGGGCGCAGGGGAGACGGAGTAAGGGCGCAGGGGAGACGGAGTAAGGGCGCAGGGGAGACGGAGTAAGGGCGCAGGGGAGACGGAGTAAGGGCGCAGGGGAGACGGAGTAAGGGCGCAGGGGAGACGGAGTAAGGGCGCAGGGGAGACGGAGTAAGGGCATAGGGGAGACGGAGTAAGGGCATAGGGGAGACGGAGTAAGGGCATAGGGGAGACGGAGTAAGGGCATAGGGGAGACGGAGTAAGGGCATAGGGGAGACGGAGTAAGGGCATAGGGGAGACGGAGTAAGGGAGGAAAGGAGCTGGAGCAAGAGCCAAGACAGCAATACCATAGGGGTCATTACTCACATGTATTGTGTAGTTAAAGTGCTTTGCTGTTCGCAGGAACCGGTCGTATCCCTCTGTACGGTCAGTAGCTACAGTGAGAACCAGGAGCTTTTCTGGAGGTAAAACATAAATACATAGCAATAATTGGTAACAAACCTTACTGTGAGCAACACATACTGAGCATATAGAAAGGTATTATCAATGTATTCTATACTGAGCACAAACAAATGTGGATATCAAGACATCTGTAATGAGCAGATACAGTGGTTAGTACATCCACTGAGAGCAGTAAAGGTCAACAGTGATATAGAAAGGGTAGTGGATATCTGGAATAACCTTCCAGTGGGAGAAGTAAAGGCTAACAGTGATCTAGAATGGGTAGTGGATACCATGCCTTCCAGTGGAAGCAGTAAACACACTGATAAACGCTAGCGATGTGGAATGTTATCACAGAGAACCAGTCTGCAGTTTCATAAAAACAGTAGATGGCTTGATGGTTTTACATGTTGGTAGCCAAGATCTCCAAGTAAATATATTAGTCTGGTGACACTGAACCTGTGGCTGTGCCCATCAGCTAAACTGTGCAGCTGAAAGAGGAAAACACCACTAGATAGAAGAACGGGCAGATCAGATCCGAGCTGTGCCCACCTAACTTTAATCTGAGCATGCCAGCAATGCACTGAGCACCTATCAATGTCCAAAATGTGAAATCTTCGTAATCACACCATTCCCTCTGGGGCTGTTTTAAGAGTAAAAACTTAAGGGCACAGGGTGCCCTGCCAAACGCACAAGGTGCAAATAGCCAAAATCTCGGGTTCGGGAGTAAGGGGGCATGGGCAGGCACGGCCTGGGAGCCAGGGCACAGAAAACTAGTTCTGAATTTAATGAGTCAGAATTGGATATACTCAAGTAATCCATATTACATAACATTTACCAGTCAGTAAGCTGGTAGTTTTTAATTTCAGAATATCTACATTTATTTGCCCAAGTGTAAGACTCAGCAGAGCATGTAGACATGATAGGAATACATAAGAATGTGCCATACATAATGAATTGTGCAGGTGTGGACTGACATGAAATAGTACAGTCAGATATAAACAGACACTAGACATGCCAGGACAATACGGAATTATTTCCAGAAATCTACAGCGGAACCACACACAAACCGACTCGATCAGCATTTATTCAGAGAGAAGGAAATTGGGCAACAGAAAATACGGTCTGTACAAAGTTACTCTATTATTCTAAGTAACTGCCAACATGATGGGATAAGAGAGCGTCTCACACACAGGGATTCCTATAAGTTATAGGGTCAGTGACGTCCCCTCTGATGGGATAAGAGAGCGTCTCACACACAGGGATTCCTATAAGTTATAGGGTCAGTGACGCCCCCTCTGATGGGATAAGAGAGCGTCTCACACACAGGGATTCCTATAAGTTATAGGGTCAGTGACGTCCCCTCTGATGGGATAAGAGAGCGTCTCACACACAGGGATTCCTATAAGTTATAGGGTCAGTGACGTCCCCTCTGATGGGATAAGAGAGGGTCTCACACACAGGGATTCCTATAAGTTATAGGGTCAGTGATGCCCCCTCTGATGGGATAAGAGAGCGTCTCCCACACACAGGGATTCCTATAAGTTATAGGGACAGTGACGTCCCCTCTGATGGGATAAGAGAGCATCTCACACACAGGGATTCCTATAAGTTATAGGGTCAGTGACGCCCCCTCTGATGGGATAAGAGAGCGTCTCACACAGGGATTCCTATAAGTTATAGGGTCAGTGAAGCCCCTCTGATGGGATAAGAGTGTCTCACACACAGGGATTCCTATAAGTTATAGGGTCAGTGACGCCCCCTCTGATGGGATAGGAGAGTGTCTCACACACAGGGATTCCTATAAGTTATAGGGTCAGTGACACCCCCTCTGATGGGATAAGAGAGCGTCTCACACACAGGGATTCCTATAAGTTATAGGGTCAGTGACGCCCCCTCTGATGGGATAAGAGAGCGTCTCCCACACAGGGATTCCTATAAGTTATAGGGTCAGTGACGCCCCCTCTGATGGGATAAGAGAGCGTCTCACACACAGGGATTCCTATAAGTTATAGGGTCAGTGACGTCCCCTCTGATGGGATAAGAGAGCGTCTCACACACAGGGATTCCTATAAGTTATAGGGTCAGTGACGCCCCCTCTGATGGGATAAGAGAGCGTCTCACACACAGGGATTCCTATAAGTTATAGGGTCAGTGACGTCCCCTCTGATGGGATAAGAGAGCGTCTCGCACACAGGGATTCCTTTAAGTTATAGGGTCAGTGACGTCCCCTCTGATGGGATAAGAGAGCGTCTCACACACAGGGATTCCTATAAGTTATAGGGTCAGTGACGCCCCCTCTGATGGGATAAGAGAGCGTCTCACACACAGGGATTCCTATAAGTTATAGGGTCAGTGACGTCCCCTCTGATGGGATAAGAGAGCGTCTCACACACAGGGATTCCTATAAGTTATAGGGACAGTGACGCCCCCTCTGATGGGATAAGAGAGCTTCTCCCACACAGGCATTCCTATAAGTTATAGGGTCAGTGACGCCCCTCTGATGGGATAAGAGAGTGTCTAACACACAGGGATTCCTATAAGTTATAGGGTCAGTGACGCCCCCTCTGATGGGATAAGAGAGCGTCTCCCACACAGGGATTCCTATAAGTTATAGGGTCAGTGACGCCCCCTCTGATGGGATGAGAGCATCTCACACACAGGGGTTCCTATAAGTTATAGGGTCAGTGATGTCCCCTCTGATGGGATAAGAGAGTGTCTCACACACAGGGATTCCTATAAGTTATAGGGTCAGTGACGCCCCTCTGATGGGATAAGAGAGTGTCTAACACACAGGGATTCCTATAAGTTATAGGGTCAGTGACGCCCCCTCTGATGGGATAAGAGAGCGTCTCCCACACAGGGATTCCTATAAGTTATAGGGTCAGTGACGCCCCCTCTGATGGGATGAGAGCATCTCACACACAGGGGTTCCTATAAGTTATAGGGTCAGTGATGTCCCCTCTGATGGGATAAGAGAGTGTCTCACACACAGGGATTCCTATAAGTTATAGGGACAGTGACGTCCCCTCTGATGGGATAAGAGAGCGTCTCACACACAGGGATTCCTATAAGTTATAGGGTCAGTGACGCCCCCTCTGATGGGATAAGAGAGCGTCTCACACACAGGGATTCCTATAAGTTATAGGGTCAGTGACGCCCCCACTGATGGGATAAGAGAGCGTCTCACACACAGGGATTCCTATAAGTTATAGGGTCAGTGACGTCCCCTCTGATGGGATAAGAGAGTGTCTCACACACAAGGATTCCTATAAGTTATAGGGTCAGTGACGCCCCCTCTGATGGGATAAGAGAGCGTCTCACACACAGGGATTCCTATAAGTTATAGGGTCAGTGACGCCCCTTCTGATGGGATAAGAGAGCGTCTCACACACAGGGATTCCTATAAGTTATAGGGTCAGTGACGCTCCCTCTGATGGGATAAGAGAGCGTCTCACACACAGGGATTCCTATAAGTTATAGGGTCAGTGACGCCCCCTCTGATGGGATAAGAGAGTGTCTCACACACAGGGGTTCCTATAAGTTATAGGGTCAGTGACGCCCCCTCTGATGGGATAAGAGAGCGTCTCACACACAGGGATTCCTATAAGTTATAGGGTCAGTGACGTCCCCTCTGATGGGATAAGAGAGTGTCTCACACACAGGGATTCCTATAAGTTATAGGGTCAGTGACGCTCCCTCTGATGGGATAAGAGAGCGTCTCACACACAGGGATTCCTATAAGTTATAGGGTCAGTGACGCTCCCTCTGATGGGATAAGAGAGCGTCTCACACACAGGGATTCCTATAAGTTATAGGGTCAGTGACGCCCCCTCTGATGGGATAAGAGAGCGCCTCACACACAGGGATTCCTATTTGTTGCTTTTAGTGAGATTTAGCCCCAAACAACCTTCGTAATTTAACCCTTTGAATGCAGGGAGGCTGGGAACATGTCTAGGCTGGGACAGGCCTGAGGAGTTTTTTTGAATTAAACAAAACATCTGTTTAGTCGAGAATTTTACCAGAAGCTTCCAGCTCCCATATGGCACACACTATAAACTCATTTAATTTGGATTCTTAGGAAG